>NW_027181793.1:30699974-31299974 GCF_029961685.1 Aristolochia californica | reverse complement strand
TAATTTACACTGAACATTTCTGAAAGATGTATTTTTTTTTTTTAGACATAACCGAAATCCCAATGCACACACACACCCACTCCTGCTGCTGTCTTTTCGATGCTAGTTAAACTGATGGAGAAACTTTTGTCCATGATTTCCATAGTCTTTGGGGAGTTATTGAAAGTTTTGTAATTACACTGAACATTTCTGAAAGATGATTTTTTTTTTTTTTACACATGACAGAAATCCCAATGTGCTAATTAACTAATCTCAATATAGTTTGCTTATGATCTAACCTGGGTGTAGAAGTACACTGTGAGATGACTGCAGATTTAGTTAGGGGGACATAAAAAACCTCTTTCTAAGTGTTTTTTTTTATCTATGAGCAAGTGCTATAAATAGAAGCAGTTTTTTTTAATGCAAATAGATGGAAGCAGTTATTGAAGGATATTTTGTAGTTTTAAATATTATCCATTTCTCAGTGAAGAAAGTGTGATGAGTACTACAGCGACTCAGTCTACTTCATCTCCATAAATGGGTGATACAGTGTGTGTGATAGGCCTCGTGGATGCTCCATGGATTTTCTCTAAGAAAGTTTGATCAGGCTCTTTTCTTTCTGTTTCTAACAGATAATTTTTTTCACTTGCTTTAATCAAGCTTGTGTGCTTGTATATTTGTTCATAATTGACGAACTATATTGGTAATTTGCTAATTATTAGTATTACTTTTAATTATTGGCCTCGGTGCTTACTGTTTGATTACGTGTGGCAGCTATTGCAAGTGTGAGATGCCTTACAATCCTGATGACCTAATGATTCAGTGTGAAGGCTGCAATGATTGGTGAGTCTTGATGTTATTTGTCTGCTTACTGGTATCCCATTACCATCATTCTATTTTAAGCATGTCAAGCAATAACATTTGGATTAGGGGCATGTTTTCTCCAAGTTCAATTGCAGAATTATCTGATTTTATGCTAAACTTTGTCTTAAAAGTGCTTCTTGAACTCTACTAGTTTATTGGAAAATTGAAGACTCGTGAATGCTGGTAGTCATAATGGATTGCTAAGATGGTTTTTGGAGATGCTAACTAATTCAGTTGGAAACTCTTTTTGACATCAAGCTAAACACACTTAGCATAGTTCATTGTAATTAACTGACTTGGTGGGGATGCCTGTTTATTTTGTAGGATTGGTGATTGGTGATTGAACTGCCTTTTCCTGACTTCCTTTAAGTCCCATAAAGTTGTGTGTCAGCAGAAACAATCACCATAGCTGCTATTCTTGATTATGCTAATGGTGATTTTTTTAAAACTAAATGTCAGTGGCATGAGGCATCTATGTAATTGGTTAATTTCCTCACCAATTCTTTAATGGGAATGGGTGTTGGGAAATGCTTCTCTGTCTGTTTCCCCTTTTAGCCTTTTTTCTGTCTGGCCAAATCTTCTTGTTAAATTTTCAGTGACAATTCCAAACTTATTCCAGAAGCATGCTAGTCGACAGTGAAGGAGATATCCATATATCCTTGCATGTTCCTCTATACATTATTGACTTAGTTCTTATCAATGGGAGGGTTACTCAGCGAGTCTTGACCACCATTTGATTGATTCAAAATGGACTCTGCTGTTTCTTATTTTACAACAGTGTCACTAAGAAAATGTCATACAACCAACCAGATGTTCTCCAAGACAAATGTAAGGCCGGTACTTACAAATTGCTGAATGTTTAGCAGTAGTTTTGCAATACCATGAATAAAATGCTTCTTAGCTGGAATTTGAACTGAATAACTTCTTTTGAGATATAAAATTAGAAGCCACAAACTGTGATGGCATATGTATGTCCCAATTTCTGTGTTTGGCTATTTGGTGCATCCTTGGCCATGAAAAGTGAGCTCGTGTACTCTATTGGCTACCTGAGTGATTATTGGATGAACTTTTGACCCGCCACTTGATGAAATCTCTGAAAAAGCTGGTATTTGTTGGTTGCAACTGATGTCAGCATCAAGGTCCTATCACTATCAGAGGCCTCCTCTCATTCATGCTTGTAGTGTACAGTCTCCAAAATTTTCCTTATTTTGTATTTGGTTCATTTCTAACCACAGTATTGTAATTGAGAGACAAATAATTTATACATGTATAGCATTTAAATAATGTGTATTTATGGTTCACATTGAAACAGCAATTCAATTTGTTATTTTTCTCTTGGAGGCCAACATCATTCATTTGAATCAAACAGAATGATTAAGAGAACTAGTTATAGCTCTGAAGAAGTTTGTATTGGAAAGTGCCTAGGGTTCAGAGAATCCTAACATTTTACCTTGCTTCAATTTTGTACTTTGAGAAACTCTTGTTAATCATTATTTAGATAAGAGTTGTCACCTATTCAGCAATTACTTGTTACGTCTTCACTCATATAATCTGAATGCAGTCTTCTCAATGCTTCCAACTTTGACATTCTGCAGAAGGATTGCTACCTATGTTTCTCATGCTGCCCTAGGTTGCTCTGTGAGACTCCATGAAGTTTGTTGCTTGCTATTGCAGTAGGTTTAGATGGATATCACCGTTACTGTGTTTCGGGTCAGAGGTCTTTTAGATTCTAGTGATCATAGCTGCAGTATTCAAGGTCTGGCTAGTTCAAGTTTGATTAATATAAATGCATATCTGTATTTGGAAAAGATTCAAGTCTAAGATCTCCTTGTGGCTCTGGACATCAGGTTGTCACTATATCATGTAATCTGCTGCATCTATACTCTCTTCTTTTGGCATTGTATTGATCTTAGTGGGTTTTCAGTGCCTACCTTGTCAATCATGATACCACAATCACAATTCTTTCTTGTTTTATTTTACAGGTTTCATCCCCCATGCATTAATATGACAGTAGCGGAAGCCAAAAGGCTTGAACACTTCTTCTGTCAGACTTGTGCATCTCATGGTGAGAAAAAGACTCTTGATACCCAGACTGCTCAAAGACAGCCAGAGGTGAAGGTAGGTTCATGGTACTTGAATTTTAGATATTCCCTCTGGTATCAAATCTCTGTTGTTCAGGATGTCTTATTCATTTTATTTCCTGAGGTGAAACTTCATAGACATGCCAGTTTCATACTGTTGACAAAATTCAACAAACCTACCTGCTGAATGGAGCCAAGTATTAGTGAAAAGTCAAAAGTTTTAATACCTTGATCTAAACTAACCAAAAGGACCAGCTTTTAGCAGAAGGAAAAAGTATGCATGAGTATTAAGGGGCAAGATTTTTTTTTTTGTTTATTCCTTTTTATTTCTGGAGTGAGGGTCGGGAAGGGGGAGAAGTATTGCATCTGAGAATGGGTGGGTGTTCTTGATGTGGGATTTAAGATGAAATGTCTCTGCCGGAATCATATTTGGGATGCTCATAATTTTTGCGTGTTTTTCAGGTTGACAATAAACGTAGGAGGAGGTAAGATATTGAGTGTCAATATTGCCGCTTTCTAATAACTTCGTTGGAGGCATGAAAATAACAGCAAGAATGTAGTAGAGTGGCCAAACTGGGACGGAATTCTGTAGAGAGCTGCATAGACCGATGTGCTTGCAGATCAAGGTTTAAGCATGTGCCTTGACAAAGTTTTTCTGGTCAAGGGGTGCTCATGTTGTAAATAGCTTTTGCATCAGGTTTTGTGTTCCTTGACTTGTTGAAGTTAGGGTTTGAAGGGTCATGGTATCATGAAAACGCCCTGAAAGTCCTTACCCAATTTTAATGGTTTGCAAATACTTGTCTTTCAACCATACTGAAACTGGCAATCGTGTATAGCTAAACTGATCAATTGAAGTGAAAGTTAGATAAAATCACAATTTGTCTTTTCTTTTTTCTAACCTTTTCAGATTTAAGAGGGTGATCTATCGACAACTTACCCTGAATTGTGTATCTTTTGCACCCTGCTCCCCTTGGTTGTTACTACTATTAAGCCCATCCTTCAATATTTCAAAGAAATTCTGCATCTTCTTACAATCCTGCACTGCGTAGGTTAGATGCAAGCGATTTGGAAATTTCTTTCGTAAGAGAAATGTCCACCAATTCTTACAAGAGTATCGAGTGTTTCAAGCAGTGGTTTTGAAGAGGGAGACCGAAAACGACCATGAACGCTGAAAATTTTCACGGCTCGTTGCCAGTTATTTTGTTCACAGCAAAGACACGACAATGGTTAAAACCATGTATTTGGCTCCCGGTTTTGGACCTCCTAAGACCTTATTCATCTTCGTCTTTGGTCACTGAACATTTCCTGCGAGCTTCTTTCGTTTGTAGTTCAGCCTCGCACTTAGTTCAACAGTTCAGTTGAGTATTACCAACTGCATATCGAAAGGGTCTCATGTTAACGTAAAGGTCCGTCGCAGCATTTCAGGATTACGTTAACGGCGTGGAGAAGAAACCCCCGCTTCCGTCATTCACCCAGTTTAGAGTCTCACTTTCTCACCGGCTCCGTCGTCCTGCAAGGCCACCTCTGTGTTGGTGAACTTCGCAGACTTCAGACCGTCATTCACTAGCTCTATCTTAGTATGATATGCCGTGCAAAATCTTTGGCGTTCAGCTGCAACCGAGGATTCAGATGGAATTCTGTCCTTTTACACAGCCGAGGAGCGAACCGTTTTGCTGCAGTAGAAGACGAGGACTCCTGTCAAAAGCGTTTGCAAAAGCCGATGACAACATATTCTCACCAATCCTCGAGTTCTCGATGCCATCGTCCGTAAAGCCGAGATCCGTCCGACTGATACCATCCTTGAAATCGGCCCGGGCACCGAAAACCTCACGCTCAAGCTGCTGGAGGTTGCCAACAAGGTGGTCACCGTGGAGATCGACAAACTCATGGTCGACATTCTCCACAATCGGGTCACCGACTGCAAGCTCGACGACCGCCTCATTTTACTGTACCGAGTGCTTGTTTTTATAGAGTTTTTCGTAATGTTGCGAGAATGATTGCACCTGGCGTGACAATTTTTACGTCCCGGGTGTCTTCCAGGTTATCTGTCAAGACGCTACGAGGACTCAGTTCCTCCAATTCGATCTCTGCGTGGCCAACATTCCTTACGAATATACTCATCTCTTGTGGCCAAACTTCTTTTTGGCGGTCATTCCTTCCGAAGTGTCACTCTTCTACTTCAGAAGGAATTTGCCCGCTGGCTACTGGCAAAGCCCTGCGGCTCGGAGTTCAACCGCTTGGCCATGAACGTGCAGTTGGTTGCCACGGTGGAATTTATACTGGACGTCAGCAGGAGAGACTTCGTCCCCTGTTCGAAAGTTGATTCTTCAGTCGTTCGAGTCAGGCCATTTGTTTAAGCAGAAGAGAAAGCTGTTGGAGCTCTCGCGAAGATTGTCTAATGAACTACGACGGTGAAGATGACGGCGATGACCATGATGGAGATTGTGCGCATGTAACGAAGGTGAGATCCTTGAAAGAGAAGACTGTGGGTGTTTTACGAGCCGGCGTCTCTGTTGAAGAGATGTTGCATTTGATTTCTCTGTTCAATGAAGCTGGAATTTATTTTCATACTCATCGTTAATCACAAAGCTTTTTCAGGGTCAATTTTCCCTTCAGCATTGCTGAATTTCTGATGCCTTTTTTATTTATGTGATTGAACAGATGGAATCGACAACCGTCCAACCTCCAAGATCCATGCTACTATTTGCTCCTAAGCAAATATTCTCACGTCGAACTCCCTGGTTTCTCTATCATTTTGGGAGATAATCAACTGAAGGAAAAAAAATATGAATTAATTAAATCGGGAATTGATAGGTAAATTCACCCACCTTGAAAGATGGTTTTCTCAATTAAAGAAAGCAAACAATTCAATAAAAATGTGTTTATACTATTTTTTTGAAAATTTAGGTGACGTAATGCTATCTTGTCTTTGAGCTTTGAAGTAAATAAAAGTGATTATCAACCAATTAAAGGGAGAGTTAACAAGAACAATTAGAGTAAAATGTATTTTTGTAAAAAAAATTATGCTAACAATTTAGCTAATTAATTTTATTTTAAGTTTGAACTGGAGTCAAACTAAAATAAAAATTGAACTAAATTTACCTATTTTCGAGCCGCACGCACTCTAAATGGGAAATTTGTCGTTCTATGGATCCAAGAAAGTAAAACACCAGAGCGCAGCAGTAAATATGGAGAGGACCCAGGGGAGGCTCATGATAAAGGATGATGCAACGCGTGTGAGAATCTCTGTCAGCCAAATTCGGCAAGATTCTCTTCGTTACTACACGAAACAGATGGAGAGAGAATTCTAGTACTACTGGCTTCAGTGAGAAAAAGAGGAACCCTTTCTTGAGCGTGATGTGCATCTTGCATGTCTGGCACTCCTTATAGGTTAAGGGTTTGGACAGTGGAAGATGGAGCATGGGAATTCCTGCCCTGCCCTGGATCTGGACGCCGATGCGCTGGTCCAGTGTGCTAACAGATTGAGTCTTCGTGATCTCTCTAACATGGCCATCTCCTGCAAATATTTCCGCGATGTAGCCTATTCCGACTCCGTCTGGCGTCGTTGGTTCAGGTTCCTCTTTGAGTTATTACTTTATTCACACGTTTTGCACTTCATTTTTCTTGCTTTACTGTATGTCGGACGCACGGACTTCGGAGTAGAATATTTTCTTATGCTTCAACTAATGAACTTTTTTCTAAAAAAGTTTCGAAATATGTGAAGTATAAAGTTCATTCAGGAAAAAAATGTTCTACCTTGTTGGATGGATATATATATATCTATATATATATATTATATCTGTCTAAATTTTCATGACTTTATCGACGTTGTTTGTATTTAGACTGAGATTATTTTTCTACGCAATAATCACTATTTATCCAAAAACCTGAATCGGAAAGTGTGAATTATAATATTCGGAAATCTGCACAAAGCAAAACGCTAAAGACAACTTTTTGTGGGGTTGCAATCAGGATCCAGGAAACGAACGAAAGACTTCACTGATCATCTTCTACTGCTGTCCATAATTTCTTCTACTTAACTTTACGACTGAAACAACTCCAAACTTCTGCTCAGCTCCAGAAGCAGTTATCTACTAACTTTTTTCTATAAATAAAAGTGACCTATTCATCTGTTCTCCAATCCTGTTATGCCCGAGTTTGTGATGTTTAAAATGAAGCTTATCAGAAGCGTGCAATTGACCACAAAGGTGAAATTTATCTTCCCTTTGATCTTTTAGCCTTAGGATTGAAGTTCCCTTATTAAGTCCACCTTCTTTGGCGTGCTGAGACTTGAAAGATATATATCCAGTCAATCAATCTCTAAACTACATGAAGAAAGTGTAAAGGAAAATCTGAACTTGTAGCTTGGGACTTTGAGATCAAATTAACATTTTTTTTGAAAAGGAGATCAAATTAACATTCCATCTTCGAGTTTTATTATTTCTTGTATGAGGACATATTTATCAGATAAACTGAGAGGGTAGTTCTATGTAATGAAGACGAGGTTTTTAGATTTTTGAAAACCAACAATTTAAGTTATTGATAAAAGAAGATGAGATGTTGACTAATTAGTCTTCTGTTGGAGAGTTTTTTTTTTCTCTTTGTGAAGGTCTACTTTTCATGACAGGTACTTCATTTTCTTCTTTGTTTTATTGTATGATCTTCTTATTTACATGGTATCAGAGCAGATCTGATCCATCAACCTGTGGGTCTCTTAAAAACAGTCACACATGAACATTGGGGTTAGAAAAGTACTGTGTTTATTATTATGAAGAGGCATCCTAACTCCGGTAAATCAGTTTTTGATATATATGGATCTAACTTTAACATGGTATTAGAATAGGTCATGTACATGGACGTCTGCCCAAAATTGTCTGATTCTAAAAGCCATGAAGAATAACTACTTATCAGGGGGAGTGTTAAAATTCACTTTTTTAGGAATTTTCGTGACAAAAAGAAGATCTAGATAATTCCTTTTTTCTGTCCCTAATCTTTCCTTCCAACTTGCATCATAGAAGATAATTTTGCAGTAAGTGGGAAGGATGCAGTCCTGTGCACGGTTCTGTTTTGATGCAACAACTACTCTGCGAGAACACTACATTACTACCTTTTATAGTTAGGACAATTCTAGTAGTAGGAGGATATTTTTAATTCATGTGTATTAGTTGGTCAGTCAATATGGCTGCATTTAGAAGTAGGTTAGTGCACAATCATAAGCTCCACTCCTTTGACCCATTCGGTCTTCTTCTTCTCTTTTCTTCTCTCCCTTGTTGTCTTTTGTCCTCTCTTATGTCTGAGCCTTCCTCTTCCATTGTTCTTCTATGATCCATTGTCTGTGATTTGTCTTCCTTTTCCAAGCCATGAAGCCTTAATCTCTACTAAGATAACAGTGTCAAAGCACGGAAATTGCATTTTTTTTCTGTTAACAAATCTTAAGTTTTGATGCAGATTTCATGATTTTAAAGGAAATTTCAAGGAAGTTACTTGTTCCAAGTCTTGCTTAAAGGTCTCTTTTATGGTGATGTCACCTTTAATTTCTATATGGCTTCCAAATTATTTCTGTTGAAATTCTGGTAGAAGGCCATTTTGGTAATTGCTCACTTAAGTGGTATAAAAGGAGGATTAGGCTTGAGTTTAGAAACCAAATCCAAAAGCAGCCTTCAATTGCTGCTTCTCCAACTTCTCTCCTCTCTTCCCTCTTTTCTCTCTCTCTTCTATTTCTTCTTAATCTCATCCTTTTTCATGGTATCAAAACTGTGATCCTTGTTTTTGGGAGTCCCTTCTCAATAATCTCAGATGTTTCTACAGATTTCTCACATCTAGAGAAAGGTATTTACTCGATTTGCTACTGGTTGGGTAAAAGTTCTGTTTTTTTCCTTTTCTACTACCATAACCATTTGGTTGATGGCTAATACTGCAGATTGAACAGTTTCGTACCTAATTACTGCTCCATGAGGGTTTATTGAGTTGAGATTTACTGATTTTAACTTTGTGCGAACCCCTATTAATGTCTCCTGGCTTGTGTCATCCTTCAATTGGCTGACATCAGCCTACTTGTGGTGTTTTTTGTGGCGTATATTGATTTGAGTGCATATTTTGGTGGTTGGTGCACATTGGGTTATTTTCCCTAACCCTAATTTTGAGTGTGGGGCCAACATGACCATTTTGAGGAATTAGAAGTATTGTTGCAGTGAGTTTGGAGCTTCTTGAGAACACCTACTTAAATGACGGATTCTGGCAAACAAGTTGTTGTCGTTAGATAATTTGAGGGCTTAGACAGTAAAGGTTTTGGCTCTATACAGATTACTTCCATTGAGCTAAATGGGGCAAATTATGTGAACTGGTCTCATTCAGTTCTTATGTTTTTTAAGATCAAATGGAAGGCAAAGTACATTAAAGATGATCCACCTACTCCCATCTCTAAAGATTGGGAGGCAGAAGACAACAAAGTTATAACTTGGTTAGTTAACAGTATGGAACCAATGTTCAGTAATCAGATTTTGAGTTGTGGGAATAGTAAAAGAGATGTGAAATACTTTGTCGTCAATTCTATCCTAGGAGAGTAATTTATTTTATATATATGAGCTTTATGCCTGATATTTTAATTTGAAGAGGGGTGACTGGTCAATGACCGATTACTCTACTAAAATGAGGGGTTCACTTCAGGCAATAATCACCTTTTATCTCTTTACTACGAATGCTGAAGATATTATGCAGGAGAAAAATTAGATTCAAGTGGCTGCTTCCTTAATGGTCTGGGTTTAGAGTATAATGCAATAAGGGCTCAATTATTAGCAATAATGACGTGACTACACTGGAACAGGCATTTAACCGAGTTATACTTGTAGAAGGTAGTGACAAGTAAGAATGAGAAAAATGCACGGTCTTCTAATGCTACGGCTCTCAACCTTTAGTCATCTTATGATAAGGTTGAGAACCAAGGTCATGGGAGTTATGGTAGAGGATGTGGACGAGGGTAGTTATCGAGGGTATAGGAAATGCATCCACTGTGGAAGGACTGATTATTTCTTCTATAAATATTAGGAGAAATTTGGGAAGCTAGTTTGGGCTAACTCTACTGTGACTAGTCTTGAGCCATCCCCTTATCCGGGTTCGTCAGGAAGAAATTCAGCAACTACTTCAGAGACTTGGTTAATTGACCTGTACTACTATTGTTATTGCCCTTATTACACTTTTCTATACTTCTACCTCAACAAGTGCCACAATGGTTAGCACAGGTATGCCGACACTACATGTATCCCACTTTCCTTCCTGGATCATGGATTTAGGAGCCTTTTCTCACTTGTCAGGTATGAAGTCCTTTTCTCAATCTATTAGTCCTTCTTTGTCATATCATCAGTCATTTTAGATGGTGGTTCTACCTCCCCAATTCAAGGGGAGGGTACTGTACATCCTAATTCAAGGGGATGAGCAGTCATTTTCGCTGATCTCAAAATGACACAACAATGCCAACTTCGGCTACCACTACCATTGAAGATGTAGAAAAGGAGGTACTACTTCAATACGCAGAGAAAAGTTTGGAAACTTGATCTACCGAAAGGTTTTTGTGAATGTCTAACGCCAATGTTTGTCTTTGATACTCAAAATAAAAATAAAATGTTGAGTTGGAAAGAAGTTTCACATTGAAAAGTGTTAAGAAATAACATTGCATTATAAGGTTGAGCAATAAGTCTCTTAAAGTGGTTAGTCATTTGGGGATACAACCCAACTCAAACCAACAATGGTATAAAAAAAAGGTGTGCGTGGGACAATGCCCAGTTTGTGCTCCTTAGGTTAATTGTGTGTTGTGGGCGATGAGGTGACCCAGGTTATTTGTGTTTGAATCCATAAGGTAAGTCTATGTGGTATGTGCTCCGTTGGGAGCTTGTGCCCAAGGCTCAAGCCTATTATGTGTAAGCCTGAATGTGAGAAGTGTTAAGTGAAAAAAAAAAATCACATTGAAAAGTGTTAAGAAATAGTATTGGGTTATTAAGTTGAGCATATGCCTCCGAAGTGGCTAGTCATTTTGGATGGAACAGGGCTCAACCCAACATTCTTCTTAACCTTGTGTACTTAGTGTTTTATTTATTTTGTTTTGTGGAATAACAGTTTTCTTCTCTGTTATCAAGAATAAAAATGCAGGTGTATAAGGCATTGTAACATATTTCAGGCATTTGCCAATTAACCATTTAGAGTTTCCTAATCAACGGACTCAAGTTTTTAATAAGGAAGAAGAGAAGCTGACAAATTAGGTTGTTATGTACAAGAGTTCTGTTTTTCTCTTTAGAGGAAACTTCTTATTCCAGGTTTCTTATCCTTTTATTTTACTTTGTGAAGGAGTGAGAAGTTCACAACCCATCTATAGAAATTGATGCAAGTTATTTGGTGCCTTGCAATTGCTATAACCTTGGTGTTTCTGGTGAACCATACAGGGATCACTGGCCTCAACAATATACATCTTTGGGTTTATCTCAAATTTTTGGTGTCAGGGAAGCATATGTTGCAAGACACATTGCATTGCAGCAGTTCAAATTTTCTGATCCTTTGACCAAAGTGTTTGTGATGGCTCCTGCTCTTTCCAGCCATTTACTGTTTGACAAATCAAATATTGTTCTTGCTCAGGTATATATTTTGAAACGATGAAAGATTCTTGTTCAACCCTTTTATGTGACTGAAACTCAGCCGGTACACTTTCTTTAAGTTGTTAATGCTAAAATTTTCTTTTTCCATTATTTTGCCTTTCACATGGAGGAGGCGCTTAAAAATGAAGTTTACTCACAATGGGATTTATTTATATATTTATTTTATGTGAACAATGGGAGTGTTTCTCCCATCAAATTTGATGTCTTTGGATGATAAAATAATTTTGGATGATTTGATAGGGGCACTGGAATGGCTAGTATTTTGTTCTAGGGGATTTACTAGCATGGATGGCTTCTTGACTGTTAAAGAAGCATAAATATCCTATTTACTTTGTCTTTCCTTCTTTACAGGGGTCAGCCATACAAGTCCTGAAGATTGATACTTGTTCAATAGGAGAGTATTCTTCTGAAGCTTTGGGAGGTCATAATGCAAGAATAACTTGTATGAGGTAATATTTTCACTTTTGATCCATGTTTTTATCAGTGCAAACTAGTCTGTTTGTCCTGTACTATTTTTTTCCAGAGGGTTACAGTTGACAATTCCAGAAAGGAACAAATGACTAGCAGCTGGCATGTTGACTGACTTATTAGGTTGAACATTGAATATCATTTGGCAGGTCTATAAAGATAATGCAAATAGAAGCAGCAATTGTTAAGGTTCTGGACTGCTGAAGGAAAAAATTTGTGGTCTTGAGTTGCTAGATGTGAAGATAAAACAAAAGTGGAAAATAAAAGGAAAATCCTAATTCTTTGGTATGGGCTGGCTGCATAACTTTGTGAGTTAATAATTATTAAATTGGGTCCAAGGCCCATCCCAAAATGATTAGCCACTTAGGAAACCTCTTCTGCCAACTAATAAACTCAAGATCTTTGATCTCACTAATTATTGTTTCCTGTGCTTATTATTATATGAGCAACCGTTGGTGCTTATCTTATTTTTTGAAGGATCCAATTAGTCTCCATATTTAGTAAAATATTTTTAGGTCTTTAAGATTTGTTTATTTGGTTATGCTAGCCTGATCGGCATTTCAAGCTTTAAATGGAAGTTTATGGCCTTTGATTTCTTTTTGGAAAGTTAATTGCCTTAGCATCTCTGGCTGAACATCTTTTAGAAGCCATCTTGACATCCTATTGCAGTTGATGTGTTTGTTATCTGCAGGCAGTTTCCCCTCAAAAACACATCATTGTTCCGAAACGATGCTCAAAATGAAGATAATATTTTAGTAACAGCCAGCAGTGACCACACAATTCGACTTTGGTGGAAGGTACTGGTAAAGATGAATACATATTGTAGTCTTTTGACTAATAAATTATATCAAACTATTGATTGCTCAGTCATTGCTCTGTGTTTCCTATTTTCTCTTACTGACCATTCAAGTAGTGAGACCATTCTACCTATATGCTGCAAGCCTCTGAAATTTCACATCAATTTGAAATCCAACACTGTTCATCCCAATACTACCACATTCTAGTTTCCATTTTCATTTTATCAATGTCTGTCTTGCCACTGCTTTGCTGCTGAACTTATTCTGGGTAATTTGAGCCCCCCTGTGAGGTTTGCCACCCTATGCACTCTTGGATTTGTTGTCATCAAAATCTTCCGGTTGTTTTGTTCTTGATTGAAACAAGTAAACTACTCAAAGTGATGTTCACATTGGTTACTTTTACTTATCTTGCAAAATGTGTTTGAGTACTTAAGTTGACCATGGGGATAAACTTTTAGGGTCAGTCTCAACGATGTTTTCGGGGCCATAATGGTCCAGTGAGCACCCTTGTGGATAAACTGGTAGAAGATGGTAGTGGGAAAGTACTTGCAAGTGGAGGTGAGGATGGTACTGTCTGCCTTTGGTCCCTTAGCTCCAGCAGGAAGCGTGGTCACCATACTTTAAGAACAACATTTTATGGGCATGAGAAAAAGGTCACCTTGTTGTCAGTTGCTGGGTATGAGCTTCTTCTTCTTCTTCTTTGAAAATGAGGCTTCTCATTTTATTGACAGAGTATTGCAAGTGTAATGTTGAGAAAATTCAGTTCGTGTTGGCAGAGTTTTGGATGCCGCTCTGTTTGTATAATTGTCTTCTATGTCAGACATCTTGATTCATATTTCTTCTGCTAGTGTAAATTTCTTCCACTGATTCAAAAAGAAAATGTGCTAACTATTTTCTTAAGAATGCACTTTACATGCCTCAGTATTGAAATCAACTCAGCTCAAGATGTTGAAGCTTCACAAGCAGAACTCCTCAGGATTAGTCACTTCTTTGGAACTACAACCTGTCGTTTGTTGCCATTTGGAATTTGCTGAGTACTATTTTTTATTTATATTTCAAATCTGCTCTTGAATAGTTCACTACATCAAAAGATCCTTGTGTATGTTGAACATTTGGCATCCATTGGCAGTGAATATCAGAAGGGTCCTGCACTTGGAACAAATGATGCTTAGTGAATATCAATATGGCAGACATCCAAATTTTTTTTTTTTTTTTTTTTTATCCTCATATCTATGAATTTTTTCAGAAGTTCAATTCTGTACCTTCTCATCTTTAGTGTTAAGAATAGAACCAGTTGATGAGTGCTATTCACTGTTACACTCAAGTGGCATTTACTGATTTTATAGCATTCTTAACATTGTATAACCATGTTCCAGGTATAGTTCTTCTCGTCTGGTCAGTGTTTCAAAAGATGCAAAGGTATGTGAACTTCAATGACCTCTACAAATGAGATTTTGCTCAAGTTACTATTCAAATTTCTCTACTTTGTTGCAGCATTCTTTCTTTCTACCTGATTTGCTAAAATAAACTCAATTAGAGGAGGCTCTTATAGTATACCATGCCTATTTTAAAGTTCCACAGCACAGTTTTCCATCTAATTTTTTTCTTCTTATTTTTTGGTAGCATGTGTACATAATATTGGATATGTATGTTGAATATCTGGGGAGAATATTTAGCTCCTCAATAATCTTAAATTCTTAATGAGTAAAAAAGTTCAATTTGATTCACATTTTTGGCTAAGATTTTAAAACATTAAATGCTTTCGGTTTTTTCTTCTCTTGTATTTGTTAGGTTGGTTGCATCCATTGATTTTATTGAATGGAGAAATTAAACAGTACTTGTTCTTGATTCTGAGTCATTTGGAATATAATGTTCAACTGCACCCTACTTGACTAGATCTCATGTGTTGTTGGCTATGTTATTGTTAATCTGCTGTTTGAAGTGCTCAAGATAACTTGTCTTAATGGATAAATGAGAAGGTTGTTTTTCTGAGCAGTAACCATTCTAGAAAATTAGGATGAAAAAAAACAGCTTGTTGTATTTTGCGGAGTAGAACCATATATATGTTGATTTTCATATGAGTTAATAATGCTGAAGGAAAACCTCTAATGCCTTTCAAACATTCTCAACAGAAAAAATTTCTTCAAGTGTTTGTTAGCTATTTTATTTTTCTTGTGTTGTTGTGTTACTCCAGGATTCATGTTCATTTTCTGGTAAACTAGGTGCGTGTCTGGGACACAAATGCATCATCTGCTTCTCGCTCTTCACAGTGTGTGGGGATGGCTTGTATCAACCGAGATCCTGTTGGAATGAAATGCCATGAAATGTTGTCTTTTGTTGCTGCCGGGTCCTCTGTTGTAGTCATTGACTTCAGAACAATGAGAAAAGTTGCTACAGTAGCCGTTCATGAGCCAAAACTGTACTCACTTGAGTTTTTGTCATCCAAGCACTTGATTTGCACCGGTGGAAAGGATAAGTATGGATACCAGATAACTTCCCTTCATGGTTCTTCTGTTTTAATTTTTTAAGTTCATTATAATCTTATAGCAAAACTTGCTGGATCCTTCAAATAAGGAACTCAAAATGAGCAATCATCCAAAAATAAGGAACTCAAAAGAGCAAATGCAAGTTATTTATTGACAGTAACATTTCAAATGTACCTGTTCTTGAGACAGAGTGCTAATATGATGTTACTTGATCCTCTCCGACTCAAGAACACTGTTAAGTTTGTTGGTGTAGAAGTTGTTAGTTTAATATACCTTGCAAACTTTGAGCCGTTGTAGTATGTAATAAATGCCCAAGTTTCCTTTGGGCCCCAATTCCAATTCTCAGACTCAAAAACACTATTAAGTTTGTTCGTATAGAATTTGTTAGCTTGATTCTTGATAATTATTTTGTGTGGGGTAGTTTGGTAGTTTCTTTCCCAAATTGGAGGTAATGTGGATCTTTGTTTTCTTAAATGTGTTATATCCTATTGACTGTCTACTTTTGTTGGAAGATATTATTAGGTTTTAATTGTTTTCCTGAAAAATATTTTCCCTTAGGAAGTAGATTCCTAGGGTTCACGGCTTGCAGGGACATGGATGTAATTTTGATAATTTTTTACATTATAAATAGGGGAGAGCAGTCAGAAGACCCTGATCTCTCCCACTCTTTTCTTCCTGCAAATTTCAACATGGTATCGAAGCAGGGTTTTTGAGTTGACAACATGAACTCACAGAGGTAGTGTGTTCCTTTTTTTATTCTTTGATGTTTTAGTTTTGTAGGGGGTTTTTTCTCTATCATTTGTTTAATTTCTGTGTTCCATTATTTCTTGTGCCGATGTAGAATTTTTCTATGCAATCTGGAGTTTTCATTAGTAATCTGGAGGTAGATACACATGTAGAGGGTGTAGATGCACATGAAGGTTGAATTCGAGGGCTGAAACTGGAAACAATGGTGACGTTTGGTTTTTGTTTATGCTAAGCATAATTGTACATTTGGTCAAAAAACTTCGGAACAGAATTGATTGCTTTAAAAAAATGTGATTTTTGGTGACCAGTGGAGGTTGTTTTTTTATGAGAAATTGGGCTGAATTATAACCTTGGATTCAGAATTTGAAGGCTTTCGTGGATTGTGAGTGATTGTTGTTCAAGCTCAATTTGGGATTTCGGTAAACATGGAGAGCAAGCAACTCAAACCCAAAGGGAGTCTGTGTTTGCAACATGATGTTTCTCATCCCAATTGTAAGATATCCAGTATCCCAAGCTTGTTGGTAGCACATGTTTTGTTCTGTACGGGGCTGACAACAAAGAGGAGGTTGGACAGTCTTGGCTGCTGGCTCGCTGTTCTTGATTGGATCAACTCAACTGTGATCCTGCTTTGGGTGTGACTTTTACAGGAAGGGCCAGATCTTGTCCGAACAGAAAACTCCACACGTCATATTATTGTGCAGTTTATCATGAAAGTCTAGTGGTTGATGTTTACCCCATTAATCATTTTTCTTTTATGTTTCTTTTGATGGGAATTTGTCATGGTCAGATTCTATTGCCTTCTCTGTCTTTAAATTTTTGGTCAATTTTTATAGTTAGATCCTTCTCTTTGAGAAATTTATTCTTTTTATCCCTTGGTGTCCAACTAGTCGATTGTTCTCTTGAGTAATGAGTCATTTTTTTACAAGTGTAGGCTGTTAAATCTCTAGTAATTCTTAAATTTTTTATTTTTTTGTCACTTTATTTACAAAGATCAGGAGTACGTCCAACATCCAGTTTGAGTCAAGTATTTTTTTCTTCAAGTAAGTGGTGATTTCTTTTAACCACCCATGAAATAGGGAGTAGTCTCTATTCCATGTCCTAAAATTGGAATTCTTCTCCTTTGAAATTGAACAATGTTCTTTCTTTTTCAGTCTTAAGACCATGAAGAATTCTATGAGTTGTGATAAAAAAAATTTTATGGACTTGTAATGAAGAATTTCCAAAGGGGAGAATAAAAGATGAAAATTTTGAAGTTAAAGTGTAAGTTTAAAAGCTGAAGACAGCAAAAGTCGCAAATTTTGAAGTCATTGAAGCCATATGAAGACTAATTTTATAAGAAGCTGAAACTATATGCTCTAACTTGATTGGAAAGTATTTTTTCTTAGACACTAGATTCTTGGCGGTCATGGCCTGTGAAGGACATGGATGTGATTTTATAATTGATTGCATTCTAAATAGGTAATTGTTCCCATTTTTTGCTTCCTATAAATTCCAATAGCCTTTTTATCTCATGCAGTAATTGGAACTTTCTTGTTGTGCTCAAGTATTTGACTTGGCCTTCTTATATCTTATTGGAACTTGCTTTGAGGTTTTATCTTGTACAAGTTTCAATACTAAATCTCTCTTCATTGTTACAACGTATTTCCTATTAATGGATGCAAATGTTGATAATTTGCAGAGCAATGCTATGGGATATTAGGAAAAACGATGAGAAACCAGAGCCAATAGCTGATTTGGATGGTCACGTTGGTCATGTTACCCAGGTACGAATGGATCCATACAAAATTGTTACTGGAGGGCCAAGCGATTCTTTTGTCAGGGTTTGGGAGACCGACACAGGTTTGCACACCAACTCTTTGATCTGCTCTGCTTCAACGGACATGGGAAATGTTGGTGGATTGTCTGCCATGGCTGTGGATGGTTATCGCATAGTTACTAGCAGTGGACCAGGCCTCACGTTCTACAGGGATTTCACTCAATCTTCTTGTCAACTTTCCTCCGGTGGTTGTAATCAATCTTCCAGATTTTGGCAGCCAACTTCATATTCTGACTCAGATGACTAACTGCTTGATGCCTAGCTAAACAGGAGTTCTTATTTATGGCAGAAGCAAGATTTGATATAGGATAAGTTGGAATGCCTTCCTAACCATGAGAAGCTGAAGTTTCGCAGTTCACTTTGGAGAAATTTCATGCAGTATCTTGGCTACGGAGAATGAGTGGCACAGAGGGCGGGAAACCAGAAGTGAAGAACCACCGTAGGCCATAGCTAGAAAGTAAGCGCACCGGGATGGATGTACCAACAGAAATTTATCTTTGCAAGATCGATGAGATTGGTTGCTAAGGTTATCTTCTTCGCTGTCAGGGTATGTCTCCAAATTTCAATCAAGATAAACATAAACATATTCTCATGATCTAAAATATTATTAAAAGATATTACAAAACTGTAAAATTAATTAAAAAAACCCTGATAAATTAATGCAAGAAAAAGAAGGAAATGGTTATGTGTAATGAATGCATAAACCTTTGTTTTAGCTATAATTAAAAGACATTGGGTATGATTACTTGAAGGATCATTTTTTTTTGTATTTCGTTGAGTTGTGTCATTCATTGTGTCAACTCTTTGGATTGGACATTTAGAAGTGTTGGAATTACTAGGCCACCATTATCTTCCTTGAAAGGAGTTAGTCTTGAGATTTTTGTATTATCGAAACAAATATACTGGAATTATACTTGAGACTATGTTCTTCTATTTTTGCAGATGGCATATAATTAGACTTATTGTTTATATTTCGATGTTATGTGACTTGGTAGTGGTATGAAATGGTATTCTTTGGACTTCATAACAACTATAAAACAACTTCATGATTCAAAACCGAGTTTATTAGAGCAAGACTTTGAGAATGTCGGAGAAGCAGACGACGATAAAAAATGGAGGAGACTACTACTCGCTTCTCACCTACGGTACGTGTCATGTGCAGATAGTAAAACTCTTTTAATATTTCAATCTTCATTGATGCAGTAGAATTCATGATTTCCTTTTTAGAGTCAAAAGTGGGGCTCGATTTTCCACTCTGCAGAATCGAAAGAGATCAAATCCGGCCAACAAACCGGTGAGTCTCAATGGTTGCATTTATACAGGCTTTTTCATCGGAAATTTCAAATCAACTAAAATATTCAGTGTGATAGACAAGTTTAACACCTCCCAACAAGATTGCCAACATCAAAATTCAGTTCCCTGTGCCGTATAGGAGGGAGGGCAACGGGGTAAGTGATACTGATCCACTCTTTGTTTATTATTGTTGTTATTGTTATCACGTGTAAGTAACAGAGGAATATCAGAAGGTACAACAATTTCTCTATAGATAAAAAATAAAGACAAAAGACCTGTATAGACTGCGCTAGGAAGGAAGATATTTGACAAAATAAAAAAAATAAAAAAGAGAAAAAATTCAGACAGAAATTGCCTTTGTTTCTCATGCATTTTCTTCTTCTTTCTCTGTGTATGTACATGGAAGGAGTAAAGAAAGATTTGTTGGTGCATAAGAGAGCAAGGGAAGCAATTTCATTTCCACCACCCCCTCCCATTGTTTTTCCTATCATTGGGTTGTGATTTTGGGGCCTCCGTAAGGGGCCCCTACAACAAAGAAATTATCAGGCTTGTCCTTCTCTTCCAACCAGGCGTATCCCTCTTTCTCATTGTCGACAGGCGCAAAGCTAGCATCACCTGTGAATATATGCATAGAGAGCAGCACGAACCGCGTTAATGGAGCTCATGAATCAGAGGCATTATATAGTAGTAGACACAACAAGTAACAAGTTTTTCCTTGTATTCTATCAAACCAGTTTTCCTAGCTCCAGATAGATAAAAGTGGAGGCATGTCACTTGTCAAAGCCTACTGCCTCAGAAGAACTGACCCAAACTGTTCTTCCGGATTCCAGATTAATGATTTATAAGTTGGAGGATGCAACCATATCATGAAATGGAAACATAATCACAGCAACACTTCCATTTTTGCCAGTAACAGTGAAGAGCAACTTTAGTGATGGGTAACATGAGAAAGATATGAAAAAGTTGCCTCCCACAAGTGTTTCCAACATTTGAGGAATAGAGAGGAATAGCAAGGAAGAACGAATTCTCAAGTTCCTGCCATTAACATGTCACAACTAAATTCAATTTAAATCATCCTGCGTAAAATTTTACTATTTCTTTAAATTACACACGATTTTAAGGTAAAACACATTTAAGGAAGTTCCCACTTGAACATTGTCTATGAACTAAAAAAGAAGGGCTCAAAACGGAGGTCGTTATTGCCTGATTAAATTCTCATTTTCTTTTCTAGGGTTCAAAACAGATAGTAACATGTAAAAAGATATGTGAACCAGCATACCTGAGAAGCTCGTATATGGAAACTCCTGGTAATACATGCACTGCCTGCCTTCTGAGTCGGAATAGGGTGGGCCTACGACATCCAATACTGCACAGGCAGTGATGGCAGTAAACCGGTGCATGTTGCCGCCAGCTGCAGGGTAAAGTATTGAGGTATCACAAGGGGCAGTGAAAACTGTATTTTTCTTCGACTCCGCCAATCGCACCCCAGCTGGCTGAACTGTCGTATGTTAAGAAATTTCAGGACACTGTAGTGGGGCTAAGAAGGAAGGGAACACTCGGTAAAGAAAATAAAATCAAGGCCAGTCATAGAGTAAGATGTTGTCATATTAAGTTTCAGTGGAGTCTTCTGAAATTTTAATCAGATTGATGCAAGCATTGGACCTCAATGGGTAATCCTTCCCACCTCTGCTCAAGTGGGGAAAACCCATAGGCAGTGCATTGACTAATAACAGCTTAGTCACCCAAAATTTACAGTGACGAATGTCCGAGTTCACTCGAGCAGTAGGCCCCTTGAGGGTTGATTCCATCATCTTTTGGTAATGATCCTATGTTTATGCTATTTATGGGGACACATATCATCCCTTCCAAAACAAAGTAAAACTCAGGAAAAAAAAGAGAGAGATAGTTTCATTAACAACAGAAGCCAAACACACAACAGATTGGGAAAGAAGCAAAGGACTTACAATATGTGGGATTGAGTTTCTGATTGGTATTTTGAGGAATATCAGCCCAATCAAATGATCTGATGTGCATGGAGCCAAATAAAATCTTGCTGAAAACAGTCATGCCTGGGTGATTATGCAGAGGAATGACTGCTCTTGGAGGCAAACAAAAGATACCCATCTGCAAGCCAAAGACGAGTGGGCTGAGATGCAAATTCAGAAAATTCCACCTGGATTGATCCGAAACTCCTAGTTTAAATCTCCAGAATGTACTATACCGAGAATTTGTCGCACTCGTAAAGATGTAGATATGTAATTGGAGGGGCTCCTTCTGTCTCAAGTGTCTTGAAAAATGGCATGTCCTGGTTCAGCCCGACGTCTGATGGGCTCATACTTTCTATCAAAAGAAGCATAAATGATGAGAATTTAAACAACGGACCAGACTTCAGCATTAGATGAATCCATGAGCAGGGTAGTCATGCTTGAAAAATCATATCTGATCATATATGGAACAGTTTCAGCTACGCTTAAAAAGACGGCATTGTTCTAGTAATTATACGAGAAACAAAATTCGAATTCAGCAACATATCACAGACAACACGGAGTGTGAAGAATTGCCGCAGCATCACAATGTACGACAAAATAAATCCAACTCTAGAACATGCCAGAGGTTGAAACATCAAAACTTTAGAAAAATTCGCGCCTGTCGAAAGAAGTGTACAAGATATCAGAGTACTAGAAAAAAGGAAAAAATTCCGACGGAAAACGAGATCAATATCATTAGCTTATCATCACAATCGCAGAGTAATAAGGAGAAACGACAGCAAGGTAAGAAAATCTTTATTCAAAGCCAACTACTGGGGACCTTGAAACACGCAAGTGCCGACTTCTAGGCCATGGAATTAACAAACTCTAGCATACACAGACACCAAGACCCTAGGTAAAACACACAAACAACCATAGCAAAATCACCCTTGCACGAACCTAGAACCAATTTGATGCGCTCGACATCCTTCTCCGGTGGAACGACCCCTGCTCCACCATCGGCAAAGACTTCTTTACAGGTATCAAACAGTTTCTGCACAACAGAGGACATGGGTTTCTTGTAGCGCCTCCTGTTCTTCTTGGAGCGGTGATTCTTCTCTTTGGGCAATTCTCGCACCTCTTGCCCTCTCTTTTCGATCAACGCCGCCGTTTCAATCCTCATCCAGATGACAAGAAACCCTAGGCAGACCCAGTTGACAGAAAGCAGAAAGAGAGAGAACACAGAGAGGGAGCAGCAGTATCTTTGGTGCTCTCTCTCTCCGGGTACAGGACGAGACAGGCTGGTAACAGGGGAAATGAAGAGCGGGGTTGAATGAATTGTTGTCCAAAAAAAATTCGGTTTGTAGTGGATATTGAAGGCGATATTGAGGATGGGGCTTAAAATGGAAGGAGTGAGAGAAAGATTAATATGGAGGGAGTGAAAACCAGGGACCATCCTCTCCTGAAATATTATAAGTCGAGGCAAGTGAAAACCAGGGGCCATTCTCCGCCTTTCCGTGGGCTGCTCAAACAGCGGATTTTATCCCATCAATTACAAACTCCATACATCCAAACCAAACAACTCCCCCTCTTTTCACTCCCTTTTCAATTTTCAAAGCCAAATACCAATAAAAATACTCATAATACAATTATACATTACATACTCAAAATAAACAAACACTAAAAAAAATTCTATTTTACGTATAAACAAAATCGAAATTTGTACTAAACTGTGCCTTCTACAGTCCACAGTACAGCCATTTAGTTGGGATAACCAGAGCAGGGGCGAGTGAACTGGTTAACTTGATTATAAACGAAAGAAGTTTAAACTTGGAGATTAACTGATTAAGAAGCTTATTACAACATAAAAAACAGGCCTAGTTGGTAAAACAAATTCTTCTTAAAAATTGATTGAACGATGGAATCAATAAATCCGCTTCTGTCTCGTATTTATATACGTAACATGGTGGTAGAAGAGAGATGAGTTTTCCCCGTTACTGCTGTGATGTTGCAATAAATGAGTAAACAGAGGAAACTGAGCAAACTTTTTGAGGCACTACTGCTGAAGCACAGCGGATTTACCAATATAATTAATGCCGCAACATGGGGTGCTTCCTCTGGCACCGATTTGCTGCGCATATTTAAAGCATAACAAGATGCTTATAGTCATCGACACGTTCACCAGGATTGCTGAGCCTTCGACAGCTTCTGCACTCGTTTCACATTTGCGATCTTACCCAAGTCGGTATGATTTTCTTATTTATTTCCGACAAGGATGGGGAAGAAGAAAAAGATGCGAATGATGTAATTGGAACGGTAACGGAAAGGAGCCCCCAGACCGTTGGCATGGGAGAGAAGCATTAGAGCGGCCTAGTGTGAATAATGAAGAAGGGTGTAATGTCTGCGATTTAATTCAAAGATGACATCCTTGAGATCAGATTTCAAAGACAAAGGCTGCAGTCTAGAGAATCCGTCCACGCCAAAATCCAAAAGCCGGTGTCGTCTTCGGCAGGATAAGTTTAGCCAACAGTTCATGACCCGCATCTTATTCGTTCCGTTATCGCAAGCTCACCATCTCTCTTTCTCCTCGTGTTTGCCAAGTTGCACCTGCCATTGTCGGCAGACATGGATTGATTTCTGAATTTTCCTTCTCTTGGGATGGTTTTGCACCTGCCATTGTCGGCAGATATGGAGTGATTTCTGAATTTTCCTACTCTTGGGATGGTTTTGCTCCTGCCATTGTCGGCAGATATGGATTGATTTCTGAATTTTCCTTCTCTTGGGATGGTTTTGCACCTGCCATTGTCAGCAGATATGGATTGATTTCTGAATTTTCCTACTCTTGGGACGGTTTTGGCAACCTGAGCATGGGCAACTTGAAGGTGCTTCTCCGTGAGTCCCCTCCGCAAATGGTGGGGTTTCCAGAACAACAGAAAAGGTGATGTGATCAAGGGGAGTGGACATGCGGTGGCACGCTCTTCCGTAGGTGATGGAATTCATCGTACTTCAAAGGGACGACACTCTGCCATCCTTCTGTCACTGAATGCGTCACTGACTTGTTTTTTGTTTTCTTCGGTTAATGGGTGCGTGAAAATGGGTTGTCGGGAGGATTGTCCAGAGAGCCGCCATGGTTTCGCTTGAATCCACCATTACTCGATTGTGGAATATGTTTGCTAATCCAGAAGCACCGGAAATGTTTGCTATAGGGTTAAAGATAATTACAGATGGGAGTGTTACTAAGAATAAGTGATAAGTTGGTACACTAATATTTCTTACCCAAATTTAATAGTTTGAGTGATGAAGTAGGGCAGAAGTACCTTATGTCTTCAGTTTATTACCCATTTTTAGCACTGTAAGAGAATTCAAGCTTCTTTCCTCTACGACTAATAAAAAATAACAATGGGTTGCCCAACTTCTAGTTTAAGAAGACAAGTTTTGACAAGCAAATAATAGATGAGACAAGCTAAGAGGAGGAGGCACCTAAAAATAGGTTGATACATTTAGTATGACAAATACAGCTAAATGACATCTAGTTTGTCAACTCTTATGTGGTACTCCTAGGGGGATGACTCATTTACTATATTCTACATAACTATAACAGATGATCATGCTTCAAAGCATTTGGAGTAGGCGGATTGAATTGTAGGGGAACTCGATTCTTCTGTTCCTTTTATTGAATCTCTTCCAACTTGCCTCAAGTCTGGTCGACCAGTAGCAGTATTATAAAATCTAGAAATCTAAAATTTACCGATAACTAGCAGCTAGGTACAAAGTCCTCTCAGACCTTAGTACGGGGTCCCGCCACCATAAGATTTCAGATTTTTTTTTGAAAGGGAATTGGATTCTCAATCTCACCTAAAAGTTAGAATTGCCGTTCCTTAATTCTCAATCTTTTCACGTAATGGGGGGCCGCCGGGTCGGCAGCAAAGGGCTCCTGGCAAGGTTTTGTTGACCTGTCGTTTCGCTGACTCCATTAAAGCTTGAACGCGACGTCGCATATGTTTATTCCACTCCCAACTCACCTTCCTTCTTTCCCAGTTTGCTCTCTCCTGTGTGGATCCATCAAGGAATGGAATTCGTCGTTACGTCATCTTATCCGACTTCTGTTACTGCTTATCATCGCTTTCCCGTTTGGTGCTGTGTTGAGGTCACAAGACTTCCGTGTAGTAGTACTAGATGGTATTCCCTCTCTCCTCCTTGCTTTATGGCTTCCTCTTCACTAAGCCCGAAAACGGACTCTCGAAGTGACAAACAGTCCTTCGAAGGATGGGACGATGAGATTCTACTCAGAAACAGTGCCACGTGATGTGCTGCTCTAGTGGAGCGACAGACAAGGCCAGAAGGTTGTGCCTCCACTCGGTATTGCCTATGATGGACCCCAGTCATATACCCTACCATATGTGGAGGGGCATCTCAGCGGCTGGTTCGAGCCTGCTGCTGTAAAGGGATGAGTAATTTCATACTAGGTGTTTGAATAAATGCTTGACTGAGACTTTGAGAGGTAGTGATGTTCCGACAAAGTAAATTTCTCATTTGGCAAGCGCTTGATTCTGCATAGAAGAAGTTTGAATCTTGCCCAAGATGGTTGAGGAACTCTCTTAAGCTTTGCTGGTCTAATCTTTTCATTTGATCAGACTAATATGGGTCCGATCTTGCATATCAAGTGATAACAAAAAAAAAAAAACGCAGAACAGTAGTGCTTTGCATTTACATACCCATTATGTGCTGTCTATCGTCTTTTGTGCTGCTTGTGTACCAGCTCTCTTCCAACAGTAGTGCGTTGGCATGGGAATGCGACGAGTGGTTGTACTCTTAAAGGCCAACATAGTCTCCTCATCTGGATCGCACGTCCTCATTTGGGGTTTCTTAGCTGGGTCTCAATGTCTGGATTTAGACAGAGTCATGTCTTGATCCGGGTCCAGTAAACTTCTCTGGAAGCATCAACATATTGCGTCTCTTTTTATCTTTTTTTCACGCTAAAAAGATGTAACATCTAATCAGACCAAAAGAGAAAAGGAGACGGAAAACGAAAGGTAGAGAGATTTTAGGTTGTTTTAGCTTCTTCGTAAAGACTGCACAGAATGAATATCTCAACTTTCACGCAGTGTCCTGTGAATACCTCATTTTTTCACCCATCTAGACTGCAGAAATCAGTAATATGTCCAATTTCAAGACCACGGAGATTAAAAGTTGAAAGATCGCCGTTTCCTTAGCTTCCAACTTGTGCCCGTAAAAGTTTTCCCGTGCTGAAAGTCCGAACTGGTCTCATCATCCTAAAGACTCATCAATCTCTTTAACAGGATTAGACGGCTATTGGGATTTCAGCCTCCCTTTAAGCCAATTTTGCAAGATGACGGCTGTCTTGCGAAATCTTCGAGTCATTCTCTCTTGGATGATGAGATGATGACAACTGACAGGTCTTGTCTTAAAGCCTCGCCCCTTGTCTATTGAGGTTACTGAAAGAAAGAAAACAAAATACAAAAAAAAATGTACAAGTGTGAAACATTGAATGGCTATCTAATTTTCCTGATTACCGGAGGTTCGGATGATTTTCTAAAAACATCTGATGAGGGTCAGGCCGACTACATTGACAGCCATCACTAGCCATTTACAGAGTGGTGACTAGGAAGAGATTCCTCCGTCAGTGAGAATCTTTAGCTTCCCTTAACTAGTTTCTTATTTAATATATAAACAAGTAAATGTTGACGTCTAAGGCAAAAGAAGATAAAAATTAAATTAAAACAAAGAAAACAACCGTTCATACGGGGAAAAGCCAGTGCCTACTTCCCGTTTGCTCTTTTAGAGACTCAAGTAGCTGGTGGGGTCTCCCAGTGCTGTGGCAAGGGTCCAACATCATATATGATCTCTCTATGGCAGGACCAAACTAGCTTTATCGCCTCTGGAGTACCGATTCCAGCACCTCTAGGGTCACCAGCAGGTCCAAACCTACGATACCATATTAATTACATTTCTGAGCAGTTTGTAGCACAGGATGGAAACAAGAGCTCATGGAAAACATCTTTATGCTTACCAGTGGTTCTGTGGGGCTCCAGTCGTCCGTGCCCTTATACCAGCATATGTTGTCCCATTCACAGATTTTCCTAGAACTTCCTGCAAGAAAAGAATAGATCAACTGACTATCGTTTGTAATTAGTGCATTTAGCAGACAATGTGCATATATTGAAGGACTCTCACTGATCATGACTGTCTATATCAGAGAGCTCACAAGTAATATTAATTAATTTACATTTTTTTCATTCGATTTCATGCCACAAAACGTTGTCCAAGTACCTTATTTGATAGATCGTAATAAAGTTAATCAACAAAGAAATCCAAGGCAGCAAATATCTTCCATGGTCCACAAATTGGCTCACAAGTAGAGTTTTCTGTCAAATCTAAATGCTCTTTGAGTCTATGGACTTCAGAAATGCAACATCGTGTTCAAGCAGCTATGCTAGTGTCTTTACTGATCATAATGATGGTCATCTCCTAAGCTTGATTAGTCATGGTTTGCAAGTTGCATCACTTACAGTTTACCTGATCCTTATTGTTCCAACGAATGGCATGGCTCAAAGAGCTAGATAATAAAGAATGAAGTATCAAGATTACACATCAGTGGAGTGTAAGCTTAGAACTGAGAAAGGGATGTCCAGTTCCAGCAAATCCTACCTGTAGAAACAAAATATCATTTGAAACCACCGCTGCTGTCAAATGAGCATGAATTCTCTCACAACAATCCAACACCATCGGAAGTTGATTGTGGCGATAATCAGTCACTATCTGAGACCACAGACAAACATTTATGCAAGGAAAGCATATCAATATAGAAGTATAAGTAAAATCAACTACGATAATATCATGAAAAGTTTTTGGTTTCATGAATGAAGTTGTAGTCAGTAGAACCTCATCTTTGCAGTTCCTGAAAAAGATGAGTATGGCTTCAAAATTAAGGACTTGAATGGAGAAATGCGTAAAGAAGGAAAAAAACTACGAATGTAAAATATTTTAGTCTTTTTCCTTCTTGCTGTCCATCAACAGAGTCGTACTTCTCAAATCTAAAGATGAAACATGCTTTCGGCAACAGCTTCAATTTGCTCAAAGTCTCAATGTATCACTCACTGATAAGAGTCGTTTTTAAAGTCACAAACAATTGCACGCTCAAGAATCAAAAGATAAATAAAACTAAAAATAGAGTTAGACACAAAAGTTAACAGGTGACCTTCAGATTTCACCAAATTTCTCAGGACTGCCCACATCCTGGAGCCTGATTTGTGGGATATATACTTGCCAGAGAGCCTAGAAAGTGTGAAGTGTTATTGTTTTATTTTCTTTTATAATCTGTTTATTTTTATTTGAAAAAATATTATTTTTGGCCCAATGACTTTTAATCTAGAAATAGCAATCATGTGTAATTTGTCATTGTTTACTCCAACTTATTTCCTTGGTGCTCTAGACATTTACACCTGTTCATTTTCCCTATGTTTATACTTAAATCAAGTAGCATGAGCAGAACTTCAGAAGTGGAACCCAGGTTGATTTACAGCACTTCAATTTCTGACTTCTGCTGTTTAATCTATTTGTAGCATGACAAAAAGAGTAAAAGTTGGAAATCTAGGTTTGTCTTGCCTTGACCTTACAAACTCGGGATCAGAGACTACGAAGCTCAATTCTGATTTCTCAGTCAAAATACTCCAATAGTGCAGCCCAGACCATTATCAGCTCTAAGTATCCATTAAAAACTAAAAAGATACATTGAGGAGAAACTGGTAAAACTAAAATCACCTGGAATGGGCCAAAGATTTCTTTAGTGACAAGCTCAAAGTTGTTGTCCTTAACTATTTCCTCCAAGGGAATAAAAAGTGCTGTTGGTTTTATAGCTCCATACACAAGTGGAATAGAATGATTTTCTAAGGGTTCACCCCCAAACAGCAACCTTGACCCAGGAATTTTAAGCAGTTCATTTACGTGCTCCAGCATGCTGGCAGTCGTAACCTGCAATGCCAAAAACAATTATCTTCATAGATATACTTCCAGTGAGTCTTTCATCAGTCCGAGTGGACAATACCGGTTATCTGGTTTTGGAAATAATAGTATGTACAAAATTTTAAGCAGTTCAGCAGATTGATGAATAACTTTCTCTGTACTTCAGTAATTTCACCAACTATGCCAAAAAACAAAAAAAAACAAAAAAAGGGTTTTTTTTTTTGTCGGAGGGGGACCTTCCAAAAAGTAGTATTGAGGACAAGAACCCGGTCATAGAACAGATATGATGAAGGTCACAAGAAGATAGCTTACAGTAAGTACAGGGCCAACGGTCAAATCCTCTAGCTTCCTGCTGCTAGCAAGATATTTCAACTTCCGAATAAGATCACTTGAAGCCCAGTTCTGCACAAAGATAACATACATCATATATGAATGAGTTTGTGTAGGCCCCCATGACGCTTAATTATATTGTCCCTCATCCCTCATGTTTTTTCTTCTGAAAAATGAAAGAAAAAAAAAGCATAAAAGAAAACTCTCCTTTTCATCTCCTTCTTGAACAACACCAGGTTACAGATCAACACTTTTATACACATTTTATTATTGGTAAGCAGAAAAGTTTTATTAACAGGAAAGAAAATTACAAGAGCTCAATTGTATACATATATGTTTATAGAATGCCTGGAAAACTTAATATGTTTTGTTAACACGAATGGTACTCTTTTTTTTTTTTTTTTTTTTTTTTTGAAATGGATGAACAGTTCATTTTGACAAATTTACAATCACTTTATGTACATGCCAGCAATAAAAATAAAGATCAACAACAATGTAATAGCTCAACATATACAAACTGGAATTTATAATAACAAATTTAACATTTTACCAAGAAGACTATTTCTTTAAGCATATAGACCAAAAACTAACCATACTAGACACACATAGTATGCCCGACTTTAGAATGAGGGGCTCTGTTAGATCCTTAACCTATCCAATTCACAAGTGCCAACAGTTTTGGGGAAAACTTGATTTTTTTAGTTGTTTACTTGCACCTAGCTCTTAAGTTTTACTGGACAATAAAGTATTACAGACAGTAGATAGAGCAAATACGGCACACCTCATGCATGAAAAGAAATGATTGTGCAGAACACTTCTGACCACTACATGCATAAGCATCTTGATCGCAAACCCATGCAACATAGTCAACCTGCCAAATAAAACAAGGAGAATAATTGTGATGCATTGTCATAGAGTCAAGAGAATCACAGTTCAAACAAGTTATGTTCCACTACTGATTGTCCAAACAAACCTCTTGTACATCTGGACCCAGGATTTTCCAGTCAAAACCTGCATCTTCTAATTTAATACGTCCTTTTAGGTCAACAGCCAATTTCTCTGCTACTCGTGAGCTACCGGTGAAAAGAGTCATCCGTGGATTTGCCTATTCAAAATTCAAATGATTCCAAAAGCTTAATGACCAATTCTATGTTGCAGTTTAACTTGTGGAATTAGAAATAAAAAAGATATCGTGAAAGGAGCAGATAGAAAACAGCAGTTGGCAGAAAGATAAGCTTTCTCAGAAAAATGTGTTAAGAACTGCAACTCTGATCCAGAGCAAACAAATTTACAGGAAAATATATTCAAGGAAAGGGAAGGAAGTAGCTCAAAATCCTACTTCTAATAAAATTTCATTTTTGGAAAGTCAGGAAGGGCATACTTATACATTTCATTACCCTTTATGAATGTCATAATAAAATAAGAGACATCAAAGTAGTGAAAGCATTAAATATCCTGGATAGAAAAACCAACATCTTTTAAGAGCTTGTTCATTGTATTCCCGTCAGAGTTGATGAAGTCAACATCGCCAACATGCAATCCACATTCATGAAGTAGTCGAAGCATTTGCTCCATCACAATGCTTACCTGTCAGACATTGCATTAGATCAATAATCAAACAAAATACGTGTGGAGAAAGAACTACCATTGCAAATAATACAGCTGAACCAAGCGTTCTGAATAATTTAGTATCGGTATCAACAGGTTTCTCTATTAAAGTCACAAATCTCATATGGTCGAACGACATTTAACCTGGACTGTCTGACATGAGAAGCTGCTAAAATGGAAAACCACATAAGATGACTTTGTATCTAATTGAATTGATGATGGCAGTAATATAAGCCAGAAATCAGTATCATACTCTCATATAATTCAATTAGCCAATTCAGTGAGTTATATTGTGTATTGTTGAGTATTGTAATCTAGCAGTATATCAGTCATTTCCATCATGGGTAGCTTAATCATTATCTATCACTCTTATAGGTTTATTTATACATGTTTCAGTCATAAGTTTTCTGTTTATATCTCTTAGAACTATGTTGTACTCATGTAGTAGAGAGAGGGGTAAATATCGCAGAGAGGTTGAACCTGATCCCTACCTGCTGCACTTTCTCTTGCAGTATCTCTCATTTCTCCACTTTCTTCTCTCTCTCTATCTAACCCTAAAATCTCCAACATCAGACATATCAACCAATCAGCAGAACCATTAGACTTCACAGCCATGGGGACGGGAGACAGCAGGTTGAAAGATTGTTACAAATTGAAACACTAAATTTCCACTCGTTCACATTCCTCCCATGTGGTAAGAAATAGTGTTCTACACCACTCCAGATTTCGCAACTTACATCCATGCACATGTTTCCAAGATACTTTAGTATAGATGCTAGTTAATTTACTGTTTTCAAAGAAAAACATGCATGTTATTTCATGCATCCAGCAATCACAATTAAATGGCAAACTCTGAATGATTCACTATCAAAGTGTAGAATAGCCTTTGTCACTATCTTGACCGTTATCTCAACAGAAACTGAGCTTGTTCCTGTATCTGCTAATGAAGTCAGGCCCCCCTAACTTTTTTTTAATAACCGAAAAAAAAGGAGGGGGGGGGGGGGGAGGAGGAACTGACTCCATTTTTAAAATAAAAATAAAAATAGTGGTTTTGGAAGCTTTCTCTCAAGGGGGCTGACTCCATTAACAGACAATAGTTACTTGCATCTCTTACTTCCTTCATAACTCAAACTCTTTTCTAGAGCGGCCAAAGTACCACGTCTATTATGGGTAGGGATCTCTTGGGTCAATAAATATGCGCCTTCTAAACATGGTGATATAATCCAGACATGGGAACTGACTCAGGCACCTACAAACCTGGGTTGGATCACCTGAGAAGTCGAGACTCATGAGTCCAACAGCTGGACTTGGGGCAAGTCCGACCCCCCAATCTGACTAGCCCCCTCCCCATTCTGAGTTGACCCAGCTGAGTGACCGATCGACTTGGCGGGTCAGAACACAATGTTTCTAAGGTGACTGGTCATTTTCGGAAGGAATTAGTCCATCTTATCATAGTCCCACACCAACAGTGTTCATACCCGGAAAGGAAAAGAAAAGGAAAAAAAGTTTTTCAATGGATATAAAACTGACGAGGTGATACCTTACTGTCAACTTTAAGAGTGGGTTTGTTACCCATATACAGTGCACCCATCAATTGCAGCAGAGGAATCTCCAGTGGAAAATTGAAAGGAGTCACAATTGCTACCTGCATGACTGAAATGTCTAATTAAACATGAAAAGTATTAGGAGGGTAGCATTCCACAATTTAAATAAAAAAAGTCATCCTAAAGCTGACTAGGTGATACAATTATAGAGGTCACACACTTACAGGACCAAATGGCCAACACAAACCATTACTTTGCTGGCCGAGATGATTTCCAGGGACTGCAAAGGATCTTGCAAGGAAACGGACCTGCCAAATAAGAAATTAAAAATAGATAATATAATGCCACCCAAACAAATAGCAAAAAAACAAGAAAAAGATGCAGAGATTAATCTCCATTTGATAACAAAGTCTTTTGAGGCATCTGTCATGCATAGTGTAGACAGATGATAGACATATGGGGAAGATAACTTAAAAAGAACTGTGTGCAGAGTTACGGACATTATTTTGAAGCATGCTGGTTTGTTAGATTAAGAAATTTAGGCTTCATTGATAATAACTAAGTAACAATTTTATCTAAAAAAATAGTAGAATCACCAAAAGATATGAAGAGAAAGAGAAACAGATCTGAGAGTCGCAGAAATTTACAGCAGACAGAATGAGGGAATTTTATTCTACAAAAAGTGGAATCAGCAAAAAAAATGAAGAGAAAAGAGAGATAGATGTGAGAGACTCAGAAATTAAGGGACAGAATGAGGGAAGAGAAGCAAAAAATGTTATAAATAGGAACAGAGAGATCAAGAAAGCACAGAAAGGATCAAGCATAATCACGGGGCTCAACCCTCTCTTACTAATAGCCTTAGTTACAACTTCAGAGAACAACATTATCCCTGTTGATAAGTGTCTGAAAGATCCATATTATGGAACTTCTGTAACATTTTATAAGACTAAACTTCTTTATCCTACTAACAAAATGAAAATTTTACGACCTCTTTTTGCCAACCTGCTGTTTCAAGTTGTAGAAAAAGCTTTTGCCTCCAAGTTTTTTTTTTTTTTTTTTTGTTTTTGATTGATAGCTTTTGCTTCCAAGTTATGTCATTAATAAATTAACAGACGACCAACAGGTTCATGTTGAAAATAAAATCTAGAAACTTTCAATATCTCAAGATTCAGTACATTTTCATGATGTAAGTGGAAACTGCAGATCCATTATCTGACACTGGACTTAAGCTCACAATTAGTTCACTTTACCTGATCTCCTGAGAAGTTCTCTAAAAATTTCTGTGAAACAATGACCTCAGCAAGGGCCTGGTTATAGCTCTTTGGAGATACTCTTTGGATCAACTTTGCAAAAAAACTTGAAACCTAAATTCCACGATAATCCAATAATTAGAAACTACAAGCATCTTAACTTTATAGTAGAACAGATTGTAAAGCCAGCAAAGGCATAAAGATTTTTTTTTTTTAAAATGAAGGCATAAAGATATTCAAGACTTTAAGAGTGATATCAATTCCAGAACTATAAAAAGTGAAACATTTCTGCACCTCTGGCTGGGCGAGTATATGGGCAGCCTTTGCAGATATGTCTCCAAATAAAAGATACCTGTAACATTACTTTAATGTGAAATAAATAAATAAGGATAACAGTTTAAAACAGAAAGATGGAGAAATTACAAACTGTTATCACTGCCATAAGTAAGAAAACAACACTGTCTGGAAGTATAAAAATTCCTGTAATATACTTAGTTGTAGACAGCAGTCACATAATACATGACTTTCGATGGTAGTTCCACCCAAAAACCATGAGTGGAAGACTGATAACCATATTCAATGAAGAGCCAGAGCATGATAAACCATAACATTCATTTAGCACGCCTGCATGATGACTGTTCTTTCTTAATGATTTCTTAACATCTTCCACTTAAGCAAGCCAGCGCTATTGATATGAGTTTACATTTAAGAAGCCATTTTGTTAATCTTCACTAATTGTCATCTTGTATGCAAGTGAGAATACAATTCAATAGATAGAAATTAAAAATGTACAAAGTAAATAGAAAACTAGAATAATAACCAAAAGCAAACCTCTCTGGACACCTAAGTGGATTATGAAGCCCATATTTTGGACACTTAACCAGACTCTCCACAAAAGGCTGAAAATAAACAGACAGAGGCGAGTTAGAGTGAGTTGTTTCAGCTGCAAGCATGCACACTGTCACCTTCTTATTTAGCATTCTTTTTTTGAGAACACCTTTCTATCTAATATGATGAGAAAGAAATTACATTAATAGATAACAAGATACACGAAGCACAAGGAATAAGAATGTAATGCCACACACAAACAGAAACACCACAAAACTGACTAAATGTTGCTGGGAGATGCCAACCACTACTATTTTTTTTTTTTTAGGAAAAGGTGTGAATTTAACCAACGACTACCATTAGCCAATCTAAAAGTATGAATCCAAGCTATGGAAAACTGAGTAGATATATGGAACATGACACAGAGACAGAACATCTGACTGCATCAGACTCTTATACAACTTTGCACCAATTGTGCAATTACCTTCAGCTCCATTTCATTAACTTCAGCAACTTTAATGAAAGGTTCACCATTTAAAGGATCCGGTATTGTCGTCCACTTGGAAGATCCTACCCATTTTCCCTGCACTGAAGTACACCATTATCTCCAATTTTATCATCAGTAACAGAGTGATCAAACGAGAAGATGAAATATAACCCATTTGAGATCAAACAAGGTAGTCAAACAAATGGCAAGCACACCCATGTCCACAACTATGCAAAACCAAATACATGAGAATAATCATCTAGAATGAAATAAAAACAGAATCAAGATTAGGATTTCATAATGGAATTTCACTTAAATAAAAAAGGAAAGAAAATAATAATAATAATAATATTAAGCATCTAATGAAGTAAGAAACTTCAAATAAAACATGACAACTACAACAATTAGAATGAAAAATAACTGGATTGGATACAGGGAGGAAGTCTAGTCTGTGGACCAACTGCAACCACAGGGAAAGAGCATAAAATATGACAACCATAATGAAAAGTCATAGTGAAAAGTGTAGGCATCGTGCTTCTTCTAAAGTGCAGAAAACAAATATTTGATGAGAAAACAGAAAGAGGAGCTCTGCACCTGTCAGAAAATTTCTGCAGAACACTTCCATTTTCTTAAGAAGGACACATTTCTATCTCTACAGACAGAGTTGGACATTGATCGAAGTCAACAAGAGAATAACATAACGAAGGTTCAACAGCAAGCACATGCACATCAAGGTCTATTAGATCAAACTCCATGTGATCTTCTTGCATTATTTGTTAAAAAGGAACAGACAATGCTCGAGCAAAGTATTTACCCAAGTTATGAACTTGTGCGGGTTGGGAACCCGAGATATTCTCAGCAGTAACAGTAGCAAAAGCAGGTGAATGGAAAGACCTGGCACAAAATGGACAACGATTTTCAAATATGATACTATCCAACTCTTCAAAGTGGCAAGCTGAGATGAAATAGAAAACGAGGCAGATTATACACAAAGACTTCCAAGAAAAATACACTAATTAATGATTCACATAAATATATTATTAATGAAAGATAATATAACCACCTTTCTCAAAGAAAACCTTAGATAATATTCGAGTGACAGCGATATTAGCGAATAAAATAAAATGAAATTCTTCCATAGTTATCCTCAGATGAAAGCTTAATAATTTGAGCAACAACCCTAGCAATACCAAATGAAATTTTGCAACGTTTAACCAAACAATTAACAACGAATCGGAACAAAAACTCGGCACTTCTGTCTGAGTAACGTTTAAGCTATCTTATCACATTGTCCTACATAAGATCAAGGCATATAGAGGCACTGCCAATAGTTGAGCTGTCCAAGTACCGCTACCTAAGGCGCAAGGCGCAATTGTCTCCAAACCAGAAATCATTTTCAGTCAAACGATAAAATTATCACAGACACCAGACAATCACAACAGAAAGGTGCTGATATTGACATAAATTCAAAATAAAGACAAGATAACGTCAATGGAGACAGTAAAACTACACGGAAAAACAAATTAGCAAATCTCCACCATCTAGAACAAATGTTCAGCATGTTTGGAATGAAAAACCAGCGTTCGAGCCACTCAATCCCAATCCGGTGATGCAACTCATTCATTAGGAACCAATAGATAAGTCATAAGTGGAAGTAAGCATCAGAAGCAACAACTTACAAATCCATTAAAAGTTTTGAGTTACGTACCTCGGATGGTTGAAGGAAGAAGCAAACCATCTAAGAGTGGAGCTCTGCAATTTGGCTCTCATTTCTCTGCAGGCACGGAACGTAAGCATGTTGTGGCGGGTGACTCTAGGGTAATAGCATCAAAGAAATCCTTGAGGCAGATGCATCTTCATTGATACTCGGAAGGAATGGAAATGAAATGAGATGCTGCCTAACGCTATGCTCCGGCATATAATCTGGTGAAATGGGCACTTTAGGTGTCATCGGTTGGAGTGCCAAAACCACGTGTCTACGTCTCCTTCGTCACTCGTCTCCCAAACCAAAGGCTTGGGATTTGTATTATTCCTTCGATCGGATAAGCTCTAAGTCAGGAATTAGAGATGGTATAATTAAGTAAATATAATAAACAATTTTAGCAATGATTTAAGTTATTTTATTTTTTTATAATTATATACAAAATTATATTATGTCTGCTTGCTATAAAGTAAATATTTATTCTCCATTACCTATATTCAAATATTTAAAAAAAGTAAAACAAATTTTCAGTATTAAAGTTTAGGGTTTAGGGTTTAAGGTTCATTTTTATATAAAATCAATATTTCAGTTTAATTAATTATGGTTAAGTTAACAATAGAACCTCATAGGTTTACAAATTTTTAAAATAAAACTTCATGAGAAAAGATTTACAAATGTTAAGTACCTAATCAATACTACCCAAAAGACAGGCCTGGTAAGTAGCGGAAAGCCAAGTACTTGACCAAGGACCATAACATAATAATGGAAGAGTTTTTTTCCATAAAAATTTAGAATGAGTAATAAGAAAGAAAGACTTATCTAAACCAAATGTGAATATAAATAATTTCATAAAAATTAGAAATCTATAAAAATATTATAAGAGGAAAACATAGTATATGACTATCTAAGACAATTGAAGCAAGTGAACCATAAACAAATAAAATCAATTCAAAGTAAAAAAAAAAAGAATATATAAACAAAAACATAATTAGTAAAAAAGAAAAGACAAGAGAGCATACATAAAGGGGGGAATGATTTTACAAAAATGAAAATTTTATTTTCAAGTAATTACGTAAGAATTTAGAACAAACAATTATAATAAAAAAGGAATTCTCAACATGATTTTGGAATAAGCAATGAAAATGAAAGAGGAGCTCTCTAAAGTAATTAACAAAATCCTTTTTTTCCCCCCAAAATGCAGTATAATAAAAAACTTAAAATATAGTATAAGACTATCTAATTCATTTAAGCCGTTCTAAGGAAATTCAAATAAGTAAATAGACAGGGAAAAATAATTTTTTAGGTCAATTACAGATGATATTTTTTGTTTTTAAGTAATAACGTAATAATTGAAAACGAGTAGTTACAACGATAGAGTTCTCAACATAAGAATTTAGTATGGCCAATGATAATGAAAGAGAAGTTATCCAAAGCAAATGCTAATTAGAGAGAAAATTTTGGAAGCAAAAGGAAGAGGAGTAATGAGATTCAAATAAAAATTGTGCGACAACGGAATAGAGAAAATGAGATATATGAAAAATAATAGAGAAGAGGAGGAATTTAACCTGATAGTCTCTAGCATCTTCGATCCATTTGCATTGCAGTGGCTTACAAAAGAGGAGAAGAAGAAAAAGAGGATGTAGGAAAATGAGATAAATGAAAGTAAACCTACGAAAAGAAGAAGAGAAGATTGACATATGGAAAGACAAGCAAAAGATGCCCTCTTCAGCCAAACTTTCCACCTACTATATTTTGTATATAATATTACTATAATTTATTTTTATACCATAAGTTTTAAAATAAAATAGATGTAATAGATTGTAAAATCAATTAAAAGTTACACAACAGGCCACAGATAAGATTATAGACCCAAAGTGAATTTGATGGAGGCAAAATTTTGTAATTCGAAACTGAGGTATTGAACTGTGACATATATTCCAAATTGTGGTATTCTCAATTTAGCTTCACTAGATTCAATTTTAGTTCTATTAGATGCAATTTAAGTTTGTCAGATTTGTTCCAGCAATGCGAAATTTCAATTTTGTCTTCACCAAATTCTTTACTAGTAATTATAGATTTTTTTTTTATATTTTCATGTTCCAACAACCCACTTGAATATGTGGCAACTACCAATGACTTATTGTAGTGTTGTGTCATCATTTCATTTCAACATATTTGAGTCCTAGACCCATATGAGCTAGCCCATTTGTAAACGATTTTATTAGGTGTGTCCACAAATGTATGGACCCATACTAAAAGTGTGTTTTCTATTATGTCAACCATTTATAAGAGTATGTATGAAACTTTGTAATATTATAAGGTATAATTATTATATTAATATTTATTTTCTCTTAATACAAAAAAAATGTCATTTGGGGATACTTCATTTGTAGGTTCATCAAAGAGGTTATTTTCTCCTCTTTAGGAGACAGAGACCTAGAGAAGAGAGGAGAAGCAATAAGGGTGGCAACGAGTCAAACCAAGCCGAGTTTAAACTATGGTTAGCTCGTGCTTAGCTTGAACCATTAAAATTGTGTTTAAGTTTGATCTTGAGCATGTACACAAGTTAATTTGATTTTCACTCGAGCATAATTTCTACAACTTGAACTTGACTGCACGATGACGAGAGAAAGGATCAAGGGGGATGTGCTTCCCCTCCCAATGTAGAAGAGGAGGTTGTACCCCCCTCAACCAGACCAAGTCACCAATAACTCCCAATTGAACATGACCATGTTGAGTTTTACAACATTGATTTTATGACACAAAAATTGTAACTATAAAAAAAATTATCATTAAAAATTTAATTTCATTGTAATAATTCTTTTAATGATGAAAGACACTCTCAAAGATGAAAAATAATGAAAACTGTTGTATACTAAAAACAATGCTTGACTTATCTTAAATATCACTGATTTACTCAAACAAATTACTAATTTTTCCAAAAAATAATATTTATAAAAAAAAATGAAAATAACAAGTAAGTTGAGAAGCAAAAACCATGATTTTGCAAGAACAAATCAATGATTTTGCACGTACACTGAATGTCAATTAGCTACGTAAAACAAATTTTGTTCCTCCACGCTTCACACAGTGGAGTTAATATTAAGCGCCTCATCTCTCACCCCCATGATCCCAGCATTATTCACAAAGCTCCCCACCCAATGATCAGTCCTTCCGTCCCCCTGTATATTTTGCGTCAACTGATATGATCTCTGTTGTCGACCGGAGAAGCCGAGGCACTCTTGGAGGAAAACGGCAGTGCGGGTGGTAGAAACATGAAATTCCCTTGTTGTGGATTTGAAGAAGAAGATGATCTATTCAAGTAGCTCGGTGCACAGCTATTCACGTTGGGAGGAGTTGAGTAGGGCGTAGCAGCCTGAAATCCAAAACTCTCCCCTGCGCTGTTGTTTCCATTAACTCCACCATTTCCCACAATAGATGTGATTGCCGCTGCCAGTGCCGACCTGAAATTCGGGTCTGAAGTTATCGCCTTCGTGGCTGCAGAAATCGTCTCCGTTAGCGATTGCTGAGGAGGCCCTGTTGAGCTGCTCTTCTGTAAGTAAGACTGGTACAAGTTTTCTTGAGGTTGTGTGCCCAGATTGAAAGACCCTACTGAGGATTTATTGTATGGCTGAGCTCCGTAGCTTGGGTAGCCACTTGCACTGCTGCCCCATAATAGTGGCAGGGTGCTGGATTCGGATGTTGAGAAGTTGAAGCTTGTTGAGGAAAATCTGGGGGTGGATGGGAAGTTCGAAGAGAATCTGTTGAACTGGGAGGATGCGGACGAAGTTGGAGGTGCAGTAAGGTCTAGGGTGATTGTCGGGTATGAAGGTGAAGAAGAGATTGAAGGGCTGGACAGGTAGAAAGGCCTTGATCTTAAACTATCTGAGAGATTGAAGTTGAGGCCGTGGAGATCCGCAGAAGTTGTTGATATCGATGGAACACCACCCATTGTTTGCCGAGAAATTGAGGAACCAGACATCAACATACAAGCTGCAGCAGAAGTGGTGGAAGCCATGGCAGTGGCTGAAATTGGAAGTGGATGACTGTGAGTCCCTTCATAGGTTGTGATCAATATGGACATGTCTTCAGCACATCTCTGGACCTGTATTTTCAGAAAACGTATCCCACTGTAAATAAACAAATGCTGGCGGTCGACTGCTTGTATGTATTGATGCTTCTGAATAGTTTACAGATGATGAACGGAAGAAATGAAGACAGTGACGAATGAGTACCTGCTTCCTTACTGGGCATCCTGATGCAACTGTACATCTATAGTACGCTCTTGGGCATGGATTCCCTTTTGCGATCTTCTGTCCATATTTCCTCCATTGACATCCATCATTCATCTGAAATTTAGAAAATGAGCAAATGATTGTTTAGTAATCAACATAAAGAACGGATCGAGCAGGGTTGTTCAAGGAGTTAAATGCAGAATATAGAGAAAAAAGTGATCCACAGTGACTGACCGTTGGGGCGTCGCATCTTGCCCTCACTGAAACCCTAGCCTTCTTGGCCTGGGCCTGCTGTGATACTTCATCATCTTCATTTCTCAACGTCTTGAGGATCTTACTGGGTGGCCATGGCTCGCCCTTCTCTTCATCCTTAGCTTCCTCCAAGCTGTTTTCAGGGCTCCGATTCGAAGGAGCATCAGCAGGACCGGTATTCGACTTTTCAAATTTGCAGTCTAGTCCAAGAGTTAGGGCTTCTTTCAGTTGTTCATCCTCTTTAGTTTTGCTGGAATTTCCCCCCTTGTCTTCTTTCTTGGATCCACTCGCAGTTGTTCCAAGGCTTAGAGAAACTAGCTCTGGTTCTTCTATATCCCGATCATTTGAAGCACTTTCTGTTGATTTTTTAGCCTGTTCTTGCTTTACGGTGTCGTAGAATTGCATTTGAAGGGACTGATAATCCTTCACTATTCGTGCCAAGGTCATCTTTAATCTTTCGTTTTCTTCCATCACCTCCCCCATTTCGGCTTTAGCAGATTCAAGCTGATCCTGTATAACAAAACCCATTTGTAAGACATCACCATATTGCCGAAAATTTCAGCAGTTATTCATCTTATGATTAGTTGACCTTCAGAAGGTTGATTATTGCATTGTTTTCACATATGAAATCAAGATATATCAAAATCAATTGGTTAATCACAGATACTCTTAGTAAGAAAACAACACTGAACATACGCTATTCGATACGCCGAAGTCCTTCCCCTTTGAAGGAGACGATCTTGAATTCGCATCCACAGTTGAGAGTTTACCACTCACCATCACAGCAGAAATCTGACCACAAAAAGGTAAACAATAAAAATGGGAAAATTAGTGACGCATCGAACCGAACACCAATATTCAATTTTGTAAAATAGCTTCTATCTCAAGACAATTCGATCGTGAAAGGGTCATTCATCTTATAATCAACACTGTTAAAAACGATTTGCCACAAAAAAGCTTTCAAAACATTAGAAAGCTGTCGAAACATATTTGATTACGAACTCGAGAAGAAACATTTTCTTAAGTTACCAATACGAGGCGTTTCAGGTAGTTGAGTCATTAAATATGGAGCTTCTCATTTATGCATGATCAGTTTTTCAGTTGACCTTTATACAATGATTTTCCACAAGCCATAATGCGCGAAGACGTAGCTGTTAGAATGATTATAAGAAAACGGGGATCTGATCTTACTGAACTCATATACTATCTCCAGTTATCTGATACATTGATGTTTCATGCTGTAATATGTATATGGGAGTTTTACCTCTTTGCTGAGAGCCGAATCTTTCTGGTTCGGCGAAGCCGGTTTCGAGCCACTTTGATCGGGTGATGACCTTCTGCTTCCAGCCTTCAGAAACAGCAGATTCTTATTCAGAAAATATTTGACGAGTAATTAAGTTGTTCAAGGTTGTCTACAGAAGAACAAGGAGGAGGAGCTGTATATCCATCTAAACTACAGCAAACTAGCGAGTAACAACCTCAAAATCAGAGATGAACTTGAGAACTTTAACATAAGATTGAACATATAAATCTGTATATCTAGGACTCTATACGACGCAGAACCGGTCACTCGTCTGAACTGAAATACCCCGGAAATTCAGAATCAATTACCTTCAGCAATAAAAATTCCATTACATATTCTTCCTTAGGGACGCAGAACGCAACAGATATCCTCCGAAGAGAAACAGGAAATTAGAGAAGAAAAGAAATAGAAGAGAAAGAGAGAGCTCCACCTTTTGTGTATCTCCTCCACCATCTTCATCGTCACCACAAAGACGGACCTTCTTGTCTACTTTATCGCCATAAGGCGCACCTATGAGAGGTCTTTTTACAATCACATCCATGACCAATTAAGATCTGTCCTTCGCTTGTTCTTTCTTGTATCGACACGCCGGTAGCAGGGGTCGTCTTATTATAGATGGAGCCTCCCATTTTTGACTTGTTAAAAATAAGTTCAAACGCAAGTGCTTATCTGAAACGCATAAGATAATAATGTCAACTGTGAAGGGCAGCAGAAGAAGCAAAAGAAAAGGGAGAATTCAACGGGACGACATGGGGTTTTTCTTTTCCTTATAACCCTAGCTTTAAGCCGCACTCCTCGCTTTCTTTCTGATACTCTTTCAACTCTGAACCTTCTTTATCAACGCGACGTCACATGCCAACCCGTCCCGGTCAGACCAGACCTCCTGTCAGATTCCGGTCGCCAGTGGCCCACTTGGCTCCTCTCAGCCTCCGGTCAAATAAGACCATTAATACTGCCCTTCCCTTCGTATGGAAAACAAACCTGCGAATCAATCTCCGGTGGCTGTGATGTAGTTAATTTATTCTTCTGTAACTGTATGAAGAACGGTCATTCGTTTCGCAATAAACTGAAAAAAGTGACGGAGGTAGAGTTTTCACCGTGGAAGTTATTCATAAACAACCAGCTGTTCCTTGGTTATAATTTACGCTGTTATCGGCAGGAAATCAGTTCTTTCTCCTCTTTTTCTCTCTCTCCTACTCCGATCCAGTGAGATTTGAGTTGTTTGATTGATCTTACTGGAAAAAACAAAAGAACTAACAAATGATCATTTCCGTCGAGCACCATAAAAATCTTGCTGGTCGTCATTTCTCCTTTCATCAATGTTCAAATAAATACAGCTCTCTGCGTTTGATAGAAATTCCCCATTGAAAACGGAAAAAAAGAATCCATATGTTCAAGGAAAAAAGAAAACAGTTCAATCGTAGAATAAAATACATTTTTTTATATTTAAAAACTTACTTACTTAAATGAGAGTTTGAGCAGGATATCATTTTCTTCAAACCAACAGAAGCCATGAAAAGTTTTTAATCCGAGTTGATGAGATCATGATCCTACTCATTTCCAGCTCCCAATACAACGACTTGTCCCCATTAATTAATGTATTAATCTATTTTACTAGTGTCAACAAGGCCTACGCATGTCAAATTATTATAATCCATGGGTCAATGTTTCTCCATCTTAGAATATGGCTTCTTCCCTGTCTCCTTCTTCCTCTGTCTCAATCTCTCCCGCCCCCTCATCGACCTCTCTGAGATTTTAATCCATTAAACTAACTGAAACTCGGGATATGATTCATACGTGCTTACAATGTTATTTAATGTGTTTCTTACGTTGGGATCTCAACTTTGTCTGCTCCGGTTAGTTAATGGAATTGGGCGGTACCATGGATTAAACTCATGTTTTGGGTACATGTATCGATCAATCACATTTACTTCCACGTTGCCCAGCATGCATGAGCTGCCAGATATGGGTCCCTTCCTACAAGATGGCCTCCTTCTCCGGGCCCTGTTTTTTGACGTTTCGTCTGGTGCAGCAACTGGGGCCAGATCTGTCGCCGTATGGAGACAAAAGGGTCGAGGTGGGGCTGCCATTAACGTATGGAGCTCTACGAAAGACCAGTTCTCAGTCCCGCCGACGACCACCGGCGGTTGGATTCGGTCAACAAAGTGGGCTTCTTCCTCTACTTGTTTAACGCTTGTAGGCTGACGCGTTGAAACTAGAAATTGAAAATTGAAAGATCTACGAGAGATTGATTCCTAGTGTGGATTGAAGATTGCTTAGATTCCCGTCTTTTGTTTTTTTCCCTGGTCCAGCTATTTAACTTTCTCAGCCGACGAAACCGGCCTTTGTTTAGTAATTACTCGCTCAAGAACCCCCTTTTGTGGGCTAAATATCGCAGAGAAAAGAATTCTGGCATCCCCACATGGTGGTTAAATTTTCCAGAGGTTACCCACATTTTCTCAGGACGGAAAAAGCGGTTTAGTTGATGATGAAGGTTGTAGTTTTCATGGAGAAAGAAATTAAGAGTTGAGTTGGGAGGTGTTTAAAGGAGGATTATCGTAGGCAACAGACGGAAAAACTGTTCAAAACTATGAAAGAATCAAAAGTCGCAGATGAACTGGGACGACGTTTACTGGTGGTATTCATATTACGACTAGACGGCGGCCCAACGTTTCCCTCACGGTATTTCTTTTTCCTCTGGATAAGATTGACTTCTGCTTTAAAAAGCCTTGATTCAATCCGCCTATCACCATGCAAACGTTGTTGATGTTCTCGCAGGAATGATATCCTTCATGCATGCGTACTCGATCTAATTTCCGTAAGGGAGAATTAACACTGAACAGAATACAGAGAATACCATTTCCACCCAGTTCTAATATTTCCTCGCTTCAAACTCTACAGAACTGCCATCGATACGAGTTTTTAACGTGGACTTCTTCACTTCTTCCAGTCTTTGTTAAACCCAGAAAGTCTTCATTCCAACCCAGTTACAGATGCCCGGAAAACAAAAACAAGAAAATTAAACACAAAGAAAAGAAGATAGAAGACTATGAAAAGGAAATTAAAACGCCCGGTAATATATGATGATTAGTGTTCAAAGGGTCGGTTGATTCCACCAAACAAATGTGAAATAGGTCGTCTTTTTCCTCATCTGGTAGATGTGAATGAAGTCATCAGATGTTCAAGTGAGAGTATCAAGTTGTTGAGAAACTTTTCTAACATTTGCGATAGGAGTAGGAGAGGAAGAAAGAAAAGAAAAAATAGAAACAGTCAGCGGGTAAGCGTCGACCTTACATATATTTTTAGTAGATGATGTGAAGCTGAGGTTGCAAAGTTTTTCCCAAATGATCAACTTGGAGAGGAGATTTTCATGTAATCTAATACGCTGATGCCAGGGCAAATTGTTTAAAACTGGCTCCTTTAAAAAGCTGTATTTTGAAGCTTAGTCAAATTTTAAATACAAGTCTTTACAATTAAAACCTACAAAGAAGACTGCCTCTTCATTATTTATCCAAAAAATATATTTTTTAACACATGCTCTTGATCACAACCAACAATTGATATTTTTAAAAAAAACTGCAGACTTGATTTTCTTTTCACTGCTATCGGTATCATCTGGGCAACGGTAGCTTATCTAACAAACCAATTAGGAAGATAAGTGCCACTAAAAGTCTCCTTAGTCTCAATATAAAAGATGCAAAGGACTTCTGCATGCTTAAACAAAAGCCTAGAAAGCTTACTAATCAACCAGTATTCATCCTTAAAATTTTCATCATGGAAAGGCGTTTTGAGCCTCCTCCGAGGCATATACCCTTTCTTCTAATCGTTTATGTGGAGGTTGTTAAGGTTTGTTAGTGTGTTGTTTTAAATAATAAGTGGGAACACTTGATACTTTGGTTATTTTCTGCTAGGTTAAGTCCCAATTGTTGCTATTCAATTCAACTGAGTCAATGCCTTTGATCAGGCATTGAATTGAGTATTAAAAGAAGAGATGTCAATTTCTACTACTTGTTTACGCATTATAAACTACTTCAAGTAAGATTTGCATTTGCTTTCTGATGAAAGGTTGGGGTTAGATTGATCTGACATATTAATCAAGTCCCTACTGAAACAAATACCAGGGGATTTGATTGATTCTCATAATCTACAAGTTGTATCCAGATACTAATGTTTAATCATCTTGTCATTAACTCTAATTAAGGATCATTTTTATGAAAGCTTATCATCCTAACTGAAGTACACTAACAACAGGTTTTGCCTATGAATCCTTGATCCAGTCGAAGAATGGTTTTGATCTCTCCACATATATAATACAAGTTTAAGCTGTCATTACGACACTTTTGCAAAGTTCATAATCTAATAATGTCAGAGTCAACAAGTTAGATATTGCCTTGAGATTGCAAACAAAATTAGCTTGATGGGTGATGGATCAGATCACTCAGAAAATGAACAAGTCAAAATTCCTCTGATTTTTTTTTTTTTTATACAAAATAGAAGACAACCCGTTCTATAATCTTTCAGAATCCAGATCCAATATGAGACTAACATGGGGCGTATACATCATTTTCTCATTCTTTGTATAATCTACCTTTCCAAAAGTCATCCTGAATTAAAAAAAAGTTCCGATGAATATGCTCCTGTTTTGGAAATAAACAAGCAAGAGCCCAAGAGTCTTCTTCCTCACTTGTTTCAGTTTTCATATATAGGAGAGTATTATTAGTCTAACAACGAGAAGAAATTATGCAATTTGAGAAGAAAGAGCCGTACAATCAAGGTACACTTGTGACGGCCCTTGGTGTGCTCGAGGGGCCCTCAGCCCTTCACCGGGCCTGTTTTGGATGCTGCATGCACGTAGAAGATGAGTTCTTTATACAGTAGGATGACCAGACGACACCACCGCCAGCTTTGACAAAAAATTCCTCCGTTCATTGTCTGTCTACTGGTGTCATCATCTCGTGTTGAAATTTCTGAAAGGATGGGCTTCAATTCTTTATCAAAGTAACGAGACGTAAGCTGTAGTTTCAAGGGAAAGTAATGAAGGATAAGATAACAGGAGCCTGTCATTAGATAAAAGAAGCAAGGAGAGAGATTAGAGCAAGAGAGAAATGCAGTTTATTCCCATTCTGGGACGATGGCCCGGGATTAGTTATTAATAGTGTATTTTAATCTTACTAGTGTCACGAACTAAATTTTCATTAATCCCAGAAAAAAAAAGGGCAAGTGAAAGTTCATACTTAAATATTCTTGCCAAATCTCAAATAAAGCAGTATTTAAACCTAATCCTAATCCCATTGTCCCAATATTACTAGATATCCCTTCTAAAACTTGCTAACTCCACCAACATATTCAATCTAACCAATTCAGGTAGAACCTAGACTAGTGACTATTCTATTTCATCTCATTAGTGTGAATTTTATGAAGTTAGAACATATGGATGGACCTATTAATTCAACAATTAACATGAGGACCCAACCTAACTACTGAACCTTTGAAAATAAAATTCAAATGAATTATTTATGTTCTTGCATTGTTGCAGTTGAATTAGTTGAAGTCGGCTTTAACCCTCAACACTTTCGATACATTGTTGCACCGAGGCAACAATATTTGCTAGGGTTGTTCATTTGTTCACTTGACACAAACCAGCTTTAAAGGGTATACAAGAGAAACATGAAGGTAAGGTTGTTTGCCCAATAGAAACATAACCCCAAATTCAGAGAAATTAATACTGCATGCCTATGTAATTCACCCTAGGTTTAAGATGAGGTGGAATATTTTAATAAGAAATTGGATCTGAGGTCCATTTCAAAATGGTTAGCCAAGTTAGAAAGTTATTTTTCAACTAATAAACCAAAAATCTTTGTACTCATTAATCTATGTCAGACAATTTTTTAACCCTTCTTTCACGTGTACACTCTCTTTTGTGGTTTCTACACATGGATAGTTTGGGTGGAAGCTTAAGTAAGATCACTTGCTCTGATATTTTGTGAACTTGGGTCCAATGTTTATCCCAAAATGACTAGCCAAGTTAGGAAATATCTTTTCTAACTAATAAACCTAAAATCTTTTTTTGGGAGTTGATGATTATGGCACCTCTAATTACCTATATTTTGATAATAACAAACTAAGTTGTTAACTAAAAATATATGAGCGCTATTTTCAGATATGGAATGACTCCATAATGGTGGAATCGAGCCCATGAGCCACATACAACTACAAACGGAGTCGAATCCAACGTATAGTAAGGTCTCAAGTAAAAAATGGAGTCAAGACTTAAGCTGAACCTACCAAAGGAGTCTAGCACACTTAGATGGAGTCGTGCCCATATAGCAAGTAAAAAGGGAAGATGGAGTGAACAACCAGTTACAATATGTTTTGGATAAAAAATGGAGTCGACCTTGACACTATGGAAATTGAAAAAGTCTAGCACACTCAAATGACTCCTTAGAGCGAGTAAAAAGGAGAGATAGAGTCAACACCAAAAGACAATAAGTTTTGGATTAAAAATTTTAGTCAACCCCAACATCATGAAAACTGAAGGAGTCGAGCCCTTTGAGGAGTAGACCCTGTTTTGAAAGAAAAAAGAAAGAGATGGAGTCAACCCCTAAACAAAAGCTATAGAAGGATTCGAGTGCTCAAAGAAAGATTCAACCATACAATTGATCTTTAGAACTAAACCATTTCAGAGGTGGATTTAAAGGGTCATAGGTCTCTACATTTTATAAGTATCCTACCAACATATTCAACAAAAAAAATATAATTAGTTGATTACAATTTAGAATTGTTTAGAGCACATTTTTACTTATTTTTTTAAAATACCAAAATCAACCTTATCTGTTCTAACAAGTAGTTTTTTTAATGTTGGAATTCATGCTATATATATGAAATCTGACACAAAGTTCATATATACTTGCTTAAACAAAATTCAAAACTCCCAAGTGCTCCCAAGTGATTTTTCAAAGTGCTAGTGCGTTTATGAGCCAAGCAAAAGTACTTTACTCCAGGTTTGTTACTGAAAGTTTAAGTATTTATGTTCATTGACTTTTAGGTTTGTTTTGCATGCTTGCGTTCTAAATTGTGGAAGAGTGGTTTCTTAATGCTTCAATCGTTTTGGACTTGATTTTTAATATCATTTGACCATATTTTTAAAATCCTTCTATATAACCAGCTTGTCTAGACCATTCAAAAGCCTTGTTCTTTGAAACTCATATCATAAGTGCTGCTGAAAATTGATGGTAGATTCACCATAGGATTGGTGTAGTCAATTTGATTCTTAATTCTTAAATCTGTCTTTCAAGAGGTTTATATGTACTTTGAATAGTTAAGCAAGTCACCCTTGCAAAATATGTATAATCTGATTGAGAGTTGTAAAATCTCTTAATCAGGTTCTAGGTACTTGTACCTAAGAGTTGTTGATCATAATTCAATTAATTGGGTCCTAGGGCAAGGACTCCTTGGGAGTAGAGTAGTAAACTTTAATATTAGAAATTCTTGGTGTTGTGGTTGATTGACTTATAACTCTGTTTTGATGGTTGTGCAAGTCACTCATAAAATTAGCCATAAAATTTGATAAAGCCACTTCTCAGAGCCTTGATCTGTTAACCCAGCAGTCATGGTGCATCGTAGGAGACTCTAGTTTTCTCATAATAAATTAAATTTCTACTGCAAACTTTACTAGTGAATGAAATTTTTGGGTTGTGTATGTTTCTGAGATTGAGGTTAGTAGGTTGATCTTCTATTGCCATGAAAAAGCAACGTTTTCGTTAAGAGGTTTAAGGTTCGTGGATGATTTATTCACTCTAGAGATAATTTGTTCATGGAGATTTCCCTTGATTCATACTAAGTAGAGGCATTTAGTGCTTTTCCAAATAATTCCGGGTACCAAATGGAAACTGCCAAATGAATGAGACAGCTTTATGCAAGAAAAAGATATTCGGAGCTTCCAAAAAATTATTTGATTAAGTGTGAAGTTCTCAGTGTAGATGCTATTTCTGGCATTTTCTTTGCAGTCTGCTTGTTATTGAAGAAGCCAGTGGTCTGTGCTGTTTTTTTGTTCTCCTTTGGGTGTTTACAATTCTTGCTCTCAGGAAGAACAGACCATGATACGACACACAGGATGAGGAGCATAAAGGTCAGAGTGAACTAAAAATACCACGCTTTGATGATTACTTTGAGACAAATCAGACTCGGAAAAAGTTGCCACTCGAGTTACAAGTATCTTTAACAGCAGCATTTGCTAAAATTCCTGTTTCTTGATTCCCAGATATCCCGGGGGGCAAGGTCATTCCAGATATTGACTTACAACCCTTCATGTTCTTACTATTTTGTTGCTTATAGAAGTTTGCTTATATAGACAACTTCCTTTGTAGCAGAAGATTAGTGTTTATAATTATCTATTTTCTCTCCTTTCTCTGTTCCCAGTTGTTGAAATCTCAGCAGACACACCGGTAGCAGATGCAGTAAGATTTCTACCTAAGAAAAAACATTTTAGCTGCTCCAGTGAGAAATTCAAGAGGCCAAGCTTAGACGTGATTGAAACTGGGGCTCTCGGTGCTCTAGGAGCTCTTGCACTGGGGGCTACAGGGCCCCTGGCAGTTGCAGGTCTAACTATTGCAGTTGTTGGTGCTCTGGTAGCTGGGGGAGTAGCTGTAGGTAGAGGAATTGGGAAAGATGCTGCCAATAATTTAGGAGAAGACTACTAAAAAATCCTTTTCAAGTCAACCATAGTAAGATCATTTTTGTTTAGGAATTTGATTCCACTTTCTATATTAACTACCTAAACCCATATGCAACAAGCCACTTATCTTCCCGTATTATCAGCATATTGTTCAATCCCATATTCAAATTTTCTTTCTTTCTTTTTCTTTTTTCTTTTTCTGTTGTGATGTCTATTCATTTGAGGTACAATTACTCTTGAAGGCCTACAGGTGGGACCCTTTTATCCCAGTTTCAACCGATAGTTTCATGCTCAGCCTGATGTTGTTGCTATCAAAATACAGAATGAGGAATGTCCCAGTAATCCAAGTGGAAAAAAGCCTTGCATTAGGATTTTTTTTTACTCAATCAGCTAATGTGAAAAGTGCCTCCAAGAATGCATGGGAAGAGATTGGTTTGATTGCATACCGGAATGTCCGCTCCCAGATCTAATCCTGAATGCCTTCAGAGCATGAAGCACCACAAAATTGGAAGACTGCCAGTTGTGAAAGGCGAGAAAAGGAAAATTCTGGGGAATGTAAGCATAAGAGACATCAGATTCTTGTTGCTCAAACCTGATCTTTTCTCCAATTTCAGGCATCTGCATTTAACCATAACTCTTGGTATCAACCTTTCTGCATTTTAACGCATTTAACGTTTGGCATCAACCTTTCTGTATTTTAAAAGTAGTCGGTCTATTTTCTCTTCCTGGAAAAATAGATACCAAAGATTAAGCACATGAAATTTTAAAAAATAAAATAAAAATCAAGCACATGTTAGTGGTCAAATGCAAAAAAAAAAAAAAAAAAATAGTTAGATCTGATCATCAATAGAGGGTTGGGATTTGCTGAAAAAGATACCATGCCTCTGGAACAGGTCCATGTGAAGAGTCCCAAGAATGGGACCCAGCCGACCATTCTGGAACCCTTCAGAGTTGCAAAGAATTTATATTTCTGCTAATCCTATTCTAGGCTGCACTCCACTTGGAAAGAATGAAGCTTGCACCAAGAAGTTTGGCAATGGAGGAAAATGCCAAGTAGTCTAACATGAAAAAAATGAAAAGAAGACTAGTTGAAACAGTTGCAAATGGTCATATTCCAAAAGAGTGCATAGTGCCTATGGATTTAATCCCTGAAGAGAAGTTCTGAGTTCTGCATCTGAAGCTGATACTATAAAATCCTGATATCAAATATCCACAAACAGTAACTTGGGCCTTTGGTTCAATGGACATGGGTTTCTAGTATAAAAGGTTCAAGTCTCACCAGGGGATAAGAGGAGTGTGTGCGTTTGTGATCAATATTCAAAAAATAAAAAAAATAAAAAAAAATCTACAAACACCAGGGTATAGTCAGGTTCTCTTTAAGTGAGTCTTTTAGTTCCCCAGGTTGTCTCCCATTTTATTCTTTTGCAGGCAGCTGACTGTAATGGAATTCACGAAAACGTCACAACAAGTCCAGAATGTGGCAGAATCCAAGTAACCCCACCAACAACATGCAAACCCAAATCGCTGCTGGGGAGTGTGACACAAATTTTGGCTTTCAAGGGAATTCACAGGATCTATGTGGTAGGGAGGGAATTTGCAGTAATTGGGGTTGTGATAATCAAAGATGTCATTTCATGTTTTATCTACGACCCCCCTGACCATTTTGACAAATATTTTGGCTTTGCCATGAAAGAAATGTTGGACGAGTACTGGACATTATCAGCTTAGAACTCTGGTTCAAACTATGCAATCTGAAAATGAATTCAAGTATGAGTTACAAACTTACAGAATGGCTTTTGCACAAGGACTGTACCCGAGGGAAGATGTCAGTACGAAAATTTTGTGTTCAAACTATTTTGTACTTAGCTTTCTGCTATCCAGCTACAACCAGAGACTTTCTGAAGCCCCTTGTCTTTCATGATCTGCCTCACTCTCTCTGCCTCTGCCCACATCCCATTTTGGGCATATATAGCCGCCAGAATCACATAAGGAGTTGCACTTCCTGGATCTAACTCAAAGAGTCTTCGAGTCATCTCTTCACCAAGTTCAATGTCAGAATGAATTTTACAAGAACCAAGCAAGGAAGCAAAAATAGATGCCGAAGGGCTGGAGATCTGCCTGCTAAGTTCTCGGGCTTCACCAAGCCTTCCAGCCCGGCCTAAAAGATCAACCATGCAACTTACATGCACAGTAGAGGAATTGAGTCCATGCTCCCCAATCATCATCCTGAACATCTCCTGTGCTTTATCGAGCTGACCACTGCCTCCACAAGCAGAAATGATGGAAAGGAAAGTGGCCGAGTTTGGTTTAACTCTTTCCTTCTGCATTTGATCGAAAACTGCAAGTGCTAATTCATTTTCCCCATTTCGTCCATACCCATCAATCATTGCGTTCCACATTGGTACATCTTTAGATTCTCTGTTAACTCGATCAAAAATAAGTTGGGCCTTGTAATGGCACCCGCATTTCATATACATGTCAATGATTGCAGTCAAAAGAAAATTATCATCGTAGTAGCCCCTTCTCATCGTGTAACAGTGAACCTCTTTCCCATGTTTAAGATCAGACAGAGCTGAACAAGCAGGCAAAATGCTTGTGACTGTTTTTAAAGTTGGTTCCACTGAGCCCTTTAACTGCATCATGTTGAAGAAATTAAAAGCTTCAATTCCATCTCCCAGTCGTGCAAACCCACTAATCATGGTATTCCAGGTGGCTGTGTCAGGCTCCAAACCTTCTGATTCCACTTGTTCAAAAAGGTTCAGTGCAATATCTCCCTGGCTGTGCAAAAACATACAAGAGATGATGGAGTTCCATGTAGTTATGTTCTTGTCACTCATTGTTCCAAAAAACTTATAAGCCAATGCAGGGGAACCACACTTGGAGTACATATCTACGAATGCCGAGCCAAGCTGAACATCAAACTCCAATTCATGCTTCAACAGAAAACTGTGAATTTGTCGTCCGAACTGCAATGCTGAAAGGTCTGAGCAAGCTGAAAGAAGAGAAAGCCAGGTGACTGAACTGGGTCTTTCTACTAACCTCTCCCTCATTGCCTTGAAAAGATCAATGACCATAAGAGGCAAGCCATTTCGCAGAAGTCCAGACATCAAAGCATTGTAGCTCACCACCTTCTTATAAGGCATCAACACGAAAACTCTCAAAGCCGAATCCACTTCTTGGCACCTCGAATACATACTCACCATAGCAGTAGCAACATAGATATCCATGTCGCTCCCCATTTTTATGGCAAAACAATGGAGCATCAGACCATCTTGTGGACTTCCACAGGCAGGCAAAACACTAGCCAGAGTTACAGAGTTGGGTCGTAGTCCTCTCCGCTGAAGTTCTCTAATAACATGTAAAGCCTGCCTAAAGGAACCAAATTGTGCAAAGCCGGCTATGAGTGCATTTAAGGAAGTTAAGCTTCTGTTCGGAATTTCACTGAACACTTTAAGGGCATCATCTAATAGATAGAGCTTCATGTAGACATCTGTAAGAGCAGTACCCGTGTAGACTTGAGAAAGAAAACCAGTTTTGACGACATGGGTATGGAGCTTCCGAGCGTCCGCGGATGATAGTAGCTTGGCGCATGCTTTCAGGAGAGATGGAAAGGTGAAGAAATTGGGACGATAACCGGAGGAACGTAGCCGAGCATATAAATAAAGAGCTTCTCTGTATAATCCTTGTGAGACTAGTTCTCTTATGGAGGTAATACCTACCATTATCGTGCCAATCAATCCCAACCATCACGTATTAGTCATTCACTTCTCCAACCGTTTCTGGTTTGCCATCAACTAAAGCCTGGAAGCACCAAATGTGAATAAATCGTTTCATTGAAGAATGACGTTCCCATAGAAAGCAGTCTTAAAAGATTGCCCACGCAATGACGGAGTTCGTTGTTTTGCCAAAGATTAAACTCGTCCCCTGGCACCTGATCTGATTCCACAAAAGTTTAGGATCGCCACTCATCGATGCTGCTTGTTACTCGTATTTCAATGACAAATGAGAAATCAAAAGCGTGGGCAGTAGACTAAGAATGAAATTAATGGATTGCGCTAATAAAATTACGGGGGAATGCTAGACAACAAGTCTGGCAGGATTGGTATAATGTCCGACGAACATTGATATACAGGTTTCGTCGTTACTCAGAGTATGTTGCTGCGGAGAGGAAGAAAATCCCATTTATGATCTTCATTATTTGGAACTGTGGAAACTCACAATCGGAGGTTTTAGAGCTAGATAATTATATTCCGAACTTCTGACGACATAATATACAGTTTCAGTAGACAAACGCCAAGACTGAACAAACTTAGGCTATTTGAGTTCTAGATAAAATTTGTTTTTTGGATAGCAAGCTAAACGCATAATTGGATGTCCTTTTGTCTTCTTCAAGTTATTGTTTGAAACTGTCTTCCTCTTTCCAACCACCCAATGAAATGCTAACACAACATCTAAGATGAAAACTTGTTCTTGACAAACAAATTAAACAAATGAGGGAGGAGAAAAATGAACTGCCCCCGCTCCATAAAAGTTAAAGATGAGAAATGCATCAAGCAGCATGTCGAAAAACCTATAACGCTGAAGTGATGATATACACAACTCCTTGGCTTGTGCAGTAGTATTGCACTATCTCCTTCTGCTCATTATTTAGAAAAACTCTCACGATACCTTTAGTAGTTGATGAAAAGCCTCTTGGGGTAAATCAACAGAACCAACACGCTTCATACGCTTCTTTCCCTCTTTCTGCTTCTCCAAAAGCTTCTTCTTGCGAGTAACGTCACCCCCATAGCATTTAGCAAGAACGTTCTTCCTCATAGCTGAAATGCTGAGAAAATTTTCAACAGAAAAGAATAAGGACCCAATTCAAGGTTAATACCACCAAACAAAGTGCTTCAATTTCTATGCCAACCAGTATCTATAAGTATTGCAGATAGTATAAACAAAAGTGAAAAATAATTTAGTCAAAGCAATCGATGGTCCATTCTAGCCAGTCTATCCATGTTAGACCAAGACCTCAACAGTTACAGGTGCATTACTCAAATTCACCTGATCAGTTCAACCAAAATCTATTTTACCACACTTCCAACTTAAAACATACTAATTGAAATAGGGCTCACTTTTCTGGATTATTTTTTCCCTCATCAAACTGCCATTTTAGCTGAACAGACAACCTGTCCACCACATCTTCTCAAGGCTTCTTGTTGGTTTCGCAAAGACTCAACAACAGGCAATAAAAACACAGGCCCCCTTTGTCAAGACTGACCAGAATGTTCTAATATCAGGAGGAACAAGGCACCAACATCATATACTAAAGGAGATTCAAACTCAAAATTATAGAATACATGTGAGAAGACATTCCCAAACAGTCAATAAAGATCAGCAAGAATTGGAGATCAAAACTATCGGAAGAATAAGACCATGTGACCATCATTCAAAAGAGTGGAGATACTAACGTCTCCCTGGCAATGACCTTTGACCCAATAGCAGCTTGTATTGTTATCTCGAACATTTGCCTGAAATAATAATCAGTAGAGAATGCCCTTCAGCTAAAAGTTCCCTATAAAGCAGGCGGTAGTTGATGCAGAGACAGAGAAAGCAAACTCTGTGACGGGACATCTTTTTTTTCTTTTATAGTTTAGAGAACACTTTTTCAAGGAAAAGAAAGGAAGAATCCCAAAAATCTTACTTTTTATTATTTTTAGCAGGCGGTAGTTGATGCAGAGACAGAGAAAGCAAAGTCTGTGACCAGACGTCTTTTTTTCCTTTTGTAGTTTAGAGAAGACTTTTTCAAGGAAAAGAAAGGAAGGATCCCAAAAATCTTACTTTTTATTATTTTTAAGTTTTTTCTATAGTAAGAAACTCTCATCTTTCAGTAGTTTCTTTCTCAAGAATCGAGTAATTTTCTAGGTTTAGAAGATTTTTACCCTGAAAGGTCATATGTTCTTCACACTAAGTAGTAGCCTTTTTTTTTTTTGAGAAAATCAATAATTGAGAACATTACAGATAGAAAGAAAAAAAGGAGTATGGATCAAAGTCTGCCTAAGTTAGGTGCACCCAACTTTTAATTTAACAATTAAGTTTAACATGAACTTGAAAATATGTGATTTGGGGAGAAAATAGAGAAAAGAGAAGAAAAAGTGGCCTGGATGAACAGCAGCCTTGCTGCCTTGGACGCAGTGCCAGAAAGGCGCGTCCTCTTCTTTTATAATCAGGGTTTTAAGTGAAATTTTACAAAAGGATAAAAATGACCTTAAATACTCAAAAATACATAACTCCTAAAATACATGTCTAAATTGAATGAAAATTGAACCAGTGATAAAGTAAAACATTGTCTATCTAATAGCTATACTATAAGACAAAAATGTAATATGGGATTGTGGAAGATGACCAAAATACCCCTGGATTGGTATTTTAACAGAACTAATAAAAACTAATCCTTTTCTTATTCTATATTTATTTTTTATCCTATGTATTCATGATTGATGTCTCTTTTAGATTTATTTTGTATTGTTTTGAATGATAAATTACAGATAATGACATTGTTGTAAATATAATCAAGGAAATGGCATTACAATAAATAATTGACTTTCATAAAAAAATTTGCATGAAGCCAAAGTTCACAGGACTTGAATATGGCCTCCTTTTATTTGAGGTCTTTTACAGTAAGTTGTTAAAGTTTAAAAGTCGAAGTTACAACTAGATAGGCCAGTCTGTCGAAAGTTCTTTAAGAGTAATGTTAAAGCAAGTCTAGAACTGAATTTTTAATTCAAAACTTAGTTCTAGGAGATCACAGATATTGAACTGTTAGCTAGTTGTGGTTACTTATGATCAGATCGATATTATCATGTTAATGAATTTTTGGAGCACTTTTAGGCTTTAGCACAAATATTTTTCTTCTCTCAGGATTTATCTACAAATTCAACTCTTGGTCATAGATTGGATCACAGTTTAATTGTCTTTTTGTCCCCCTTTACTTTCTTTTTCTTTTTTTCTTTTTCTGAAATGTTACTTTCCTTCTTTCTTCAGTTATCTAAATCAAGTTAACCTAATGCAAATAATGTCGAAGTATACCTGTCTATGAACTTTTTGAGCTTCTCCACCAACTCACGACCGATCCGTTGTGCCTTCAGATTATGAACGATGGTCGCCATAGCATCAACTGGTTGTCCATTTAGGAGAATGTCAAGCTTCACCAAATCAGAAGCTTGGTACCTTCCATGAAGAGTTGTTAATCAGCAGACAAAAAAGTAACATTTCATTCTGAAGAGCCTCCGCAATAACATGTCCTCACATTGGAAATATTGGAAGAACAGTAGCAGGCAAAAAGTAGCATCATGAATGGGAGGTACTGTTTCCTTACTCCTCTCAAAACAGTAACTTTCAACTTTGCTAGCTCTTTCATGGCAGGAACGCATGGAAAAGTTCAAAAAAATTGGACACCAGAAAATTAACATATACGACTCTTAAGATAAAATTATTGCCAAAATTATGGTTAACATTTAAAATGTCTGGGAATCAGCCGACTTGTGAGACAAGGTAAAAGTAGACATTGAAGAGAAAGCATAATGGCCTGAACATACCCTCCATCTTCATAATCAAATGAGGCATAGCCAGATGTCAAACTTTTTAATTCATTGTAGAAATCCACAACAATTTCCCTCAACGGTAGACGATATTTAAACATAGCCCGTTGACTGCAAAGAAAAATATATAAATCATAAGGTGTCCACTCTTTAATTTCTGAACAGCAACTTCAGTCGTCAAATAAAATCACCTGTCAATAAATGAGTACTCCAGCTGTTCCCCCCGCCTCTCAGAGCAAAGGGTGATCACAGGACCCACATATCTGAAAGTGCATAACAAACATTAGTTCTGTGAAAGTGCACTCCGTACATGCTTTGGAAACAACGGAAGAAGGTAGCTCATTATTTACTATCAATCCCAAGAGGACTTGGACTCAAGCAAGCTCATTATTTAGTACTTTTTTCTTTTGGTGTAACTATTACAATGGATTTATACCCACTAACCCCCGGGTCCTAGCCTAGGTAGACTCCAACTCAAGACCTCCTTCTAGAAAACCTCCCGTGTGACCACTGCAGCCAAGTCGCAGCTCCATATGTAGTACTAGAAATAGTAGATTAAACAATGAAGATATTTCTGGGATTATGATAAATATAATGAATAAGAAAGTACTAGGGTTACGACAAATACAATGAAGATGAGAATGCTAGGGCTTACTCACTAGGAAGAATTATGGTTGCCATGACTGTAGTACTAGAAATAGTAGATATAACAATGAAGATATTTCTGGGATTATGATAAATATAATGAATAAGAAAGTACTACGGTTACAATAAATACAATGAAGATGAGAGTGCTAGGGCTTACTCACTAGGAAGAATTATGGTTGCCATGACTGATGGTTCCCAGCATGCAGTTACACGTTTTCCCGGATTTGATGGCAACTGAGCAGGATTTTGAACATGTACTTTGCTACACAAGCCACCAATAGTCAAACTATATAAAGTAAACATTGCCCTAATCAAAATCAAACAGAAGCAATGTCTCCTCCTTATTACCTTCCATCAGAATACTCAAAAATGTAAGGCACAGTTGGAATGGTTGAAATAACCTGAGCTCCATACTCCTATAAAAATTGCAAGTAGCAAGAGTTCATAAAAGAAATAAGTAATAAATAAGTAGTTTTAAAATTAAATAAATAGACCAGTGAAAACACATCAATGAGTCCATACAGATAGATCCAGTCAACACAAATGTCACTGAAAAGGGAGCTATAATACTTCACTTTAGTGGACTATAACTTGAACATAAAAACAGCTTACAAGCTCTAGGTTCCAGGTTGTCTTACCACATATTTGTTTTTAAGCACTTAATGATCCATATGCTACTCATTTTAAGCAAGAGAGATCCTTCCCTTTTTGCCAAACAACTAACACAAGGTGTATGAACTGACAGCTAGAGCTCTGGTTTTCTATGATAGCATGATATGCAAGTGCAATTTCATGCCATTGGGTGAACTGGCAAGAAATCAATTTTAAACATAAAAAAATTGAACAAAAACAAAAATTCCTGTCACTAGTTTCTCAATTATAAGTACATGGTAAGAGAAGAGTTACAGACAGTACCTGTTCCAGGCGCTGATGAAAGACATCCATGTGAAGTAGTCCTAAGAAGCCACACCTGCACAGGAACCAGAATCTTTAACAATAACTATAATCTTGAGATAAGTATAGAAAATGATACATGGATTAACTCACAGAAAACCTGCATACCTGAAACCCATACCTAGAGCCATGCTACTCTCTTTGGTAACAGACACACTAGCATCATTGCATGTCAATCTCTCAATTGCATGATTAAGGGCATCAAAATCCGATCCATCTGCTGGATAGAGTCCAGAAAATACCATATGCTTTGCAGGCTTGAAACCTGAAAGCAACACCAAACATAAGGTCATTCTACATCCACAACAAAGAACAATGCATCAAACAATTTTAAGCTAATTATTTGCAAGTTAATCAACAGTTTGTCATAACCACCCTTCTACATAAAATCTTTTCCTTTTAGAAATGCCAACGAAGACTTTAGATTAAAATAAAACAGGCCCTAGTACGACATATCACATACCAATTCAAGGTATATCATGTCAGAAGATGCCAGTCTCAATGCACTGTACAAATGCATGCAAAAATTATGGAATGAATAACAGGTCCTGAGAGCATACAGACTTTTTTTTTTTTTTATGAAGATGTATTTTTATTAAAAGAAAAGGAAAAGGAAAAGGAAAAGGAAAAGGAAAAATTACAAAGGCGGAGGGACCAAATCTCTTACAACGAGAGATTGCAGGAAAGCTCCCTCCTTGGCAAGCACATCTGAGAGCATAGAGACTCCGTCACCAAGACAACTCATTGCTTTCAGTGGTAAAAGTGTAAATATTACTTATATGTGGAGCTAAAAGCATGTGTTTTAGCCAACATATTCATAAATAGTAGCTCCATTTCAAAAAACATATTCATAAATAGTAGCTCCATAATGAAGTAAATGTAGCAAAAAGCAAATAAAGTAATAAAGTAAAATATCAACATAATTACCTGGAAGGGGATCAACAATGCTTTTTGCATGATAAAGAGTATCACCAATTCGTGCCTCTTTAGTAGATCGCATGCCACTAACAACATAACCCACCTGTCCTGTCAAAAGCGTTCCAGTTGGAGTGAGTTCTGGATGCATAATTCCCATATCCAATACCTCATAGACCTGGCCAGTTGCTGCAGATGCAATCTTATCCCCTTTCCTCAGTGCCCCATCAATGACAGCCACATGACAAATTACTCCTTTGTATTCATCATAATATGAATCCAACAAAAGCATTCTTAAAGGTGAACTGATCTTCCCAGAGGGAGAAGGTATCCGCTCGATAACAGCAGGAAGAACATGCTCAAGCCCTTGACCTGTTTTAGCAGAGGTCAAAAGGACATCTGTTGGATCAAGATCAAACATAGATTTTAGCTGAGCTTTCACACGCTCAGGGTCAGCAATTGCCTGGTCAATTTTGTTTATGATGGGGATTATAGTTAGGTTGGACTCAAAGGCAAGATAGAAGTTCGCAACAGTTTGTGCTTGGACACCTTGGGCAGCATCAACAACTAACAGAGCACCCTGACATGCAGCAAGTGATCTTGAGACTTCATAGCTGAAATCAACATGACCAGGTGTATCAATTAAGTTCAGTAAAAAGTTTTTGGGTTCATCTGCCTCAGTAACAACACCAGGATGGCGAATTGTATGTTCATGGAACATTGTAGCTGTCTGTGCTTTTACAGTTATGCCTCTTTCTCTTTCTACCTAAAAATGAACCAAAAAAATTTCAGAAGAAAAAAAAAAAAAAAAAACTAAACTCAGAGTCAAAGGTAGAATACAACTATTGGAGCTTCAATGACAGGCACAAACAATGACTTGCAACACAGTCTATAGTGCATGAAACAGAGAAAGAGAGTGAGAGAGAGTGAAACACAGAGAGAGAAAGAGAGTGAGTGAGGTTCAAAGTTCTTTGGGGCCTTGTATATATGTATCTATATGTAAACATATATAAATAAATATATATATTTTCTACACACATATAGACATATATTAATACATATACACATAAATATCTAAAGAAAAAAGGAATATGAACCCAACCCCATGTAAATCAGGTGGACCCCTTCTCCCTCATTTACATAACACATGCAATTTAATAGCTAAAATTTTATTCATATTTCTTCTACAATTTTGTATTGCCTATATATTAGTTAGCTTTTATATTTTTAATTAATTTTTTAACACTAAAATATAGAGAATGACATTGTTGTTAAGATAATGTACATTGAAATCTTGTAAATAAAGTCACTTATAAACAAAGGGAAAATTTGAATGCAGCTAGATCCAGCATCCATTCCCACGAGTCCAACCAAGGATGGCTTGAGCCAAATTTTCCCTCGTGAAGAAGTTAGGGTGTTTACAAGCTGGTCATTAAGCTTACCCTATTTACAGCAGTGCCCTTTTATTAAAAAGGAAAAATTAAAAAAAAATTAAAATGAACATCAACTGTGACACATAGGACAAGCAGAAAATCTAGAAATAAGATCAATTATATTATAAGCTTCTAAATTAAACCTAATTGGTAAACTAAAATGTGGCTTCACCTATTGTATATGGACTCGAGTCTACATTCTTCTTTCCTACATACATATACACATACACACATATTTGTGTATATACAATACATGCACATGTGAATGTATACTTAGATATATATATATAGAGAGAGAGAGAGAGAGAAATTAGTGAACTAGCTAACCTTTTGTTCCTTCATGTACAAATTCCCTCAAACAAATCATTCCTTCAAGGCTGTCGCATTAAATCAATCTCATCTTTGTTTACCCAAGCACTGACTCAAGTTCTACCCACACCCCACAACTATTAAAAGAAAGGTAGTTCACTCTCGAAGGATCATGTTAAACTTTCAATAGGAAAAGATTCCCACTTGGGTAGGATTCATCTTTTTTTATTAAAAAAACTCCTCCATCCTTTATATATTCTCATGAGGGTGGATAAATCTTTCAATAATCTAAAATCTCATGATTGATCAATAAGGAGGCAATTTACTCAGTTGATATACATTACATTTCAGGTTCCCATCCCACGTCAAGTAATTTAACATTGAAATATCTTGATGCTAGCAAGGTACTAATTCTATCGAGTGAGTTTATCTGAAGCAGGAGGAGTTGTTATGTTTAGGGTCTCATACAGAAAACATGCACATTACAAGTCCTAGGTGGACCACAGATACAGTCACAGAAGGCCAGGAGGCACTTGTTATGTCTAGGGTCTCATACAGAAAACATGCGCACACCCACTCTCTAGCAGAAAAGCAACAAGCACAGTACAAGTTTCCTTGAGCTTAATGCCCGTATAGTATTGGAGCTAGCACATATCCTTCATAACAATAGGAGCATCATACGGCAAATTCACAGGTACATAAAAAATATCTTTCTTTATATAGGTATATACTGCAAACTTGGAGCAGATAACAACAACCATTTCATGTCATCAAACATCTTATAGAGAAAAACATTTCATTAAACATATGAAAGAGAGAGAAAAACGCATTGATGGTCATAAAAAAAAAAATAAGTATATTGGTGGTTATTTAAAAAAGAACAATTGTTGAGTAGTGAGACCCCAATTCCTAACAGGAAAGAACACCAAGAATGGATGGTAGGGCACTAGGATGCTAAGACATGATTTAAATTGATAATTTGTCCTAGAAAAAAGGAATATGTTGAATAAATAGATCATGCATAATGAAATTTCATACTTTTTCTTCTAGGAAAGATAGTAATTGCAGGGAGGGTGGAATTTCCATGGCTGCAAAAGCCTCTCATATAAATTGAGGATCCAAATTCATGCACTTTCTAATGATTTTGATAAGAATCTCTAACTGAATTAACGAAATGATTCTGTTGATGAATTTACATAGACATTTCACAAGTAGTGAACTAATTTCCATAAACTTGTAAACAACTGATCCATTCAAACCATTACTACGAGCAAGTGTCAAGATAAGATTTCTAAAAAAGAAGTGGATGTAGGAAGTGCTATTGTGGATGTCTATCTATTTCTAAATATCATTGTAATTCATCCATTTAATTTGAGGTTATACCTGAACTAAAGGAATGGAAGATTTCTAGGGTTATCAAATGATACATGATGTGACCCGATCATACAGGTGTATAGCAAGAAAAAGAGTAGATACACAGGAGACAAGGTGATCAATCAACTGACTCTCATTTTCTAGCCTTTTCTTTTTTTTGATAGAGTTCCATGTTATACTTCAAGGGGTTTGTAATAAATCATTTACTTTTGCAGCCCTATCACTCGATCAACTTTGGAATGAATGAATTTTATCAGTATTTGGTTTCTTCTAAACATTCGCCATAACTCAATCAGCAACAAGTTGGATTAATTAAAAAGAAAATACACGATCCATTCACACGGAATTGTGGATGAAACACTACTGAGCAAGGAAATCTTAGTCAAACAGGTTCCAGAGCTACCAAATAAAACCACATAATATGTATTTGAAAAAAGAAATAGTCTAGGTGCTAAGATATCTAAGACGAGGACTGTAACTCAGTTAGGTAGAGCACCAGTTACATCCGTGCCAATGCATTTTCAGGGGAGTTCATAGATGTGGCATGGGGACTACACATTCTAAAGAAAAAGGTCAGACGCTCTCGCTTGTGGGAGAAACTGAACATAAATAAATGTTTAAAAGCATTGAGCTTAGATGTATTAGTAGAAAACTCTTAATTACCTGTAATTTATCGAGGTACTGAGGCTGACCATGTCCTTTCCTGATAGTCCCTGTGAGCTCCAGAAGGCGGTCCGCTAGTGTCGACTTCCCGTGATCGACATGCGCAATAATGGAGAAGTTCCGAATCCTTTCCGCGGGATAACTGTTCAAATCAATAACATTCTCCTTGGAGCTGTGGCGGGAATGGGAACAAAAAGTCCGCTCGCAGCGGCAGGGATACCAACACCATCCACCTGAAGTTGCGTTTATTCCAAGCACGGAGGAAGCAGATAACAGATAACTATACTTTGACCCCAGAGCTTTTGAAGCTCGTTTCAGGTAACCCATTTGAGGGCTTTACCTGATACAGTTATCTGACTTCGCTGTCGTTAATTTTAGGCTTTCTGTGAGATTTCATGGTGGCGGAACTCGGGAGTTTGAATCGAAGCCGATCCAACAGATTGAGCCGTACCAAGTTCCGTGTTTTTACAAGTTACGTTTATACATGATCGATGCTACTAGCCTCCAAAGACCAAACCTGTACATTGATTCTCGAGCAAGCCGGCACCCGCCCACGAGGGCTCACAACAGGAACACCGAGGAAACAAAAGCGAGGGGTATGGCCACGTCACACGACCAGATTCTCAACCTGAAAACAATCGAAAATAATATTTTATTTTTAATCTTAATTTTTTATTCACAAATAGTTATTTTACAGAATATACATGGAAGAATTATGAGTGATTAACGGGATTATACAATCACCGGATTTACAAAATATTTACATAATTTTTCCTTAAGGGAATAAATCTCAGAGTAAATCTTAACACTCCCCCTCAAGTTGGTGTATAGATATCACTTATGCCTAACTTGTCAAGACATTTGTTAAAAGCTCGGTAAGACACTGCCTTGGTTAGCACATCGGCAAACTAATCTTCAGATCGAACATGAGGGACTTCAATGATTCTTGCTTCTAACTTTTCTTTAATAAAGTGTCTATCAACTTCAACATGTTTAGTTCTATCATACTAGATTGGGTTGTGGGCAATATCACATGCGGCCTTATTGTCACAATATAATTTCATAAGACTTGTCTGCTCAATATGTAGTTCTTGTATCAATTTTTTTATCCATAATAATTTACATATTGCCTTGGCCATTCCCCTGTAATCGGTTTTAGCTGAAGATCTAGCCACCACCTCTTGTTTCTTACTTCTCCAAGTGACCAAATTTCCACCTACAAATGTAAAGTATCGAGAGGTGTCTATTGACCCAGCCCAATCGGCATCGGTATAACCTTCAATTTTCAAGTCACCTCCCTTTTTAAATAAAATTCCTTTCCCTATAGATGATTTCAAGTAGCGTAGGATACGGTTGACGGCATTCATATGTTCTTCACTTGGAGAGTGCATAAATTGACTAACCACACTTAGTACATAAGCTAAGTTTGGTCGGGTATATGCAAGATACATTAACCTCCCAACTAGTCTCTGATAACGCTCCTTGTTAGCAGGAACTTGATCTGAATGTATTCCCAGTTTCAGATTTTCTTCCATAGGAGTACTGACTGAACTACATGCTGTCATACCAGTTTCCTTCAATAAATCCAAAACATATTTTCGTTGAGATAGAAAAATTCCTTCCTTGGATCTGGACACTTCAATGCCAAGAAAATATTTTAAGTAGCCAAGATCCTTCATTTCAAATTCTCTAGCAAGACGACTTTGCAATGATTTCTTTTCTTTTGGATCATTCCCAGTTACTATCATATCATCAACATATACAATAAGAGCTGTGATAGCCTCTTTGTTATATTTCAGGAAGAGAGTATGATCTGAGTTGCTTTGCTTGTATCCGATAGATTTCATAAAATTCGTGAACCTTCCAAACCACGCCCTCGGGGACTGGTTCAAACCATATAGGGATTTCCTCAGTTTGCATCCTTTGTTTTGCATAATGCATCCAGGAGGCAATTCCACATATACTTCTTCTTGGAGATCTCCGTGTAAAAATGCATTTTTTACATCAAACTGATATAAGGGCCAATCAAGATTCACAGCTAGAGATAGTAGAATCCGAATGGTATTGATTTTGGCCACTGGTGCGAATGTCTCCATATAATCGATCCCGTAGGTTTGAGTATATCCTTTGGCGACAAGCCTTGCTTTGAACCTTTCAATGGTGTCATCGGCTTTATATTTAATGGTAAATACCCACCTGCATCCAACTGGTGTCTTTCCTACAGGTAGGTCAACCACTTCCCATGTTGAATTCTTCTGAAGAGACCTCATTTCTTCATTCATGGCTTTTTTCCATTTAAAATCTTTCAAGGCTTCCTGCACACTATTAGGAATAGATATAGCAAATAATTGATTCACAAATACTTCATTTGCCTTTGACAATCTATGATAAGACACAAAATTATGCATGGGATACTGAGATTTAGAGGTGAGAAGAGGTTCATAATTGACTCTAGGTTTTCCTCTTGTGGTTCGATGAGGTAGCACTCTTAGTTGAGTTTCGGAACTTACTTGAGGTTCAGACATAGACTCGGACTCAGAAGACAATTGATCCATTGGTACATTTATGAAGGGGGAAAGATGGCGGCTGAGACTCTGGTTGCATCACTTCCATCTGGTCTTGTCTTTCTCCATCCTGTGAATTATTTGGATGTCCACAGTTGTAATCAGAATATTGACCACTTGTAGTATCCAAGATATCCAAATGATGATAAAGGGTCTTCAATTCAATCCTGTTCTCCCCCTGTATTGAAGACTTGGGAGTAAAATAATACATGTTTTCTTCGTGAAATACTACATCAAGAGTGACATACAATTTGCGAGATGGAGGATGATAACAACGATAACCTTTCTGATGTTGAGCATAACTAACAAAAACACACTTGAGAGCTCGAGGTTCCAATTTATGTCTCAATGACTTATGGAGGTGAACAAAGGCTACACACCCAAAAACTTTAGGTGGTAGATTCGGCACAGCAGGTGAACTTATGGTTTTATGAATAACACTCAAGGGAGTCTGAAATGTAACACATTCGAAGGTATTCGATTGATAAGGTAAGCTGTAGTTGTGATGGCTTCACCCCAGTAACTTGCCAACAAATGAGCTTCAAACAAGGAAGCACGAACAACCTCAAGAAGGTGGCGGTTCTTTCGCTCTGCAACTCCATTTTGCTTAGGGGTGTACGGACAAGTAGTTTGATGAGTAATACCATGATCATCTAGATATTCTTTGAAACTTTGATTCACAAATTCTTCCCCATTGTTACTTTGAAGAGTTCGTATTGTAGAATGATACTGAGTGACTATCATTTTGTGAAATTGTTTAAACAATGAACTAACTTCACTTTTTGACTTCATTAAACAAATCCAAGTCATACGGGTGTGATCATCAATAAAAGAAACAAACCACCGTTTATCAGTAAGGGAGGTTATATTTGTTGGATCCCACACATCAAAGTGAATAATCATAAAAGGTATTGGACTCCTATTCATTCTTATTGGGAATGGAACAAGATGGTTTTTTGCCAATTCACATACATCACACTTAAAATCTGAAATAGATAATTTTTCCAAAAGTGTAGGAAACAATTTCTTTAAATAACCAAATGATGAATGACCCCACCGTTTATGCCATAACCAAATATCAAAATCTGCCGATTTTTTCTTCATGGAGAACGCTTGAGCTAACCGATGAAAACTTTTTGGCTACAGATCAAGGTAATAGAGTTTACCCCTTCTAGTACTATACCCAATTGTCTTATGAGTTCGAATGTCCTCAAAAACACAAAGGTTAGGCCAAAAAACCACAATACAATGCAGAGTACAAGTTATTTGAGCAACTGATAATAGATTATGATTGAGGGTTAGAACAACTAATACATAATCAATACTCAGATTTTTAGTGAGAGTGATATAACCTTCTCCAATAACGTGAGATGGAGTACCATTTGTTGTAGATACGATATGTTGTTCAGATGGTTTCATACTTTTAACATGATGATTGTCAAATGTCATATGATCAGTAGCACCATAATCAATTATCCATTCACTATTTCTACTAGGAGCGGAAGTATTAAGAACCTTACCAGATGTAGCGATTAAGACTGATGCATCCTCAGTTGTGTGAGAGGTGGAAGGTTCTGCTACTACAACGGAAGCATGATTATTTGATTTAGAGTTTCGTTTGCGAGGCGCTTTTGTAGGATCCCACCATTCTGAATACCTGATAAGTTCATAACATCGTGACTTTATATGCCCAGTCTCACCACAGTGAGTACAAATGCTCTCTGGTTTGGTTGTTCCAACCTCATAGCTACAATTCTGAGATCCTGATGTTCGATTTTGATCACTGTTAGGACCAGTTGGTCGAGCTATTTTAGGCTTAGCTCGACGTGCTACCATTGCAGATGTCTCAACACGATCAACTTCACTATTTAAAGTGGTTCTACGAACAGAGTCACGACGTACATAGGCATAAGCTTCTTCAAGATCCAATATCGGGTCTTTTCTGAGAATTTCATCACGGACTTGTTCGAATTTTACATCCAATCCGTTTAAGAAAATATGAACACGCAGTCTTTCAACGGATTTTCTATAAGCAATCACATCATCAGGATCTTTCATTATAGTCTTGTCACGATGATCAAGTTTTTGAAAAATTTCCACAAGATCACCATAATACGTTGATAAAGGGCGACCAGTCTGTTGGGTGGAGAAAGTTATCTGATTCAATGAAAATAATTGTGATTCATCTGACCCATTATAAAAAACTTTTTCTAGAGCATTCCATATTTCGCATGTGGTACTCAGCCGAATATAGCGCTTCATAATATCTGGTGACATAGAGGTTAACAACCACCCCTTGACTTTTTGATTTTCAGTATACCATTTCGTATAAGAGGCATCCGTTTCTTGTGGGAATGGTGTTTTTCCCATAATATATTCGAATTATTCTCGTCGTGCAATTTGCATCTCCATGATCTGGGACCATACATCATAGTTGACTTCGGTAAGAGTGACGCTGGTTGTAAAACCAGAGTTTTCGGATTGCACATGAATAATCAGTGTTGATTCCTTCGACATGATGAAAAGAAGATCGGCGGGGACACCAAAAAAAAATATTGGTCCGATCCGTATACTGATTCGGTCTGGTCCGGTTCGCTTTCTAAAAAACAAAATTGGTCTGGTCTGGTTCACGTTATTTTGCTGGGCTGATCTTGGTCCGTCCGAGACCGGGTCACTCGGCAAATAAATAACCCGGACCTAAGTTTAAACGAACAAATAAAATTTACTGTACCTCTTCTTCGTCGAGACGCTCGACAATGCGTCTCTTCCCCTTCACCGGCGTCGGTTGGGCTGACGGTTTTCGGGAAGGCCATCATCGGTGCAAATTTTCTTCGTCGAGACGCACGCTGGACCGGCGCCGATGAGGCTTTTCACCTTCTTGTTTTTTGTTTTTTCTTCTTCGTCGATCGGCGAAGCTTTTTTATGGAAGGCCAAGCACTGGCTCGGCTACGATCGTCGGCGGCCTGCGGAACTTCCGAACAACTCCTTTTTTTCGCAGCGATTCGTCGGTCGGCGAAGTTTTCTGATGGAAGGCCGAGCAGTGGCTCGGATTATTTGGACTACAAGATCAAGCCAGATTATAGAATAGGACCTGATAAGTAACGTTCAACAAATTGGGATTCATTTATCAACGGTTTTTTATTTTCCATTTGAACTTGTTTCTATAATTCTTTTAGTTGCTTTGATAGGTGAAATTGCTATGGCTCGTCAGTAAAAAAGAGTTAGGATTAGAAACAAAAAATCAAAGAAAAAAAAAAAAAAAGGCCTCGGCCGATCAAATCGGTTAAAAAAATTGTTGTTCATATTGAAATGAATCGAGATTGATGAGGAGTTAGTCAAATAACGATAGATAAGTAAAAAACGCAGGTCTGATTATGTTTCAGAAACCACTATTACAGATCATTCATTGGCAGAATGGAAGGAATTAGGGGAAGAGGTTCCACCGGGAATGAATGGGAAGATAGAAAAATTGGAAGAAGAAAGGATTTTTTTGTTAGACGCATAGAATTAGCTAAGCATTTTATCCGAACAAACGTGGAACCAGAGTGGATGGTTTTGTGCTTATTACCAGTTCTTCCTCCCGAGTCGAGACCCATTATTCAGATAGATGGGGGTAAACTAATGAGCTCGGATATTAATGAACTCTATCGAACCGAGATGCTCTAACATGATTCAAAATAAAGACTTCAAATTTTTAGATTCATATGAAAAAAACCGATTCTAACAGATTGAATCAAATCAATTAAGTATAAATTTGGGACAAAGGGAGAGAATCTAATTGGCCGATGCATTCTATTTCCGTATCTGTATCGAATCAATAGACAGAATGACGATCCTCTAACCAGACCCTAATGAAAAGAATACATCAACACAAACCAAGTGGAATATACCATAAATCCTATGATAGAAATCCCTAGGCATTCTTCTACATCTGACGATTTGTGTTGTGATATTATAAAAGAAAAAAAAAAAAGAGAAAAATTTACCCAAGCCAGGCTTATTATTTATTAGAATTTTTATTCTATTATTATTCAAATTATATTAGAAATTTGATATAATATATATTTATATTAAATATTAATTCAATTTCATATTTTTAATTTTCTGTTAATTTAAATATTAATATAACATTGTTATGTTATATATTTATATTTAATATTTTTGTATGATTTTATGAATAGAAATAATATTCATATTATTTCAAATAGTCTTTAATTACTTTTTTATTTTAAGAAAATCCGAAACAAAACAAAGTGAGAGAGTTTTTTTGTATAAAAACATAATATGTCTACATCCTGAATGGAATCTCATCTAAAACAATTTATATTCACCATCTACTACGGTCGTCGGCGTAAAGCTCTGTTTCGCGGCGAAACAGAGTCTGTCGACTGAGATTACGGAACAGAGCTTTTGCTTTGCTCTTCAGCGATGAGAAGGAGAAGGAGATGATTCTCCCACTCTAATACCAACTCGAAAATAATACTTCACTTTCAATCTTAATTTCTCATTCACATCATTGGCTTAAATAGCCGTTTTACAAAATATACATGGAAGAATTATGAGTGATTAACGGGATTACACAATCATAGGATTTACAGAATATTTACATATTTTTTCCTTAAGGGAAGAAATCTCAGAGTAAATCTTAACAAAAACTAGATGGTTTTAATTTTTTAATTTTTTTCCAAGAAATGTGCAAACTTCGTATATACAGACGAGTTGGTTTATATAATGTCTAGATACTGAATCAAATTCTTACTACTACAATATCTAAATTATCACTCGTAACTTAGTAATTTAATATAATATTAAAAGTCATAAATATAATCAATAATCAAATAAGTTATTTTGTTCATAAATAAAGCTAGATTTTAGTGTAATCTAAATAATATATTAATTTAAAGTCAAATAAAAAGTATAATATAAAAATAGAATACTTAAACAAAAAAGTTTAATAGATACTTAATCAAATTCTTACTTTTACGATATCTTAGTTATCAGTCTTCAACCAGAGAGCATCAAGTGCAAAAACATGGCTCCCATAATTCCATAAAATAAATCCAATACAAAATCATTTTCTCTTATAAGCGTACCAACAAAGATCTTGCCAAAAAATAAAAAGGGATATCAAGAAGTGGAGAGGTTTTCAAACAAATTTTTTTCTTAGAGACAACTTTTGGAGGTTTTGGGAGATGCAAGGGGAAAATTATGAGCTTTTCGGATATCATTAGAGAAAGAAAAAGAGAGTTTTGAGGGAAGCAATGACGAGTTCATCAAGTGTTAAGATGAGAACATAGAAACATGGAAAAAGATAAGAGTTTAAGATGAGATTAAAGTTCTTTTTACCGACTGCTTTTGAAATTTGACTAACTAAAATGCTAGAGGTTGTGGTTTGGATTGTAAATGTCTTCAAGGTCAATTGGGTTATTTTTTTTGTCATTGTTACAGAGCCGAGCATTCTTCAACTTCCACTAACAGCAGTTCCATGTCTTTGAGTGTTTGCTTGAGTTTACATGAACTTATTTGTGCAATGTAAAACTTTCGAACGCATGAAGTGGGTAGTTTACATGAACCATGCTGTGTTTTTCAAGATCTCTAAAATTTGTTTCATTTCACCCGTATCCTTGATCATGAGATTTGACCCAAATGGGCGATGCAAGGAGACCGACGTATTGTTGGTTATTCGTTTACAGCATCATGTATAAATCTGTTTAAATTTCTTGGGCGAGGTTTCGTTCGAACTCTGTTTAAATTTCAATGTTTGCAAGGAGATGTTTGTAAAATAGTTGGATTTCTCTTTGTGCGTAGAGATAACGACATTGAATCTTGGAGCCTTATGCAATTTTGCAAGTTTGAAGCAGTAACTGAACCTGGCTGTCATTTGCCTTCGTCCACATACGGTAACGTAAAATGTTTCGGTAGGAAATTGTACAAGTGGCTGCTGTTGTCAGTAGCTTTTACGCTTTTTAAGTAGACAAGTTAAAAGAGAGTTAAAGCCCGCAACAAGGAGGTGGTGTACCCAAGGGAGAAGTACGCAAGGAGAAGGATGAGAGAGGAGACGGCAGACCAGAACGCGCCATAAAAGCTGAAACAAGCATATATTCTCTCTCTCTCTCTCTTTCTCACCCCCGCGAGCACACTCTCATCGACGGGTTTTGACGCCCAAACCCTAAAGGCTGCAGCGATACCTTTTTTCTCATCGATCCTGCAAAACTTTGGGACACACCCTTAAGGCATTGGCGTTGTAACCGAACCGATTGCTCTACTTTCTATAGGGTAATATGCACCGGCCAGTTCCGGGTTCCTTTTTTTCTTTTCTTTGTCTATTTTATTGTTTTACTTTTGGTCGCGTTGTGTATGAACTATTTATTTCCACGAGAAGATCTCTGGAGTGATAGGTTGTTTTTCAGTTATTATTAGTTTACTAATCTTGGTTCCTGCAAAGATAAAAATAAAGTTTAATGATACAGGAATTTAAGAATGTGGCCATATCATTTAACCTTCACGGCGATAAGATCTCCAATACTGACTGATCCATCTCGTTCGTGATGATTTGTCTGATAATGATTTCATTACTTCTTTCGATGCTTCTCGTTCTCTATCTGTTTTCTGCTGAACGCGCTTTTATTTTATAATTTTCATATAGGAATTAAAGAGTTTTTATGGTATGGTTATAGCTTTTGGTATGAGTTGTGGGTTGGGATCTGTTAGAATTGGAGAGCGGAATCGTCTCCAGTTCTCTATAGAGAATTATGAATCAGTTCCATCTTTAGTTTCTCACAATACGACACGTATGACTTCATTTTGTCAAGTTCCGGAGCTTTTCCTATTGGTTTTGTCTATTTGCATCGAGTTCTGTGTTAAATTGGGTTATTTCTCAGAAGCCCCAGTAACCAGAAGTCTTATTTTGAGTTCTATAAATTCCGTGCTCCTCATTAGGTGGAGTATGTTTGTCAGACATGCTTAGAATTTATGTTGAGTTGTAATTCTTATCATTCAGTTTGTTGCTGGGAATATTATAGGTGGTGAGGATGTCTACTCCAGCAAGGAAGAGGCTGATGCGAGATTTTAAGAGACTCCAGCAGGATCCTCCCGCTGGCATAAGTGGCGCACCCCAAGACAACAATATCATGCTTTGGAATGCTGTCATATTTGGGTAAGGGGCATAAATTCATCATTTTTTGGATTAAAAATTTTCTGGTTCAGTTATTTATTATGGTTTTCAAATGGTTCTTGTTCTCAATGAAATCTTGCTGTTTTGTGTGCAGTCCAGATGACACTCCTTGGGATGGAGGTTAGTTTATTTTTCTCCTTTTGGTTTCTGCTGTAGAATGTCCTTGTATACTTCTTGATATTAGCACATGGTTTCTATTTGATTATAACAGTTTATCACACTCAGCTTTGTTATTGCCAACATCCTTTGGTGCATAATAAGAAAATAAGTTCATTGAAGGAGAAAAGGGTACAATATTATGCTTCAAAATAAGAGGCAGGAACCAGAAAAGGAGACGACCTTGCAATTGTTCTGTTTGGTCACACTTTTTAGTCATTTCTTGGTTGCTAAAACTTCAAATATTTCCTGTTCAAGCAATTCTTTGCTAGTACCTTTATGTTATGATGTGCTTTTCTGAGTGCTGATTCTGTCTCATTTGGTGCTTTTATTATCATGTTTTGGTGGTATACTAGTTCTATGTTCAGGGTTTTACATAATTCGCTTCCATTTGATATCTTCCTTGAGACTTATCAAATTATTGGATTATGGTTTGAGGACTGCCACTTGGCTGTGTCCTTGGGTGCTTATAAAACAGTCTCTGAATAGTGCTAAAACAAAAAAATGAAATGCACTAAAAACATCAAAGGGTTTGGCTGAAAGGTGTCCTTGGGATGTTTGGTTTAATCATGATATCTTTTATTAAATAATCTACATAAGTAATTTATAATTGGAGGACTTGGATTGCCAGCCTGTAAATACAGTTAACCACCTGAAAACTTGCAATAATACAAATTGTGGGATAAGTTGCACTGACTCCCTTTGTTTTAAATTCTTACATTCACCTCATGCACAATTTTTTTGTCAAATGAAGCAAACATACCTTCATGAAAATGGCATCAACTTGTATCTTATTGGAAAATTTTATCTTAAAAAAAGGTGGGGGCAACCTTTATGCCCTTTTATTCATGACAGTTATACTCATCCTTTGTATATGGATATATGCACTCAGTCACCTGGTCTATTTCTGTTACACTCATCCATTGCTCTCTTGCTCTCTCCTCACTCTACTCTCTCTCTTTAAAAAAAAAGAACAAAAAATATTTATAAATGGGCATTAATTCATGTTAATTAAAAATTTATATAACGAAAACGAATAGTCCTCTCTTATTCCCTTCTCTGCTGGCCCCTCTTGTATTTTCCTCCCCATTCTCTTGTGGTGGTGGGCCTGGTCTTCCTTTCTTTTGTTATAAAATAAAAATTTCTATTTTTTTTAGAACAGAAATTTTGGTGTTGAGTGTGGGATTTGAAGCCACAGCTTCGAAATAAAAAATTTCTATTTGAACAAGAGTACTGCCCCAATGTTGCTTATGTTTTCTTTTCTCGATAGAACTATGAGAGCAAGAGGTTGAGCATAACTATCAACATTCTGGGGAGGATGATTGTAGGTAATATTTAATTATATTTTATGTGTCTTTGTTCATGCTATTTGTTGTAGAAACTTTTCTGAGAGTATTTTTTAGGAGGGCCTAATCCTAATTTTCACCATTGAAGTCATTCATTAGTGATGGATGATAAACATTGAGTGAAATCACTCAAATTTTAGGTTCTTATTTTTCTTATAGCAACATATCTACAAAGAGAAAAATTAACCATGATTGGATGGCTCAAAGTTATTTCTTACCAGTCAAAAGTCAAATACTGCCAAATTAGTGGCTTGATTCATTTTGGATACCTAGTTCAGTCCACATGTATTATATGTGAATTGGCTACTGAATGTGTACATGTATAATGGAGAGAGAGAGTGTCTACGTTTGTGAATTATATATATGTGTGTGTGTCTGTGTGTCTGTGTACGTTTTATTTGTATTTGTACATGTGTTTATATGTATAATAGACGGAGTTTCTCAATTTTTCTTTTTTTGAAAATGATGAGTTTTATTAAGCCAACAGAGGGAAACAATTAATTAAGGAGCATTCCCTTAACAACTAGAGATTGGAGGGAAACTTCTTATTTTGCAAGCAAGAGAATCAGCCTTATCATTAGCTGATCGAGGAACATGACTCCAGAAACAAGAAAGGAGGAATGTTCCTTATGAGGTATAGACAAGGAGGAATGCTTCTTAACAACTAGAGATTGGAGTTTCTCAATTTATCCTCTTTCACTTACAAACTCATTCCTTTCCTCTTGCATGCATTATGAGTGTCCGAACCTGGCATTTGGGATATTTCTTGGAGGTCATGTTCATGGTTTCTTCCTGAGGTTTTTAGTTCCTAAGCTCCTTCAAAACTTGAAATATGCTGTAGAACAGGAGCATGCTCCTTATGTGAACAACAAAGAACGCACAATAGTGTGGCACAGAGCATATGATATTTACTAATAGACGGCATGGCAATTCCTTTGAGAGATGTCTTCACTTAGAGATGCTGTTTTCCTTTCCTGCATAAAATTTTAAACTCCTAACCTAGTCTGAAGCTTGATCCAAAATAAGCAAAAGAATGTCCTCATGCTGATATAAAAACAGTGGGGACCACTATCTGTGGGATTTGAGTTTGGTAACTGTTCATTACCAAAGAAATTCATGAATTCAAGTGTTCAAAACTTGTATGACTTGTTCCATATGTTTGTCTTTTACCATGCCGGAGTTCCACAAATTGATTAGTGGTTACTGTACCGGATTGTTATTGACCTGATACGAGGTCTGGGTCATATTGCATGAGGTGTGAATATCTCCTCTGATACAAGATCTAAGATATCTTGCCCAAGTTGCAAGATATCTCAGCGAAATTTGCTCTTGTTTAGGGGTCCTGAGGACCCCTATTCCTACAAGGTATCTTGAAATCCAAGACATGCTGTGAGACATCGCGGTTAGATGTGGACTTATGCTTAAGCATTCTTTTTTCCTTTTTTGTAATGTTATGCTGACAGCTGGTTGTTATGTAGTTTCCCAATTTGCACGATATTTTAATGCCAAGATGCCTTGGCCTTATTGGATCCCTTTTCAATATCAATAAGCAGGGGCAACTGCAGCTATCGACATGGAATATTGTTTGATATTTGACGGATTAGTTGATCAGTTCTGTATTTTTTACTGAAGTTGTAAGAGCTGTGCGGATTCCTTTTCCTTCCACATTATTCTTGCCAGCTAATATAAGAAGCTAACTGAAGCGAACTTAAAAGCTTGGTAACTTTATCTGAAAATTGAGACAGATTCATTTGGTATGCTTATCGCCTTAATGGATTCGTATAGGTAGTGGGATTCTTTATAAAAAAAAAATTATCAAAAAAAAAAAAAGGTAGCGGGATTCTTATTCATGAACAGGCATGGGGAAGGTGAGGGAAAAGTGGTTGTAGAAGCTTTGAATAAATGATGAAAATTGATGTTTTCACCCTGTTTAAAGCATTTTCCATTTGGATGTTAACTGAGGCAAATACTTATGGTCGTATTTGTAATTAGACCATAATTTATTGCTATATGTGGAAATTATGCCAGATAGTATATTCAATGCACTTTGTCTGGTCAAAATTGTTTCCTTATGTTGTATGTACTGCATTTTTTTTGCTAACCAATTCTGACTAGATCATTTTTGTAAACTATGTTGTAAACCTTAGTGTTCTCCTTGCTTGTAATCTGCCTGTCTTGTGCATTATTTTCACGAGTTAAAATATATTTGAGTTTTTCAGGTACGTTCAAGTTAACTCTCCAATTCACAGAGGATTATCCAAATAAGCCGCCTACTGTTCGATTTGTTTCTCGGATGTTCCATCCTAATAGTAAGATGCAAACTGGATTATCCCTACTCATTTCTCATTTTATTGAGCTTCAACAATTGTGTTGGTGTTGTGAATTTAGTTAAATAGAGAAGTATTGGTAAATAAAAATGGAAGATATTATTTGAAGCGCAGAAGGCTGAAAGTAGGTAAAAAAGAAAATAGAAGCTCAGAGGGGAGGCTATTTGTTGTTTAATTGAACATGAAGGGAGCATTGTTTTTTGCTAACTTGGGAGGGAAAAATAAAATGTCTCAAAAAGGAGAAAATTTCAAGAAGGACGACAATAAAATAAAAGAATTATGACTGGGCAAATTGATAGGTTGGGATCTTCTAGAGTTTAGGGAAGTAGACAAGTTTTAATACATGATCTGGAATCTGCGCCCATTAGATATTGAGCCAAATGTGCAACCTCGTCTGTTAAGCAGCACTGCAAGGCAAAAGGCATTGAAACTTTGGGATTGAGGTGCTAAGATTTTTTAATGAGGCATATTTAGCAAACTATTTCTGTTCAATCATTTGAGCCCATTTCTTTTTTTTTTGTGGAGGAATTTTTTTTATAACTTTTTTTAATCTTCTCAAGTCTAATGCAGCTGTTTTGAATTCTTTCAGTATATGCAGATGGGAGTATTTGTTTGGATATTTTACAGAATCAATGGAGCCCCATATATGATGTAGCTGCAATACTCACATCTATTCAGGTAGTCTAACCTATAAAATATGCTCCTCAACATGTATGAGATATAGAAGTTCACTAATGATAGGTATCTCCTTAATTTCTTAGACTACTAGTTTCAATTAATAGTCAAAATAAATACTCAAAGCCTTGTGTGGAAATTAATTCTTCATTGATTCGTCTGGAATGGATGCTTTGAGAAATAAATATTGAAAGCATTATGTTGGGTTGAGCCTGATTCCATCTCAAAATGACTAACCACTTAGGAGACCTATTGCTCAACCTTATAACCCAATCATTTTTCTTAACACTTCTCAATGTGGAACTTTGTCTTACTCAACACTCCCTTTTCTTGTTCAGATGTGTCCACAACATACAAATAACATGTTTTTCACCTCATGGAGCCCACACAGCACAAATAACTTGGGGAGCACACGTTGGGCCTCAGCCCATATACACAACTTGCTTTGATATTATTGTTGGGTTGAGCCCAGTTCCATCCCAAAATGACTAGCCAATTAGGAAACCTATTTGCTAAACTTTTTACCTAATCGTCTTCTCTTAAAACTTCTGAATCTTTTTCCACTCAACACCCCCTTATGCCCAGGCTTACACATAAAGGGTCTGTGGCATGTCCAGAAAACACAAACAACGGGGCTCTCAAGTCATTGAGCCCACACGACACAAATAACCTGGGGAATACACACTAGGCCACAACCCAACCTACTTTGATCATTGTTAGGTTGAGCTCGGTTCCATCCCAAAATAACTAGTCACTTAGGAGGCCTATTTTTATACCGTATAACCAAATTATTATCTTTAACACTTTCTAATGTGGAACTCTATTACCTTATTTCTGGCTTTATTGATGGTTCAGTTTGTATTAACTATGCAATAAGTTTAGCTTCTGCTGAGGACATGGTGACCATGCTTATTCCTGCTGTACAACCTTATATGTGTGCACTTAGAAAGAAGGGCAGTTGATGAGCTCCTATACCTTAGGAGTTCCAAAGTCCAACTGTTGCTTTATGTGTTAATTATCTTATCCTGGCTAATGATATACATGTTACTTTTGGCCTTACCATCTTCTATTATCTCACATTAAAATGCTATACTGAAATTTTTGGGCCTTGGGATCTCAATCTGACGTTTTGATGCATGTATGTCATTATGGCTTGTACAACACGCTAGACAAACTTTCTCCTCTAACTAGCTGTCTTCAACTTTCACAGACAGAAAACACACTATTTTAAAAGGCAATTGTAGGATTTTTTTCCAGGTCTTTAGTGAAGCTTAAGTAGGTGGCTCGTTGAATATTCAATCAGTTTACAGTAATGATAATTGACCTTGAAATTTTGGGTGAGGTTTTACCTTTTAACTAGTGTTTGTTTACTGTATAAAGCAAGAGTAGCTCTTTACGTGTTTGAGGTTAATGTGGGTCTTACATCTCTATGAATTTACAGATGATTTAATTAATTGGTTTGAAGTAAACTACAGCAAGGATTATTGGACTTTATTTCTCTCCCTTATTTACATGTGACACTGAACAACCTAGGCCATGTTTCGTTTGCAGTCTTTGCTATGTGATCCAAATCCAAATTCACCTGCAAATTCAGAAGCGGCACGTATGTTCAGTGAGAACAAGCGCGAATACAACCGTAGAGTACGTGAGATTGTGGAGCAAAGCTGGACTGCAGACTAACTTTCTGCAACATGCTTTGGATAGAGCTGCCCTTTCTTTGCTGCATAATTGTGAATGTGTTTTCTTGAGTGATATTGCCACCTTTCAGAGAAGAAACATTTGTGCTTGCCAACTGAGTTCAGATATCTGCTTGCCTTCTGACTTTTGCTTGTTTTCGTTAGTTCCTTTATTGCCGTGTCTTTGGCTTGCTGCCTTTTAATGTTCTATGTACATAACTGTCTTGTATCTGTTTCCTTTGGGAAGGCATCAGCCTCGGCTGTCCAAACTACTTGCTGGAAATGATACATCTTACTGTCCAAACTCTGTAGAGAAATGAGCGCTTGATGCTTGGTATATTTTTTCCTCTGAGTCAGAACTTATTTCTATTAGATCATGGATTCGTCAATCAATCAAAGGCTACAAAATAGGATGGAACATTCAGATATGCTGCCAAAATCGATTTGGAAGCCGTCAAAGCAGTCTTGCTCAAACTAGTTCACTCCCTTAGGACCGCATTGAGGAGAACCGACTGCTCTGGATAGTTTTTACCGGATAGTTCACTCCCTTAGGTGGTCCGCATTGAAGAGGACCTACTTGTAAGATCCTGGCTAGTCTCTCTTATCGAAAATTTCCAAAATTTTATTTGATTTTTATTTCATTATTGAAGCTTTGACGTTCAATTACTTTAAAATCACTTTAATATCTAAAAAAAATAATTATTTATTATTTTCTGATATAATTATTTGTAGATACTCAACAATTTTTCTTACAAATTTCTTCAACATATTACAAATTACTGAAGTTGAATTATGAAGAACAATAGAATGCAACAATTACTAATCAGAGGAAACCTACGTATTAAATCTCTGTGACTGTGCACTAAGGTTCTCACTGCTGGTCCATCCATCTTGAATCTGTATGCAGTACTGCAAATTCCAGAGTATATCATCCACAGACGGACGCTTGTTAATATCTGTAGAAAGGCAATTTAACGCAATCTCAACTGCATTCCTCACTGATTCATAAACAAATGCGCCTCTCATGGAGGAATCTATTGCAGCTTGCAGTTTCTTGGGGCCATCTGCTAGGCTCCTCTCAAGCTGTTCCTCAACATAGAGAAGTAACGATATTCAGTTTCCAACATTTAAAAAAATTAAGTTGCCTGACAAAAGGAGTTTCTCCCTCTGTGCTCACCTTTTGCTTCATTGCTTCTACTTCTTTTTTTGATGAGATGGGATTCCCTGTAACAATTTGTATAAGAATGACACCTAGTTGATAGATATCTTCTTTCTCGCCATCTGAGTTGCTGCAACAGGATTCTCTTCAGTAAATACTTGAACCCATTTTGTATATTTCTGGAATTTTTTTCTAAATGACCAGTTTCATGTAGAGAAAGATGATTTACCTGCGAATATTGTCAGATCTGTTGGGACTTTCAGACCCAGCCTAGCAGTTTCAAATGATAAGTAAGCTGAACCATTGATCTTTTATTTCAAAAAACAAACTTGCATTCTTAAAGCTGTATCTGAGAATTCTAAGAAATAATAGTTGAAGAACTTGCAGGGATTTGGCCAAACTGAGCATGTTACCTTGGGAATCTTATCTTTAGAAGGTAAAGGCAGATTATATCCATTGATTTTTGCTATGAGATTCTCATCCAGTACTATATTATCTATCTTCAGATCATTCCCAAAAATCGCTGGCACCAGCCCTGTGTGCAGGAATTGGATGCCCCTTGCAATACCAATAACAGTGGATACTCTTTGGGGCCATTTCGACATCTCTTGATTTTGCCTACCTGAGAAATCAGAATGAGCTATGATTTATAAGAAGCAAGAACACAGAAAGCTGGGTAGTGATTTTTCTTAGTACCAGTAAGGTGACTTCTAAGTGTTCCATTAGAAACACTTTCGAAGACTAAATAGATAGAGTTACTATCAATGTGGTGGCCGAGAATGCTGACTACATGTCTGTGCCTTATCTTTGAAATGAATTCCATGTACTGCATTAAGTTCTGGTGTGAAAACTTCAGTCCCAATTTTACACATCTTATCATCACCACCGATCCATCTCTCATCCAGCCTCTATACATCTGCAAAACCAGTTAGTTTGTCCAAATTAAAGGAGAAAATACCTCAAACTAGTAATGAATAGAATAAGAATAAAGAATAGCAAAAGAGTAAGAACAAGCAAGAGGCCTATGCATTGATTCGAAGAACTACAGTCATAATGGATAACTGTAAAAATAACAAAGAAGAAAGAAAGAAACGAAAAGCTTGGATTCTATAAGGACAGCTGCAGGCATACACAAAAAACTGAGTTATAATTCTGAAGCCACAGTCATCTTCAGTTTAGAGCAGCACTAAACGAAGCATCTCTTTTCAATTCCTAGAATATCAGCAATATTGTTAGAAGAAGAGATTGAGGTTGGGGATGGCTCCTCTTCTTACCTGTCCTTTGGACTCTTCTCCAATCAGATTTGATGGGTCAAAATTGTTCGTAGCTTCTTCAAGCTCCTCCAGAGTTAGAACAGTGTAGGGTGGGAGGCCCATGGCGCCCAATTTTACTCCCTGAGACATGTGTCCTGCAAAGTAAAGTTGCTTCTTACACAATAGCCACATTCAAAGGAAGAATTTCTCACTAAATTTAGAAATTTTTGACATGAAACAGAATTGGGCATTCAGATCAGTAAGCTCAAAGAAATACGCTCCTCTTCAGTAACTAGAGTAAGAGAAAGTCTTTCATATTTGGTAGATGAATCAAATTACCAGTGACAAAGGTTGAAAAACTTACTGTTATCGGCAACCATTCTTGAAGGAACCTGCATTGGCGCTTTTTGTGTCACAGATTTGTGAACCAGAGCCTTATCTGCGTTCTGTGACACCATTTTCCTGAAAATTATCCAACCTAATATTCCCAGAACGATCAAACACCCAATGCTTGCCCCACAAATAACGAGCACCAGCACCAACTTGTTCTTTGATGCCTTCTTTGTGATAGGTGGCGCTACAGCCGCTATTGCTTCCTCATGGCAAGACGAATGGGGATGCTGATGAACAGAATCGACAGAAGACAAGCAATTCCAGGAATAGAAAACAACCCTGTTTGAAAAATTTGATCGAATGCACGCAGGCAGCTTTCCAATCAGAAGATTGTGGGAGAGATCCACATATCCCAGTTCATTATTGCAAATTATGTTCGAAGGAAGGGCACCACTCAATTGGTTTCCGGCCAAGTTAACGTACTGAATTTGTGGGAGGGAAAACAGAGGAGGGATCGGACCCACGATTTTGTTGGAGGAAACATCAAATTTCTGCAGCTCATTGAAGTTCTTCAACTGGGAAGGGATGCTGGAGCGGAACCTATTGCTCTTGAGGATAACACTCACAAGCTTGTTCCCCAAAGAGGGAAGTTCTGGTCCAAGAAGATTATTACCCAAGTCTAATTCCTGAAGACCAGTTAACCCACCAAAATCTGGAACCGTTCCGTTCAGCAAATTATTGTCTAAAACAAGACTCTGAAGGCTGGACAGGGAAGAAACTTGTTGCGGTATTTGCCCATAAATGAAATTCGAGCTTAGATTCAACACTCGAAGCGTTGAGAACCGACTGGTTTTGACAGGAAAAGGTCCCCACAACCCCAAGGAAACAAGAGAGAGAACCTCTAAACTGTGGAGCTTCGAGAGAGTGGTGAAAAGAGAATCAATGGAGAATCTCGACGAAAGGGATTGCTGAGAAACGTGAAACGGCTGGGCGGACCTGGTCGAGTCAAGGGAAGGAGGAGGAGGAGGAGGCCCCTTGTCACCGGTGACAGTTAATTCAGTTATTCGGTTCTCTGTGCAGACAATCGTGAGAGATGGAGAAGAAGGGAGGGAGCAGAAATCCGTATACCTGCTCCACCATTTGATAACAGGTGGGTACTCTAACTGACTCCGAAATCTGAACAGGGTTTGGGCTTCGGACGAGCTTAATCGTCCGGATGAAAACGGAGAAAAGAGTAGAACAATAAAAACCGTTACATAGAGAGAGAATTCGGGGTGGATATCCATAATCACAGAAAATTAGATATCTCAGTGTGGCAGAGAGACTGATGAAAATCTCAACATCAACAATAAAATGTCGCCGATAAATTAGAAATTGTTTTAAAAACTTCACAACAGACGATGCGGAACAAAGCCACTCGGTCACCAGGAAGACGTTTCAGCACCAAATCAAACCAAATAACCTGAAATTCATTTTTTGACAAGAAAAAAGCTGCCAATATCAGAGAAGAACCTCATGCTCCAAAACAAAGTGTCCATCACAGAGAGCAACTGAACATTCGACGCATGCATTAACATGCGTGAGATTAGAAGACGAAGAACTTTCCTCCAAAACAGACTGAGATTACAAGAACCAGTAATATAAGAACGAAAGAACTACCTTCTGTCTGTTTCCTACGGAAAATGCAGAACAAGGATAAAGAATTCCCACCCAGAAAAGACTGTGACAACCACTGCTCTTCCAGAGGAAGAAGAAGAAGAAGAAATGCGCGCTACAGCTGGGCAGAGTGGAATCTCAGTAGTACGAAAACAAGCACCCAAAAAGCTCACAGAAGGATAAATGCCAGAAATATGAACGTCACGAAAAAACTGGAAAAAGCGAACGGCGGTGGATCTCCACCTACTTCAACCAAAAGCGAAAAATAAAAAAAAAAGCTCAATCAATCCTTCCATACATGCAAAGTGACGCAAATCCCTGTGAGAGCTCCCTTCTCGTTCTCATTCAACCGGTTTTATAATATAACGAAATCCGTGTCCGATTCACATGCTGGAACGGCATTGGCGCTACTTACTGTGTCGTATTTAATATTTAAAGGCCTCCACAACCGTTATCATAGGTCCCATGATTGTGGTTATTTGATGCAGACTAATCCTGATTTAATCATTTCTTTTCTTTTAAACTAATCTTATTTTTTTTTGTCGGTTCTTTCACACTAGCAGTCGCCATTGTTTATTTGCGTTTCTTGTCTGTTGGTTTGCTTGCATCCCTTTTCTTCTTCTTTTGCTTGAGTCAGAATTTCTCTCTCTCTTTCTGAACCGATCATTTTCCAATAACCCAATCAGTGGCGCTTTCCTTTTACTAAAGTTTCTAGATATTATTGTCGACTGAGGGCCACATGGGTTGCCATCTTCTTTTTTCTTTTCTTATCAGAAAAAGGAAATGACTCTCGAAGTCTCAACTCTCAGATCAGTGCTCTGTCACTTATTTCTTTCCTTAGCACGGCCAGTAGAATCTATTAGATTAACGGAATCGTGGGAAAGTTATCGTAAGCTCGAAAACTAGTCCTTCAAATTTGCTTTTGTTTAGAAAATTCTGTTTTTGTTTATGTGAGTCATTAATGGAAGATGACCGAAACCAATGCAGTCAGAAACTTTGACGACGATTTCCATCCTAGGGCCTAACCCTCATTGACATTTTCCGGGTTGCATGTGATTTTACTTACCTGGAGCTGGTTGATCAGCTTCCACTCACCTCTCAACGGCCATGGAAGTCGCAAGCATGGTAGAGTAGAGGTAAAGCTCTAATTTTGAGTCCCATGTACAGGCAATGGAACTGATCAGATTTACTAGTCTTTATACTGGTAGCAAAGCTAGTTCTTTTCAATCATATCGCATAACAAATAAGACTCATTTCTCTGCATAAATGGGTCTCATTCATCTTTTCTTTATCTAATCGGAAGAGACCAGTCCAATGCTGGTAACCGGGGGTGGTTGGTTATCGTCGTCACAATGCAGTAAGCAGAATCTCTCTTAAAGATCATAGATTGACTTGATAATCAGAAAAGCTTTGAATCTCGGTGACTGTTATTGAGTGAGTTTGAAGTCTGTCCCATATCATGTTGTCGTAAAGAGCATTTTGACCTTTTTCAATTCAATATCACCCTCATCAGTAAGGCGCAGAGGCTTCGCATGTGAGCCAGACTGCCATGGTGAACTGTACCCGACTTCTCTAGCTTTATATGCTCTAACCTTGTCTTCTTCTCCACCTGCTTTTGTTTGTCCTTACTAGGCATTTGTCTTTGTCAAAACACTTATACCTACTTAATGCTCCAGCTCCGTTTCATCGCGGTTTCATTGCTTTCAGTGAACCTGATCATCTGTCTATTTTTCCTGTTTTCTGTACTGATTTGGTAGCGACGAAGGTCGCCAGGAAACTGGTAGAGTTTTCTGCATGTGCTCCGGTCATTCTCTTGTGAGTAAGGATTTATTAATGGGCACCGGCTCATTTGTCAGGATTTCAGAAGATGAGATGAGGGCTCATTTATTTTCCGGCATGCCTCTGTCTCTCTTTTGGGTTCTACGGATCGAAACTGACGAAGTAAATGCAGAAACCAAAATTAATGATTTTCCCACTTCTTTTTTAATGCAGAAAATTGATAATTTTACAATAAGTGTCTTTTCTGCTTGGAGAATCTAAACCTATTTCGTTCTCATCGTATTACTGCTGGTTGTAGGGCTTCAAGGTTTATGAAAGCGCAAAAAGAAGTCCCCCCAAGCCCTAAACCCAGTTAAAATTTGGACATTTCGATCTACTGGATATCCCATCAGAACCCAGTTAAAACTTCTAGAGCTGCTCGTATATAGTCATAGTTCAAAAAATAAAAATAAAAATATATAAAAAATATATTTAATAAATTAAAAGTTAAAAATAAGGAGGCCTAATTCTCCCTTGGACTGTCTCATCCCTTATCCCAACGAGGGGTGGGCATTGGGTCGGGTTTATAATTTCACCCTACCGGTTGGGGACTGGGTATGGAAAAAAAACCCAAACATAACCCTAGGGTTGAGACTGGTCTGGTTTAAATCGAGTTTACATGGACGGAGTTATAAGAATAGTAATTGGGTTGGATTCGAGTTTGATAAATCGGGTTTTTTTTGTTCCGATTTTGGGGTCAAATATTGAGTTCTGGTTTTGATGAACGTAACCTGACCCAACCTGTGCCCACCCTTAATGGCAACACATTACTCTACTTGACTACAAGCTTTGAACACAAGGAAGGGGAGCAAAATGGAAAATAATCCATTGATATTTTAGATGGTAGATGGAACAATCAAGGAATGATCTAGGCTAGAATAAGCTTTCCCCAAAGGTTAAAAACGGTTAAATGGAATTTTTTTCCAATTGGAAAATTTTCCTAGTGAAAGGAAAAATGATTTTTCTGTCATTCTGTTTTACTTTGGCAGCATAAAGCGTCCCCTAGTTACAAAATTTCAGCCATAACAAGACTGTTAAAAAGGCCTCCCATTAGTGGGAACAAACGTAAAGCCGGAGATTCATAATCAATGGAAATTACATTGTTGCAATATTGGATGCGAGTAATCTACATACTTATCCCACAACCCCTTGTACTTTTCCATCCCAATCTTCAACCAGGGTTTCATATTACCATTGAAGTGCACCACCGCGCCATTTGCTATAGTCTGTGCGGCAACATTTGTATACCCCAGTCCCAACACATGCCACTTTGGATCCAAAGCTTCTGTTAATCCATAAAATGTCAAAAGCCCCGGAGGCAAAGTCCCCAATTTCCATAGTGTTCGCTCCACATTCTTTTCTTGCCAGTAGTGGTAAATCCCTGTCACATTTCTATTCCTCCATTCCACCAAATCAAACACGTTCATCCCAAATGCCCACCCACATGCATCCGGATCAAAGTGTGCTTGTATTAACGGGTGCGAGTAATTCAGGTATTTGTGGTACCTGTGGAATGTCTCCATGCATGTCTCAACTGCTCCGTTCACATTTCCGTTCAGATCGACAGAGAAAAGTGGGGTCAGGTCCCTCTGAACAACCACATCGTCGTCTAAAAATACCACCTTCTTCAGTGCAGGGTAAACTTCCGGAATGTAGAATCTTAAATGGTTTAGCATTGACAGATATTTTGGGTTCCGAAACTTGATTGGGGTCTTTCCATCATCATTGTTGTTGGAGAAGTAGTACTTTTGGGTATTGGCATCCTGCAGCTGCTTTAGAACTGGAACATATGATGCATTAAGCCAGCTGAAGTCCTCAATCTGCTGGACTTCAACCGTTACTCCTCGGAAACTGTTCATGGAGAACCAAGCCTTCATCGGAGCATAATTTACTTCATCGGTGACCAGGTGGAAGACAATCTTCTCCGGGTGTTTGGCATTCGATGCAGTGGAGTTCACTACTACTGAAGTCGCAAGAATGTTGTCTGAAAACACACAGAAATGATAGAGACTGTTGTCTTGGAGCTTGTCAGCAACCTTCCCCTCTGGAAGCCTTTTTTGGACGGTTGAGGTTTTGTACCACTCGCGAGTTAGAGTGATACCCAGACAATAAAGGCTTTTGGGGACTTCTTCCGCAGCAATTTGGCCATGTTTGGTGCTCTTATCAGAGAGAGCACTCACATCTTCTTCAAGAGATTGAATCCTGGCTTTGAACTTCATGATCATTGTAGCACTATCATAGTGGAGTTGCTGGGCTTGATAAATGAGTAATGCCATGTCATGTATGGCAGTCTCAGATTCTTCAATAGATAGAGGAGCCCGTCTAGTTGCAGCAGTAGAGAGGAGGACTTGGGAATTGCGTATCTGGGCACTTAGCTCCCATGCAAACTGGAGGTTATTGCTCTCTTTTGCTATTACTACAAGTGCTTTGGCAAGAGAGATCTGATCTCCCATTTGTCTGGTTATAGAGTGAGGGCTCAGAATTTCTTCAGTTATGTTGAAAGCTTCCATCACCTTTTCATGCCTATAAGATCTCTGTAGAAGTTTTTGATAAAAAGGAGAAAATTTTATGTTAATTGACATGAAAAAACATGAATCCAACCCAAGTAATGAGGACACACTGAATGCAAAAACAACAAATTCAAATCAGAAAAAAGTCAAAGACTAAGCAACTAATTCCATGTGCAGCTAGTTCCAATATTCCAACCTCCCTATAAGATGTCTCAAAGAACACTACAGGTTGTCAGAGCTATCATACATAAAACTAAGGACAAGAGTAGATGACACACCCAAAATGGTTCACATTTGAGTAGCACACAAATGCTGACCAATGCCTGTAAGAAATAAGTCTACCTAGAAATATGATTCCAAGAATTCATTCAGGGGTTTAGAATGGCCCTTTATCCCCTATACAAAAGAAGTAAACCATATTATGGGACAGTTGTTGACACTGGGTTTTTACTCCAAACTTACTATGGGAATCCTTAAGAGGAGATATTTTCGAGAAGATCTCTAACCAAAATAGCAGTACACACGTAAAATGAGTTATTAGGTATGCAAACAAATTATAATTTACATTCATAAGCTTATGGGTTTGAATATCAGTTTTGCACCTACTATACGTTTAAGAATTTGCAAAATTTTCAGTCTTGGACCTTAGATGTATTGTTTGCAGTAGTAAAAATTACTACAGAAGAAAACGTGACAAGATGCATTCAAGTTAAAATATGGCGATATAAGAGTACTAAATCTGAGGATTAAGGGTCAGGTCTTTTTAGTATCAATTTACCCCTAGGATATGGAAGAGATACTGTCGGCAGGTCTTTACCCTAGGCCCTTGATAGTGTCTAGCATACTTTGGGAATCACATATGAGAAAAAAACAACAGGAGATGTTCAAGAAGATCTCCAACCATAAAAAAAACAACAGGAGATGTTTCAAGAAGATCTCCAAATATAATACTGAGTTATTAGTTACACAGGGAAATTACAATTTCAAACATTCATAAGGTTCAGCGTTTGAGTGTCTGTTTTGCACCTAATTACAAGTTTAAGAATTCAGACGTTAAGAAGGAGCAGGCTCCTGGACTCATTGATGTTTTATACACAGTATTGAGCATTTGCATGTAAGAGAACATGATAAGATGCTGTCAACTTAAAAAGATGTGGTAAGCATCATCCGTCAACATTTCAACCCCTTAATCTTATTCGCTGAAGAGGCATTCTTTCCATTTATGTAAAAAAAAAGACAATAACCCATACAAAAATTATTATATGAGTAAACAACACAACAAATAATAGAACCATGGGATATAAAATACGTGTTCTAATATTACAATCAAATATATCGCAAATGACAAATGTAAAACATAAAAATTTTTCAAATGCAATGTAGACAAAACATAGCACCCATTATTTGGTTGAGCATATGTTGGTAATTTGTGAAATTGCAAGTGACTCATCTCTTATCTGGGTGATTAGGTAAAGGTGGTGCAGAATAACTCTTTCCTCTCTCTTTTGTTTGATAAACAGCAAACAGGCATTTGGATAGAATTAATCCAAATCTTAAGTTATAAGAAGGTATGTTTCACACAACCATAAAATCAGAGAGGTCAAATGGCATGGCAACTACTGGCAGTAGGGTGTTTCTAGTCACGGAAAAACACATACCGACCTGTCCACATCCCTACTGCACAACCCCATCAAACATTAATATAAAAAAAATTATCTAATATTTTCAAATTTTATTTTTAATTTCGAAATAATAAAGTTCATATTTGTTTGAAAATGCGAAATTCATGCACTTGTTAACACATGCTAAAGAGTTAAATACCATATCAGTATTTAGTTAAAAATTAGATACTTACAATAATTCAAACAAGTATTTGCACATGTTTTGGGGGTCACAAAAGTTCACCAGTCTATAGTTGTGCATGTGCCCCCACATTTCAGACTAGTTATCTAAGAATGAGACTTATTTTGTGAAGGAGAGTAGCCTCATATTGATTAGGGATAAAAAAGATCCTACGCAAGTTAGCAAGGAAGAGACCTCATTACTTCAGCTAATCATTTTTGGGTGAAAGTGAATCCATCTTAAACATAGAATTAGAGCCAATGACGCATTTTTTATTCTATGTGGCCCATGTGTTTGCTCTTTATGGCCTGTGTGTCTATGTTTTTCATCCACATAGGATTTAAATTCCCTAAAAATAAAAATAACAAACTTCGGTCTCATATTCATAATGCCCCTATAATGTTTTTCTTGGATTGCAGATAGACAAGGCTTAAACCCCATAGATAAGAAAGTGAATCATTAGCAAATTTAATTGAAGTTCGAAGTAAAATGATTTTGAAAAAACACTAAAAGTAACTCTGAACAGTCAAGACTCTGATAGGCTTTTGAGATGTGAGCTAGACTGTGACATGCAACAGAGGCTGGGTAAGACAAACTGAATAATAAACCAATCAAACATACCAAATTATCACTACACAAATTATGGTTGTATCACGAATATGCATGAGCAGACACCCTGTACTCAACTCCACCAAACAATGAGGCTAATGGTTTGGAAGAAAATAATTCCAACAAGGTGATTCATTATCTCTGATACAAGCTTAGCGGAATGTTCTCTGTTCTGAGATTGTTTTAAAGTCTAAGAATTTAAAGTTCCTGAGAATTAAAGTAACTGCATCAATAACATATTAACACCAAAATCACATACTGGCAAGGTTGAAAATGTAAACCCAATGCTTCTCTCTCAGATCTTGCTCATAATACAGAACTCAACAGGGTCAAGTAGAATAGGCATGGAGTAAAATGTCTAAAAAAAAAAGTGGCATGAACAGGAATAAAAAAAGAAAGGCATTTAAAATCAATCAGTAAATGGTGCCAGAGAAATCAACAAAATAGAAGTCTTTTTGTGATAATATTAAACATAGCTTTCTTGGCATGTAATGACCCTTGAAATCAGTGGCATATTGGCCTTCAAAATAATAACAAAAATCTTTCAAATAATAAGATTTTTTTTTAAAAATACATTCTTTTTATTTTATGTCCAAGTAAAACTTGTGTTAGTGGATTGGGCCTTAGGCTGAATGGCCATGGGGGTGTGTTTCTAGTATGACGTCTGGAATTCAAATCTCAACAAAATTATGGGTTCAACCTTCAAAACTAATAAAAAGGCAACTTTTATAAATGCCAAAGGTAGCATGTAGTTAGTGCACTCAAGCCGATGTAAAGATCAAGCACGATTTGGTCATTCAATGACACCAGTAGTCATCAAGTGGATTTAGTTGCGCCATCCAAGTATACCTTTAACAAGGGAAAAAAATCAATTAGCAAATCGTAAATAAAGGGAGATTTTTTCTGAAATGTTAGTAGGTTTTCCTTCCTATGAACTTTAAGATTAGTCTTGGTTAACACTGTAGAACCATTTTATTGATGGTCTTCAACATGTTTGCAATGCATTCCAAAGAATAAATAAAAGTAATTTACAGTGTATTTCTGGAATACTTCTCATAAAACACAACTAATGTGACCTGAATGAAGCAAGTCTTTTGGTTTACATGTACAGGTTCAAAGGATTCCTCGGTTCTTAGTATTTTATGATATTTCACAACCAGATTCTTTTAACAGCAAAATCTAGGCCAAAGCATTCTGGTCAAACTATCCAAAGGAGCAATTCTTGAAGGTACTACAAGATTGAACCCTTATAACGGTAACAGAGAGTAGCAAAAGACATTTGCTCAGGCTCTCTGTTTCAAAACCAGACATTCTAGCTGTCAGAGTCTGAAACCTTCCAAAATTATCTCATGGTGAATGAAGCTGACATCATGTATAGACAGCACTAATTTGTAATGTTTGCCCCTGTAACTTCAAGCAGCACTAAAATTACAGGAGTGTGGAAGTAGAACTATGAATGTCATTTTTAGTTGAACGGAATGTTAAAAATAAAATAAAAAATTCTGAAACATTCATCCAAGCCCAGCTTAATTATATATTAGACTGGTCAACTATCTTTGACATGTATTGGCATGCCTGGCCAATATTTAAAAATTTTACAAAAAAATAAAAACTAGACAGAGATCATGCAAACTGGTTGCATAATGTTAAATTTAACAGGTTAATCTTTATCAAGGTCTTAGCAAAAACAAAAATCTACAGATTTGGAAGGAGACCATTGAATGAGATTTATAAGCAAGCTGGAATCAATGCTTAACATGTTCCAAAAATTGGTAATGCTTATTGGGTAAGTTAATTTCATATTTTGACGAGATATTTTCACTTCCAGGCAAGAGATCTCAAATCTCATACCAGATTCTGCACCACCAGGTACAACATCCTGCATCAAGTTGTGAAACCCTCCTTTAGAGTATAGTGAACCACAAAGGGTAACCATGTTTGACATAAACTTGGATGCCTGGCCATTAAAGGGAGGACAAGAAAATGCAACTGGACAGATACTAAATCAATCCTTTTTTTTTCCGGGCCGTACTGAAAGCAAGAAAGTCAAGACTATCAAAGGCAAATTCCTAAGCAATCAATATTTTACATGTCTGCCTAAACAATCTTATCAAGAAGATCGTAATTGAACATTTCAGCTCAAACCGTGTGAAATTCAATGGTAAGTTTCACTGGTTCAACACGGGGACCAGCATCCCTCCAGCAGCTCTTGCAAAGAGCAGCTTAATATTCTTAACCAAATTGTCGTTCACCTATGACTAACTAAGTCCAGCTCATTTCTGAGTGCATTTCACGCTAAAATTTGCAGATCATGCTCTAAAACTTTAAAAGGAAACCAAAAGTAGTAAGGGAGAGTGCATATCCGATCGACTTTGGAAGAAACCGACAAATCACAATGATAAGCACTGATTAAAAACAAACGAAAAGGGCTCACCTGATTAACTAGCAGCTCAGATCTGCTCTTCCTCTCGCGACTAAGAATAACAATGAGTAGCAAAATCGCCATGCCGACCAAAATCCACCAAAATCCCCCCGAGAACCTCCTCCTCGCTGGCCGTCGAAACGCGCCATCTCTCCTCCTCATTCTCAAAACTAATAACTACTACAAACTCCTGCAAATCGAAGAAAACTACAACAAAATGCTCATTCCAACCACATAACCCCACAGGCTTGTCTTCACTCGAACGACCACAATCCAATAATTTATCCAAAAAAATGAAGAAATGAGATAATTAAAGTTGTGAAAAACGGAACAATGCTCCAAGCTTTACATAGCCGACATCAGATCGGCTACAAGAAAGGTGATTCTAATCGAGACCCGCAACGAAATGCGTCTCGCAGTTTTCAAACGGCAAGATATTAGGGTTTATGATAGAACGGACAGGGTTGTGGAAGAGCAGCTGCAGGGAAGTAGCAGAGATGCTGAGCATTTTCCAAAGCCGTTACGAGGGAGCGTTGATGCCGGTTTATTTGTCACGGAGAGCCGCGAGCGGAGCTAAGATTTCTGAGGGGTTCTGTCATGATAAAGAGATCATTTTGCAGCTGCCGCATGTGCGTATTAAACAACCCAGGCCTCTTCTGGACCTCTGCTCCCCTAGACTGACGGGGAGGTTCGGTTTTAGCAATTCAGCTGGCTCACGAACTGTAGAAGCTTACTACGAAGCAGGAGAATAGTTGCAGCTTGATTTGCTGAGATCAACCGAGAGAGGCAAATGCGATTTATCAATCTTTGGAGCATTAATTTGAGAATAATGAATTAATGACTGCATAAAGTCGCCTAATTTAAGCATCAAATTGATCGGTAATACCGTTTCGCCGTTCTTATTTGACTGTTTTTGGGTGACTGCCATTTCTATTGACTTAATTGCACTCATCCTGCCAAAATTACAAAACTGCACTTATTCGTGATTCATCCTCGCAAGGATTGTGTTGGAGATTCATCCTCTCAAGGAAAAAACTATGTCTGACAAGTGCTTTTTCACATTTTCTCCTACTTGAAATGTTTGATTCAATTACAACGGCTTTAATTGCCTCTTCTGACATAGTTTCCAACTTTTCCCCTATTAGTGTATTTTCCAGGAAATACTGGAAAAATATTTATATGAATTATTAATGCCTAAACACTTTTTTAGCTAAGAATTCTGACCAAGAAGGTGATCTAATTTTTAGGTAAGATTTTCTAACCAACATGAGTTGGAAAATCATATGAAAATTTTTTGAATTAGTATTTAACAATTGATATCGTAATACTTTTACCACTTGGTAATGTTTTATATCAATTTTGTATTTGATATTTTATTTTACTAAAAATTTATCGGATAAGTACAATAATGAATGAGATTGATTATTAATTTTTATTTATTTCCCTAAAAAATATATCAACAGATCTATTGAATTTTCCTTAATTTTTTAAAAAATTTCCATGTAATTTCCTGATAAATCATTAATAGAATTTTATCTAAAAATTTCTTGAAAATGTGTTTCCTAAGAAAAATATTTCTAACTATTTCTGAAATATAAATTTTCAACAAGAGGCACTAACCAAATCTAAACGGTATATACAAATAGTGGGGACTGTTATTTTATAAATCATTTTATGTTAATACGGTATAATATCTATAAACAAAAAGGAAGCCAAAATTTACTCCAATTACGCCTACGTAAAGTGGAGGGAACCATGGGGAACCTCTCGCACTGCCTGCCCAACTGAAAGTCCCTCCAATTTTGGCAAGGGAGAGGTATAATCCAGAATCCTTACCAACTGGAGGCCAAGCTCATTAAGTAGGTCCCACCAATGCTATAAGAATCAATATGCTCAGTTGAACCCAGAACAATGGGACTCGATGCCTCAACTTACCAGTTCAATCAAATTTGATGGTTCAATTCGTAAATCTGACAAAAAGAGGGGAGGGCCTACCCTGGTGACAAAGACAAGAAGGGATTTGCAAGGCAATTGAAACCAACACTGCCGACACCAAGTAAAGATCCATCACCTCCAACGTAACTATTATGTTTACAATTTACATAAGGCAATTATAATGAAAGGACGAACAGCTACTGAATTTACTTTGCTGCCGACATAAATGGATGGTTCAGTCTTCAAGTTTTACTGTCACACAGTACATATCAAAGAGTCACCACCACCGGACATTGACAGAACCATCAATCGCTGTTCAAAGTATAATAACATGAATAAACAATACAGATAGTAGCAAGACAAACAGCACTTCTCACTGTCACACCATGCTCAAACTCACGCTCAAACACTTCCCATTCTCTTTATAAAATTTTCAAGAGAAATCCCCAACCGAAAAAGCAAAGAAAAAATATGTACTTCCAATAACTTTTCACATGAAATATGTGTCATAATCTAAACTTCAGCAGCTACTTCGGTCACCCCAATCTCTGAAACATTCTAGCAAAAGAAAAAAACAAAAGGAGAAGAAAGGAGGAAAATCAGAATTTGACCCATCAGTTTGCTCATCTGAAACCAAAATAACAGAACTTCTATTTCTTCTGATAGATTTTCTCAAATTTGGGGCTTCTTGGTTAAGTTTTTCCTTGTTTCTTACTGAAGCAATAGGAAAACATTTTCCTATCCCCCTATAACTATTTGTAGGGCAAAAAAAAAAAATTCAGGTAAAAGTTTTAGTTCCCCTAAACACCTGCAAAAATAACAAATCTATTTATGAATTCTTTAAGGTTTTAGAGCGTACCAGGTTTTCCTTATCTTCTTGCTGAATCTCCTCCTCCTTAGCCACCTCATTAGCAGAATCTGCAGAATAAGTTTTTCTGATTAGGCCACGAAATGACTCAAACTCAGAGAAAACAATTTGAAAGTACAGAGAGAATTGATTTATATGGGACTCATACACCATTAGTAATGGTAGCTGAATGTAATATGAATATTTGGCAGGCTTGACATAATTGACTCACATAATTGACTCACATAATTTGGTGGATTAGCCTCTATACAACTAATTATTCGACAAATGCCCCAAAACACCCTTACCTTCCACAAGAGTAGGTTTCTTCTCAGATTTGTTCTTCCTTCCCCGTTCTATATTAGAAAGCTGCCCCCTAGTGGGCCTCTGAGATTTTCTCGGAAGATTTTGATTATTACCCTTAACAGAACTCCGGTTTATGGAGGTTCTGTTAATTGCTGACTTGTTCCCCGAAACAGGGAGTCTCGTTTGTAGATTCTCTTTTTTAACCATTTCAGTATCCGCAGAAGCAGGAATATTTTCGGAATTCAAGGACTTGGGTTTTAAATTCCCTGCGCCAGCTGAGGAAAACATACGGCTATCTTCATCGGATGAATCAGGTCCCTGAGAACAAGTCTCAGAAACCTGAACCTCTCCCAAATCTTCAACTATGTCGTAACTTTTAAGTAACTCTTTTGTTGACTCTCCAAGTTCCAGTAAATTGTAGCGACGAACATATGATTTTAATTCTTCTCGCAGGCGCTGCAGGGGCTGTATCTTCAAACCAGTTAATCAGAATCCAGTTGAAAGGGGAAAATGTTTGATACTACAATATGCAGAAAGTGTAAGCTTAAAAACGTACCTCACACCCTGATTCTAGAGCAAGCTTAAAAAATCCCAGTGATATTGAGTGCTTGGCAGCTGATTCAGACAACTTAATCTGCGACAGCCAATAAGAAACTGAAGAAAGAATGCTGAATTTCCTCCTGTTTGCTGACATTGAAAGATCTGATTTTGGTGTATCGCTTTTATCGAGGCCGCCTGTTCTTTTCTTAGACCTAGATTCTGATATCGGAGTAATATTACGAGATAGCGTTGGAGCTGGACTGATAGCAGGCTTGGGAGGAATAGAAAGCCGACGGGGTGGTTTGCTAGACTTCTCTTTGGCTGATAGTTCAAGTACACTCACACTCTTACTCACATTAGAAGGAGCCCTTCCCCTGGAATAGATTGCAACACAAATTCATCAAAAATAGCTGAATGCTATAGGATGGACAAGCAAAAACTATATGGACGGAGAAGCCAAAATCTTCAAGTGTTTTTCGAATTTTCAAAACAGAATGTGACTCGAGATTCTGAATGTAGAAAATGATAATTCGTCCAGTGACTACTACAATCAGTTATTGCTTTTTAATAAAAAATAAAAAAAAACCGTTTTAGGACAACCACCGATTAATTTTTGACAACGATAAGCCAAAACAATTTTTACTTTGCACGATCTAAGATCGTCTGTTGAGATCGAAAACTGACAGTAATGGATAAAAATCAAAGGTCAAACTTGAACGGAAGAGTTTAGGCCACTGAATGCAATCAGAAACCCCATCTCCATTCCATGAGATAACAAAAAAAGGCATACTACAGTTGTTCCAGCAAGAAGACTGTCAAATGAAGGAGAAATGGAAGTGGCATAGTGCATCAGCTAAAAAAACTAAGCCTTTGTTTAAGTGACACTTTTTAAAAACTACAAAAACTGCTCAATCATCGATCGCTTGCCATCAGATTTTAGGCGGACATGTTGTCAACAGAAAATAATGAAGCCTACGTTCTTTCACCAAAAAAAAAAAATCTTCAGTCGGTTTAAAGCGGAGTCTCCTCTACTCAAAATCAGGACTTTTAATCGGAAAAAGGAAGTAGCAAATTTTCTTTGAAATTTCAGTAATAAAAATATCTGAAGCTACACTGCATATCCATTTAAAATAATACCGGAAAAAAAAATTATATGACAACGTCACTCAAGAGGAGAAACTAATAGGCAAAAGAAACGGGAAAATGAAATACCTCCCGGCGGATGAAGAAGCCGATATCTCAGCAATACCGGACTTATCATACTTGGGTTTACTCCCAGATCGTAGTGGATATCTCAACTTGGATGACATCGCTGAAGCGGCTGAAAAAAAACAAAAAGCGAAACAAGATCATATCGATAATGGATACACCGATAAAAAAAAAAAAACCACAAAAAACCAGCCGAAGAAAAACACAGAGGAAAGAAATTACCAGAACCCGCGGATTGATCTTTTGCAGCATCCATGCTTGAGAATCACAGAGAAAAAGACAGAGATCGAAAAGGCACTAAGTTCAGGGGTGAAGAAGTTAGGTTTCAGGGATGGTATATAATTGCATAAACATGGTAATGCGTTTGAGCGGGAAAAGAGGCATCCAGAGAATTCAAACTAAAGCCATTAACGGTCCAAGTAGCATTAAAAATAGGTAAAACCCCAGAAACGTTGGCTTAAGTTTGAAGCTGCAGCCGCGTCCTGGGGCCCCACGCCAAAGCCAGTCCACAGCCCTCGATTCGAATTTCGAAATTCAAACTGTAACGTCGTGCAGACGTGTTAAATGCCTCGTCGTCATGGGGAGCTGTAACCAGTAACCAGTAGCCGGTCGCCACGTTTGTGTCACGAATCACTGGTGGCAATGCGACCCGTCTCGCCAATAATTGATAGTGGTAAGGTTAACCTAAACCATGGTCCCACATGGGTAGCAAGTGTCCTCGGATCCCTAATTGTACTTATATCGGTGTATCTTCATTCTTATTGGATACTCGCATGCCGAATCAGACCAGCCTGATCCGAATTCCTCTCCTCCCATGACAATTGACACCGAACCATCACCTAACAAGGGGGTTCCGCTCTCCCTCCCAGGCGCAGCACCGTTGGCCCTACTGACCCGACACAACCACTCAAGTTTGTCATTAAGCAGGTTGGAAAGGTTTAAGAATAACTGTGGCGGTGGAGGAGGGGCTTCAATCTCCTGGCCCTCTGTTTTAATTAATCAAATCTCTCATCATTTTGGGTTACTTTGTTAGAATGAGAACCTTATTGAAGCTTGAAGGGAATGTTTATCCAATCGATCGTGACATTATAATATGCAACCTTTTCACCTTTATGTTTCTTATTATATGTGATGGATATGAGTATTTCACCTAATAATATAATTAAAGAAAATGAGCCAAAAAAAACTTTTTCGCTTTTCTCCTCAATTGGAAAGAAAAACATTGGATTGTTGTTTTTATGGCCAAAAACAATAATAGTAAAAATCGAAGCAAATACATTGACATAAAGTATATGGCTAAAAGAGAACATATTAAAATCCTTAAATATACCTACATATATATCATATATAAACTATTTTTTGTCCCTCTTGTATACGAGTGAGAAACGTTAAGGCAGGACCCCACATGTTTCCCACCTTCCCAGTGTTATTTCCTCTATTGTCTTCTGGTGAGGAATCTCATTAGAAGGGGTAGAGAAGGGAGGCCCGAAAATTAGGTGGGCCCTCTACCTCGCTATATTTGTTTAGATATTGTTCGGCATCTCATGATTCGATCATTATTCCCACGACGCCCCCAGGTCGAACAGGGTACCCCCTCCCCGACTGGTGGCGTTCCGGTAAATACAATCTCCGGTAGTGGCATTTTATTCGAATTAGTTAAGATTACTCAATCAATCTCTGACGGTACCGAAACCGGGTCCTCTGTCGGATTGAAAAAGCATCGTATTTGAGAGAATAATAACAAATAAATTATTATTCTGTACCGATGTGACGATTTTGCCCCTGATCTTTTTCGTTTTTAGATGACTATACTACCCCGCTCAAAAGTTCTTATTTATCGCCTCATGTCTTATAATTTTTTTTAATTTATTCGAGTTTTTCGTAAAAAAATCGAACTGCTATGGGCTCGGAAAATCATATCCATGTGGGAGGACCGTCACAGGGATAAGGACCAGCCAGCCACTTTCCAACGTTGCAGAAGTCGTAATAAATACTTCGTCGGAATTTACCTCAAATGGAAGGGTACTAGAGTCATTTAGTCTTGCTTTTGTTAAAAAGAAAAGAAGCTTCTTCTGACAAAGTACTGCCTTACGGTTGGAAGATAAATCACTTTTAACGCTAAAGGCTAAAGCTGTATTGCGTAGTCATACGCCTCGGTCACCTACTTCGCCGTATTTCTCTGTGTGATTTCTGATTTTTAACTCTCCTTAAAATTTTTTAATTTTTTTTTAATTTTGGTTGCTTTGGACAGTAAAATAGTTACTCGTCGGTGTCTGGTATCGTTTCTCCATTTTATGCGTTTTTCTTGTGCAGAGTGTGCTTTGCTTGCTCTTTAGGTCTTTGAGACGGCAGACATGAAATGAAATTGAAACGAAATGATGGTACATTTTTCCTTTTTTTTTCGATATTTTTCTTAAATAAAGTTCCTTTACTCTTTCGTCTATGAATATGATCTTCAGATCTCTGGACTCTGATGAGTGCTGTTTGGTTTTGGTTTGTTGTTGAAAGCATGACGGAGTGAAGGTTTAGAGGAACGGCATTGGTCCGGTGAGTATCAGATCTGTTTGATTCATGGTCATGTTGTTTATGTTGAAATAGATACTTCTATCAGTGGATCACGCTTGTCTTTCCGGTTTTATTTCGTGTCTTTTTTCTTCTATTCTTTTACGCTTTCCATTGCTAATGTTTTTTTTTCTTCAGAGGTTTTTTGGGAGAGGATGCTGAAAAATGCGGTGTTAGGGTTTTGTATTTTTATTCTCGTCAGAGTTGAACGTTGATATTGGAGGTTTTGGTGCGTGTCACTTAAAGATCATTACTTTTTCAATATACTGAACATTGTGCTGGGTTATAGATCCTAGTCCTTCAGTTGTTTTGTCCTTTTTCGTTTTTCCCGGAGATCTATCTTATTGCACGTTATAGTTTTTGGCAAATTTTCGGATGGTATACATGGCCGAAAACTATTGTTATTGCTTGGGTGTACCCATTCTTCCGAGCTTCTTTCTGTTGCTTACTCTAGTTTGTAGTTGTTGGAAGTGAGTTTTCGAATTGGCTTAGCTTTTCGGTTTTCCGTTAGATCCTCTAAATGGTAGATATTTTCAGTTAATTCCCAAACAGTTGTTCCGTTAGATCCTTCAAATGGTGAACAAATCTGTTAATGATTCTCTTGACGAGTTCATATTTTTTAATTTTTTTTTTGTTTATATTGTGTTTCTTCTGTACTGGCCTGTAGGTTTTGATTCTAGATTCTGGAGATTTAAGGGTCTTCCTTTTCCTCAATGGGGAAATCTCCTGGAAAATGGCTTAAGACGTTACTTTTTGGCAAGAAATCATCCAAGTCTACTGCAGGAAAAGGAAGAGAAGCTCAGGTATGCTTTTAGCCTTGAGTTGAGGTTTGATTTTGATCGTGCAAGTACAGTTGGTGTGATTATTGTTGACCTAGTCAACCCCTAATTATTCTTTTGTAGATTCGTTTTCATGTTTTATGAATATTATTCACTGTAGAGTACTTGATGTAGCAAAAAAAAAAAACCATGCTAGAGAGTTACTTTTGTAAATAACCAAAGTCCTGTAGTCTATAGCTTAATCTTTAGGAAACATGCCGCCATAGGTGTGAGTCATCCCACAATCCCATTACTTGGATAGTTGGAGGTTGTGCGAGGAACCCCTCTAGTTTTTTTCTGACTTAAATCCTAAGGGTATTGACCTACCTGAGGTTTCATATGTGTACGTTGTTGAATTCTCTGTTTAATCTTGTAATAATGTGAAGTATATGCAAAATTAAAAAAAACTCTTTGTTTGATCTTATGTGGTATCAAATTCTCTACTCGATCTAACGGGTGATTGTTGAATTATTTATGCTTCTTAGACTACTAAAGAGTGACTTTTGTCATGGCTGGTTGTTTCCTCCTTCTTTTAGCAATACTCTTAAACAAGTTTCTTGTCTTGTGCACTTGATTTGTTTTTCTTTGAAGTTTTGGTTTTTGGCATATGTATATTCGATGTAAACTTTTCAGAGAGTTTTTGTTTCTGAGCGAATTTATATTGATTTTTTTTACCAGTGTGTTTTGGAAGAGATAATTGTGTCTGGGTTGGAAATTTCTGAGTCTCAAACAATATACTTTGATCAGTTACTGAAATTAGTGTTTATGTTGTTGAGATATAAACTTATTCACTACATTAACACATTTTCTCATTCATTGAATGGAAATGATGAAGCTATATATATTAAAAAATTTAGTTTGATGAAAAGGCTAGTTTTATCCTTTGTATGTTTAATATTTTATCCTTTATAAGTTTGTAGTTAACAATATTAGAGAAAGATTTGCTGTTAGCCTTCATTTGCCTTCAGCTGGCAGTAAAATTAGTATATCTGTTTTCTTGTGGGTTGCATGTGAGGAATAGTGTTGGGATGCTACGTCTGTTGGTACCTATCACCAGGATGTAGTGTTGACTCAAAAAGATGGAAATATTATCTTTTTGGCTAAGAGATATTTAAGCTATTGTTGACCATAATGTCCATAAAACTTAGGATGTTTATATCTATTTATGTATCTATTTGCATGTCCGTCTGCCCGTTTGTCCATCTATCATCTATTTCTGAGAACTTGTTGGTTTTAACTGTTCGATTATTTAGTTCAATTATATTTGATTCTTAATGACATCTTTTCATTATTGTGTCAAAAAACTAAAAAAGAAGCCAATGTTTGGTCAACTATATGTCTGGGCTTCTTCTGTTCCCATTTGTAATGAACCAGAAAGCTTGTCTTCAAAATGTATCATGTGAACTGGATTTTTGGCTAAGTACAGCTTACTTGATTTATCACGTTCTCACAAAAACATAAAGTTGCAGAGCACTGCATGTATGTTAACTATGATGGTGGCTTTCTAATCAATCTTGCTACTCATGTGCAAAGAAACCGGGAAATGATAAAGAGGTTTGGATTACAAGTAAGGGACCAACAGCTGAAGTGTGTTCAGATTCTCCCTCCATCTCACGTCCACTACCTGTGACCAGTGACAGAAGTGGGGTCTTGGAGTTGGAAACCGGTGTACCTTTACTAGTACCTTGCACTGGAGTCAATCATGCTGGACAAACTCAAGGACCTGTAGGTTCAGTGGTATCTCATGGTCCTGAGAGACTCAGAGAAGAGCAAGCCGTTATAAAAGCACAGGCAGCTTTCAGAGGTTATCTGGTAGATTTCATACATCTTATGCTTACTTTTAACATCTGGAAAAGACTGTATTTTGCATAGTTTTTTTTTTTTTTTGTGGACCTCAACTCTATTTCTGCAGGTGCATTCTCTGAAATAGTAATTTTGCAGTATAGGCTAACTTGAGCATAAAATTTTTCAGGCTCGCAGGGCATTTCGGGCACTAAGAGGTATCATAAGGCTGCAAGCCTTAGTTCGTGGTCACTTGGTGAGGAGACAAGCTATTGCCACTCTCTATTGTTTGCATGGAATTGTTAAGTTTCAGGCACTGGTTCGAGGTCGAAGAGTGAGGCATTCTGATCTGGGGCTTGAAACATACAGAAAAAAGATTCAGGGAAAGAATTCGGTAACTTACCCCTCATTCATACTAATTCTCTACCTTAAATATCTGTTTGCTTCTATTTCAAAAGAAAAATTATACTACTTGCTTAGATCTTAATGGAAATAACATTTGGAGTTTGTAGTGGTCATAGTGACTAAGCAAAAGCTGTCACAAGTAATAAAAAGGATGATTATATTTTTCCTGCTCTCTGTTTGATATATTTTCTGTGGATCTATTTAGAAGGCAAGCTAAGAACCCATCCAACAAAATCTCATTGCCTGCCCTTTCAGATTTCTCTTTTATGGAGATCCAAGGTATTTTGAAGAGTTGTGTTTGGAGTTGTAAAGAATCAAGTTTTGACCAAGAGTTATTTTATTTTACAACTTCTATTGAAGAATTGTAAAGGAATGGTCCTCCATCCATTCCCTAAACCCTGATATCAACTCACCCTCCCCATGAAATCCTGAGTTGTAAAATAGAAGTTTTAACCTGTGAATCAGCCAGGTGGATGGTGGACCTGCTTTTGGGGGAGGTTGAATTCAGTCTAGAGGTCGGACTTGCCCCGTGTACTTGCTTTGAGTCGCCCCTGACTCTGGCCTCTTGACTCAGGAGAATCGGTTTCACTTGGACTGCCCTGACCAGAATTTTATGAGGTCCATGTCAGATCCTGAGGTTGGGTCACAGAACCTTAGTCTTTTCTAACCATGTAATGAATCTCTTCTCTCTGGACCAAGAGAGATACTGGAAAAGAAGCTATTTGTGAGAAATTTAGACAGATGAATTCAGATATTTGTGTGTATGTATAATAAGAAAAGATACATCATTATGTAACCATTTTTTAATTGTTGGCTCTTTGTCTGCAGTCTTTGTGTGAACATTGTTCTCAGTGATTGTTGGTTAGTTTGGCTGTCTCACTTTTAGTAAGAGTAGTTGCTTCATTCCTTGTCAGGAGGTCCAGCCTTTGGATGCATCAGTTCAGAGGGATAAACTGTCAACAAATGCATTTATTTGCAAAGTAAGTTGAGCTTCATGTGTTACCATCAGTTTGGTAACAGAATGTGTAATTTGATGAGTAGTTGCCTGTTTATCTCATTCTTGTTGTTATCTCCAATAGTTCACAAGTATCCATGTCATGATTATTCATACGTTGCAACACTACTTACTTTAAGAAATTGTATAATGTTTCTACTCCTTATCTGTCTCCATTACATGCTGCACCATTTTCTCAGTTCTTCTGTACTTTCTGTTAGCTTCTTGCTCCGTCTCCTACTGCCTTGCCCCTGCGGGTTCATTATGCTAAAGGAGAAGTAAATTCGGCATGGAATTGGCTAGAGCGCTGGACCTTGGTCCGGTTCTGGATATCAATTTCACCAGCAAAGAAAGTGGCAATGGATCCAGAGTCGCAGAGGAAACAAGGCTTGGATGGTGGAGAGCCTGGTCGACCTAAGCGCAATGTCCGAAGGAATATTTCAACTAGCATTGAGTCCTCTGGTTCAACTCAGTTGACCTCTGAAAATGACAAACCGAAACGCAACCTGCGAAAAGTGTCGAGTTCCCCAGTTGTGGATTCTGCTCTAGAAAATCCACAGGGTGAGCTTGAAAAGGTAAAGCGCAATTTGCGAAGGGTTTCTGCCTCCACCGTAGAGCCTTCTTCTGATAGGCAGGAACTTGAACCTGAGAGACCAAAACGCGGTGTGAGAAAGGCACCAAGCCCTCCATCTGATGTTTTGGATCATTCCATAGGGGATTCTGCAGAGAAGATGAAGAAAGAAGTTCCTGTAGCTTCAATGAAACCTCCTGAAGTGGAAAGTACTGCTGTGAAGTCAATTGCAGATGAAGATTGGCCAAAAGATGCTTTACATGATGATCAACCAGCGGTCCAGTTACCTCCATCAGAAAACAGAGGAAATGATGCCAGTGTGCCTTTGACAAATGGAGAATTAAAATCTCAGGAGGACCAAATTGGCCAAGAAAACATTAAAACAAGTAAGAGGAGGGCATCTTTGTCTACCAAGGCAGATGAAAATGATCTGCCAAGTACTCCATCCCTTCCGAGTTACATGGCGGCTACAGAATCTGCGAAGGCAAAACTGAGAGGCCAAGGCTCACCAAGGTTTGGCTCAGATGCTACTGAGAAGAATGGTTTTACTAGGAGACATTCTCTGCCAACTTCTACAAATGGCAAAGTGAATTCACCATCAATGCGGTCCCAGAGGTTGGTTCAAGGAAGTGGCAAGGGAGGAAACAGAAGTGACCGATCACTGTTGTCTTCTAGAGATGGGAATGGTAAGTGTTCTTTTCCTATGTTGCTTGTTCTTTCTGGTTTTTGCTCCTTGGGTTCCTGACTTGCGTCAGTCAAGAGTATATTCCTGTAGTTATTTCTAGCTTTGTATTTCTCAAGTTGCATGACAAAGATGATCTTGCTGGTGAGGAAAAGAAGAGACAAAAAAGAAAAGTAAAAGAATAGACTTGCTATTAAATTAAGGCTAGTTTGGGTTACACATACGTATTTATTTATTTTTTTATTTGGTTCTTTTAATACTCAAGACCAAAATTTTTTACTTTCTCCACTTGAACTTTTTTAGCTTTTCTATCACATTTTTCTTTTTCTTCTTCTTCTTCTTCTTCTTCTTCTTCTTCCCCTTCCAAGTGTTGATTGACTCATGCACACTACAATCCTTAACCTTGTGAGACCTGCACCTATAGCATCACAATAAAATCCTGGACCATGTGATGATTGAGTCAATTTTTTAATTTGATTTAATTTCTTCTTTCAAATTTGCTTCACTTAATTTATTTTATTTTTTATTCCAGATATGATTTTGGAAAGTCATTTTCAGACCCTAAAGACAAGCTTTATTTTTTGTATATTATGATGAAATGCAAGTATTGATGAAAAAGAAAAAAAAGTTAAAAACAAGTATCTTGACTGTAATGGATTATATATATATAGCTGCAGCATTATCCGTTTGTATAATAAATGCTTGTTTAGTTTTCAGGAAGCTACTTACCAGCATTCTGAATTTAATTCCACTGTCAAATGTCTCGTGCCATATGAATCTTGGATGTTATCTAAGAGTTACTGTTGAATTGCAGAGAAGGTGATAACAGAGTGGAGAAGGTGATTGTAGCCAAAAGGAAGATGTCCAGGTGAAGCGTTGTTTAAAGGGTTAATTATTGCGATTTTTATGTTGTATTTTGTTTGCATAGGTGTGTTTATGATGTAAAATTCTGATGTAAAACCTAAATGTGTGACTGATGAATAACAAACAGGGTTGTGGTGTGCCGAGATGGTTGACCTCATATGTCTAGGACTTGTGAATTTCGAGTGCCTTGTATAGAGATGTTTAATCTGTTGAGAGATTTGATTTAATTGGCTTGAACTAGAATCTCATCTCTTCTCCCTTTTTGTCCAATGCAAACGGCTGAGGACCTGCTCGTCAAGTGTCTGTGATCCACCATATAGTATGTGACTTCTCATCATCGAAACTTGAAACATCTTTCTGTGATATTTTAATGTCTGGCCGATGGTGGATGCACTCCATTGTTTCTTCAGTCTTTTGTAGTCTTTTCTTTGAATACTGTCTAAGTTTCGTTATTTCTTTGGTGAGACACGCTCTTTCTAGAAGCTCTACTCCTGGGAACTGCTACTTCTGAGAAGAGTGCAGTTGGATCTTCCTGAAAATTGTATTGATTTAAGAGTAATTTGGTGAATACGATTTTATATTTTGGTCGAATTTTGAATAGCTACAATTGTTTCCAAGTGCAGTTACAAAAATTTAAGTCTTTCAACCAGTGTCCCAAGGCCAACTCAGGTGACATTTTTCTGCACCTAGTGTGTTTTTTGTTCAGTGCCTATGATTTCTCTTTAGCTAGATTCCCCATAGAATGTGAGCTATGCAGAGGCTGGAATATAATCCTACCCAGCTTTGGCATGGCTATTCCGAGCTCTTGGGAGATTAGTCTTGAAACCGGAAAGGGTACAGAAGCTGATACCCAATCATCCCCAAAAGAAAAATATCTGGTTGTTCCTAGCAAAGGGGAAGGGAGTCATCAAATTGTCAATAGGCCCATCTTCATATACTACAGCTTGGTAATTGAGATAATGATCAAATTTCCCCTATTTTTCTATGCTGAGGTCACCCAGCTTCTTAGGCTTATAGACTCTCCATTCTAAACAGGTAATGCTTAAACCCCTCTCTATTGTTGATAGCAGTCAAGAAGTTTACTTTTGTATGACGGTCTTAGCTTGAAATGCTGATGGAGTCGTGAGCCAAAACATGCAAGTTTCTTAGTTAGGACTCGTGGGTGTCTTAGTGGCTTCGTGCCCAAGTTTCACTTGTTGGAAATAAGAAAAAGAAGCAAAGCATGAAAGAGAACAAGAGGAGGAAAAAAAGAAATACCAAAACGAAAAACACATTGGAAGCTTTGACAGGTAGCTAAAAATTTCTTGGGCTTTTCTTTCATCTAGTTTTGTTGCAGAGGGGATCACTTCTCCAGTCACCACTCCATCAACACCTCTATCATTTTTTTATTTTTCAGTTTTTAATAAAAATTATGTCCTATTGATATCATTACGAATTAATCAACGATGTCGATGATTGGGTCGATTTTTATAAGATTGGATTCTGCCTTGAATTCGATGTTTGTTCTAAACAGAACTACTCTCTGAGCTACTACATTAGAAACGCAAGAAATTGAAACTTGTTTTTCTCAGCCTATGGATGACAAGATTATCCATAGTAAGCGTGCCTATTTTGACAATAAAAAAAAAATTAGGCTCAAACACGGCTATATCTGAAATCCAAAAAACCCATAAGCTGTCGTATTTAATTTCATGCTAGGGAGTAGAATATTGGTTTGGGAGTAATGGGATTTGCTCTGAAACATATGACTCTCTCTCTATCTCAATCTTGAAGCATATGATAACAAAGCTTTCATTTTCCATTTTATTCTGAGAGCATGAAACTAACAATTATGGCAGTAGCATTGCCACCAATAAAGTAAAAACAATGACAACATTGACACGAATAAGGTTATGTGTGTATATCTATACAAAGAGATAGAGGCATGTCTTTGCTCCATTAGGAACGTACATGCAATTCTTTAAACAGTGACACTTACCTGCCATTAGGAGCTTGAATTTGATTTGGATCAATCACAAAACCCCGTACAGGTTTTGATCGACCAAGGAAACCATGCTGGGACGTGGGAGCAACTGCAACCGGTTGAACATTTGGAGGAATAGAGGTTTCGGACGAATGACCTGAAATGCAGAGTGCTCCAGCTTCATCCTGCTCCCAGTAGACTTCTATCATGAGACCTTGTGGGTTCTCTGTGGTCACTGTTCCTGGAATCCCAATAAACCTGGCTCCACTAGGTACCTGTACAATTACAGAGGGGCAAGTATCATCAGCATATATTTATTGAGTCATTCAATAGCTCATTATTGGTTTTCCTAACAGAAACTATTCCTGGTATAGATATTAACTTGGTCCATAAACAAAATCGTTTTGTAATTCAAGTCCTCTGAAAGATGGATATGTAATTTACTTCTTGTTGTTCAGTGAGAAGAGACATCTGAAGGTTTAAAGCATTAACTCGTATTTGAGTCTCACATTCCCCAAACAAGTCTAAGTCTGTTCATGCTCCTACCTTTTGTTAGAGAATGCCAATTTGATGGTAATAGTCATGAGGCGGTTACAGGTCCATCAAAAAGGAATTGCCTTTTCTATTAAGTTCAGTACGACTAGCTTACTCCAAGAGTATCAACATTAATCCTGAACTGTATGTATGTATATATTGTAGAATTATTCGTGCGAAAGGTTGAACCGTTTTAAAATTTAAATGTGTAGTTGCTAAGTTCTTTAACTAATTCATGCACATGATTGCATTTGAGCTTCTACATTCTTCTTGCAAGCAATTGTCTTCCATGAGTAGGGCCACTGTGCCTAATAGTAAATAACTATTAACAAGTGGGTCAAGTGACTTTACCTCAAGGGACATGCCAGAATCCAATGTTAGAGGCACCCCTCTGCCTTCAGCCAAAGCATCTTCTAGCTCTGCTTTCTTTGCAATATTCAGAAACACTTCTTCCAGAGTTGTGAGACCAAGTTGGATATCTGAGATCCCAAACTCTCTTTCTCTATCTTGGAGCTCAGCAAAAAAACTCTGCAAAAGAATATAATTGTAAGGAAATTGATATGAAATATAACAACAGAACAAGCGAATGATACAGAAGACAGAGTTCATTTAGCTGATCACTAGAAAGAATAAAAGTGTGAACTTATAACAGGTGGACATCCCTACAAACAATCAGCCAAAAGATAGGTGTCACCTATGAATAAAGCCTAGCAAGTAAGCCACTTTATGCAATAGCAATGGTAAATTTCATCTTCTAGCCTTGCAGGTAGCTGAAAAATGTTTTGGGATTCACACAGCTTTTTAAGTCCTTTAAATGAAATCATAAGCAATAAACAGAACTTACAATCAACAGTTCCTCTTTCTCATGTGGGATGATAAATGTCAGGAAGCTTCTGTTTTCCTCTTTGGGTACCACATCCAAACGCTGCCAATTAAATCAAATCTTATGTCAGTCACCACTCACTTCTTTACTTTCTTAGCAAAATGGTATAGAAGACCTTATGGTTTTCTGCCATACATTTTTGAAGAACTGCTTTACAGTCTCCAGTTGATGTTCAGTTGCACCTGTTTCGCTGGAAGCACTGGGGGTTTGCCCAGGAGTACCGCCAGAGAAACTCACGCTAGTAATATAGCCAGACCCAAACCGTGACTTTAATCGGATTGAGTTCCCAATGCAACGAAGTCTTCCCTTTGCCATGATAGCTATCCTGTCACTCAGTATGTCAGCTTCTTCCATCGAGTGAGTTGTCAATATAATGGCTCGCCCTTTTTTGGCATTTTCAATGATGTCCCACACATGTCTCCGAGTAATTGGATCCATGCCAGTTGTCTGCAAACAAAATGCTGAAGTTATTGAGAAGCACATGAAATGAAAACCTAAACAGGAAGAAAATTTATCTACTGGATAGCTATTGCTAGTTGCATTTAAGCTAGTTTTGATGATTCAAAAAAAAAAAAAAAGTTTAAATGCTTCTGAAAATTGGAGAGGAGCATCAAGATATAGAATAAAAATACGAATGGGTATGGCATAAAGATTCATGGGCAAACGAAACCAAAGTTGTGTGTGTTTATTCATTCAAACAATGGTAAGCGTACAAAAGGAACATAGAAAATAGATGCTTGATTCCATGATCTTCCTACCGGCTCATCCAAAATAACTAATTTAGGGTCCCCAATAAGAGCTATTGCTACACTGAGGCGGCGCTTCATTCCTCCACTATAGCTCCCAGCTCGAAGTTTGGCTGCATCATTAAGTTTTACTTCTGCCAAAGCTTTTTCTGCCACCTGTAACAGTAAGAGAAATATTCTTTCAAGTGAGAAACAAGTAGAAAAATAAGCCAAAGAATTTAGAGAAGTAAAACCTAACAAAAGTAGTCAAAATAAGGGAAAATCTGACTAATTTATTCCAACAGAACCCAAGTGTAAATATCAATCTAGATCAATTAGGTTCACCAGGTTGTACCGTTTTGATTGAAACCGGATGCAGGCCTTTAATACTTGCAAAGAGATGGAGGTGCTCTTGCCCTGATAGGGCTTCCCATAGAATGTCAAACTGTGAAAGTAAAAGGCAACTATAAGCTCTAGTTTCCAATAAATCCCAAAATTCCGAGGCTATATAATATGTTATTTAACCAGATACCAAATACAATTATATAATAGGGAGCACCTGAGGGCAAACTCCGATCAACCTTCGGATGCTTGACATGCCAACAGCACTTCGGATGGAATACCCGTAGATTAATGCTGTTTGTGTAAAGTGTTCCGTAAGCTGGATATGAAAGTGTTGCTCAATATTGACATAAAATGAGATCACAGAAATGAAGAACATGCAATAGCAACCTTACCATCTCCCCGTGTTACTGGTGTTATACCAGTCAAGCAATTAATAACAGTTGTCTTTCCAGCTCCATTGGGTCCAAGAAGGCAAAATAGTTGATCCTTTGCAAAGTTTACCCATATTCCCTGATTATATGTTCATGAATGATAAAAAAACAAAACATAAATTCGTTAATTACAGTCAAGCGTATAGAAAATGACAAAATTACTCTCACCCTCTAACAAATCATAAATTACACTGGTCCCCCTAATTTAAAAAATTATTGCACTCTAACCCGTAGCTTTTTAAATAAAAAAGACTTATTTACCCATTTTAAATTTTATTAATTTTAAAAAAGACAAAAAAACAAGCATTTTGTTGTTTGGGGGGGGGGGGACACGAAAGGGAACCTTTTCCACTTCCTCGCAACATCAGGAAGAAGGAAAGTGGAGGGTCAGCACTCTGCTCCCCTCCCCATGAGAGTCAGAAGGAGAGGGCCTCAACCCCTCCACAAAGTAGGATAATATCAATTTATTTCAAGCTTTTAGCTTGTAAACATAAATACTGTTATAACAATTCCCAAGTATAAAATAGAACTGGTTGTTTGTACCTTAATTGCATGGAAATGGGATGTCCTATGACATTTAAAACAACCAATCTTTGTCGTGCCAGGATAAGTCTTTGTGAGACCACGTATTTGCACAGCAATATTTGGTTCAAGTTCAATTTCAGTTGCTTGCTGTTTTACTCTTGTTTCCTCTTCAAGGACATCTTCATCATCTGGGATTATATGATCTAAAGGAGGAATTGAACTCATGCAAGTGCATAGGCTTCCTTCTGAAATAATGAACAGAACAACACTCATGATCCCTAATCAAGTAGAGATGTCTCACAAAGGGTATCTGGTATCCAGGGTCAATTACCTTCAACCTTGTCTCCACCATTCCCTGTCCAGTATGAAGGCTTCAAAAAGTAAAACACAGATTTTCTGACACCATTGGGATTTGGAAGTATGTTGTCAAAGTAGATGGCCAAGAGAAACCAAAGAAAGAATGTAGAAATAAGCCATCTATAAATACCATCCTGTAATAAAAACATATCACTTTATCAGGTAGCTATCCACAATGGTACTGAAATAACTCATTCTTAGGTTTATTTGAAATAATCCAAAACAAAAAATAACGTATTGTGTATACTGCAAATGTGATGACTGGCTAGCTTATAATTTCTTTTAACATACAATAGTAATCACGCAGTCATGATCATTGAAAGGACATTCTGCTCGTCGATTCCAACTAATCCCTGGGTTTTCAGAAGTTGCTGTTGCATCCCCGAGCAAACTAAGTGCCTTGGAAAGAAGATTAGGAGGAAAAAATGACCAGATAACACGATATGTCTTCGAGAACTCATTATTATATGGAAATCCGAATGTTGTAACAAGCTGCAAAGAGCAAAGATAACTTCAGAGTCTTTGGTAAAAAATGTTTGTTTGGCAATATTAACAGCAGAAACTTGCCTGTGTCAAGAAGCCAATAATAAAAATTGAAAATCCAACGGTAGTGGCAGATGCTGACTTGCTAATGAAAGCTGAAATCATGAAAGCAAAACCAGTCTGCAAAAATGTTGAGATGGAGCCATGTCATGGAGAAAATAAGAATGAACTTCCATGAGATTCAATCTATTTCATGCTCTCAAGAAACTACAGGCTTAATTCATTGAGTAAGGAAACTCAGAAACTTACCATATTGAACTGGAAGAGGAAAAAAACGAGGAAAAGAATGACAAAACTGTTATGAAGGAAGAAGTCAAACTGAAACATCATCCCAAATAGTACAGACAGCATTGAAGATATAAGTGCCAAAAAGGTTTCCCATGTAAGCCATGATAGCCAGTAGGCAGATTCATAGAGACCCATCATAGACATTGCCTGCAAATTCAAAAAATTCCCTGTCAATCCATTCAACTTCTTTACCACTAGAGTCTAGAATAGAGCACTTGAGACAAATATGGGAAATCTGATTTCAACTTGGGGTGGAAAATCCATGATGAAAATTTGAATTTGTCACATAATTAAGACATTTAATATGTACCTGACGAAGTTTAAGTTCTTTTTCAGTAACCAATGAGCTCATCTGGAAAACAAAACTAAACATGGCAATCGCAAGGAAAAAGGTGGGTCCTGCAGTCCCAACAGCAGAGAATGTTGCTATAGCCGGGTGTGCAAATTCCTTGAATCCAACGACCCAGCTAAAATTAGTAACTGTACAAGCAGGTTAGCGTGAGTTAGAGGCAGCAGTGAAAGAAAGAAAAAGGCTAAAACTAGCATAATGTATTATTAGAATTATCAAAAAGAAAAAAAAGTAGGTATATTAATCTACTCAAACGACTAAAAAATTGAAAGAAATCAGGATACAGAAGTTAGAAATTTAGAACAAAACGAGCAGAGCAGAGCAGAAAGTTTCACTCTTATGTCCTGCAGTCTTTCAATAACAACAAGAATGTAAATACAAAAAATTTCTAATGGTCGAAACTAAAGAGAATCACAAGTCAGCTCGACCTCCGATAAGGGTCCTGGCAATTTCACGCTCAGCAGCAACCTGGAGAGGTATTTGAAACTTGAAGGTGGGGTCCTCAAATTGCCCTCGCTTAGCTACAGGGGTGGAGTTCGTTTGAATGCCATAGCTAATGACAGTTGAGTTTCTTTCCACAAAATGCAGGGCTCCTGGGCAGTGCATGGGATTCGCTTCAAGCCAAGCATCTACTTCAGCTGGTGTCCGGAAGGATTTAACCTGTGCGCGTGAAAATCAGCGTTATCCATTGCAGAGAAAAGATTAAGAAGTCCCCCAGTCTAAATATTTGAATCCTACCACCCACTTTCCATATCAGAAAACTTCAAGCAGTTCTACCTTGGAAGTCAGAACTCCTTTCAGATTCCATGGTACATAAACTTCCTTTGTTGCAAAAAGGCACGATCTTATCACAAAATTCATTAAAACCCATAAAAGTAAGAAACCAATGTTCTTTTAAAGACTTTTAAATCCGAAAATTTCAGAAACAACACGTTCACTGATTCATTCATGAAAGGAGCGGAAAATAAATCAAGTTTCTTCCGAAGTTTCGTAAGTCTAAACTCAAAAGGCAATACCTTGCTGTCAGGAATCTCTCTTCCAGGATTATTCTCCATGATTCTCCTCACGATTGACCGAATTCTCAGGCTGCTATCCCCGCTCCAAGCAAAATCATAACACGGCAATTTGACGAAAAACTTATCCTCGCAGGGAGGAATCGGGGGAGAAACCAGAGGTTCCGGATCGAAGACATTCTGATACGAAGTAGTCGTGGAGTAACGAGAGTCTATAGCTTTGTCTATACAGAAAATAAGGAAGATGAAGAAAAGCGAGGAGAAGAGTTGAGTAAAGGTAGTTGTCCTTTGTCGCCATGAGAGAAGAAAATTTTTCTTAATCAGAGCTCCGAATTGCTGCCGAAAGAGAGGAAATCCCGTCTGCAGCTGAGAATCCGAGCTCGCCATTGGAGCGACAGAGAGCGCGAGACAAAACGCTCCGAGATGTTCGAGGTTCCATTTTATATTGTCTGGGGTCGGTTCGCGCGGAGGGCGGACATGTAGAGTCCTAAGCTAAACGGCTATCGTAAGTTTCTGGAAGTACTCTCGAGGAACCCCCCAGCCGGTGAAGAGCTGAATCCTAGTGTAACTCTGGTGCCAACATTCAATTTTAACTTCAATAACGTCCTGCTATAAAAGAAAGACCATTCAATCACGTCTGAAGGTAACGGCCAAGCGATTTGAAAGCACCCGCGACCTAAACGGATCGACAGAAAAGACAAAGCTTCCGATCCTTCTTTCCACAAATTTCAAATTGCAGTTCAATTGGAATTTCTCACCAATTAGCTTCGCCGATTACAATATTCTGGTTTCCTTACTCTTCAGAGTTTCTTTTTTCTTTGGGTACGCCTGACTTTCCTCAATTAACCCTCGGAAATTTCGCAATCTCCGCCACGCGCTTCGACACGGCTGTGCGCCTCCAAATTTGCGAAATTTTCAATGGAGGTCTGTTTCGGAGTATGAAGACCAAGCGGCCGCAACAATCGGAGATGATGCAACGCTGAGGTCAAATGTGGAAAGCTCGCTGTCGAGGTAACTACTGTGTCCCTTTCAGAACAGAAGAGAGAGATGCGAACAAGCGGTGGATTATATAGATCAGGAGAAGTCTCAAGGAAACAACAGTACAACTTCTCTTTTCAACCAGTTTCGCATCAAACAGATCAATAATAATAATAATGTGTTCGACCAGATAAAGAGTAATGCTTCGCATGAAGACAATTAAGAACCAGATTTTGCATAAGTTGGAATAGCAGAAGCCTTACTTGGGAAGGAATCGACTCTCGGAGTCTTTGGAAACATATATAAATCGAAACGTCAAAAGGTGAAACTTTATCGCAGCTTCGTTATCAGCGATAGTCGTTGTGTGATGTCTCATAAAAACCCTGTCTTTTTCATTCTTGCCTGTTCAACTCGTCTCTGTGGTCAAGATCTCAGAAGTTTTATCCCTTATGATATATATGATCTGGACAATCCCAACCTGGAAATCTCTTACTGAAAGAAAAGAAGAAGCTGCTTTCAATGTCTGAAGCTGGTAGTAAATGAATCAAAGTCTTCTACTCTCCATGCGAACCAGTTCAAGCAAAATCACGCCCTTATCAAATGTGGAAATCTCGACCACAACACACTGTTTATGAAGCATCTACTGAATTATTTCTCGTTCGTTGGTTGTGCTCGTAAGGTCTTCGGTGGAATGCCTCGACCAGATCAGAATCTCTATAACATTTCCAGTTACTCGAGATTTGTTTCTTCATCAACAACTCAGTCAATTTGTTTCTTCATCAACAACCAATTTGTTTTTAATTAATAAAAAATATTTATATAATAATAATAAATAAAAATATTTTATTAATAACATAAGATATATTTTACATAGTATAAATTAATAATATATTTACACAAAATTAAAAACCATTAGTTTAATTAATGATAAAAATATAATAATTAAAGAAAAAACTTAATCAAATGCTTATTTTAATTACAACTCTTACCTCACTAATTTAATATAGTAATAAAAATTATAAATATTATAATTAAATAAATATAATATTTTATTAATAACATAAGATAGATTTTTACATAGTATAAATTAATAATATATTTTAAAAAATTAAAAATCATTAGTTTAATTAATGATAAAAATAGAATAATTAAACAAAAATACTTACTTTAAAAAATTTAATTACTACTCTTAAATCACTAATTTAATATAGTAACAAAAATAATAAATATAAAAATAAATAAATATAAAATCTTATTAATAACATAAGACATATTTTTATGTAGTATAAATTAATAATATACTTCCACAAAATTAAAAATATTAGTTTAATTAACCCTAACCATAAATACTAAACCATTAACCCTAAACACGAAATTTAGGGTTACCTTGTGAAATTTGGAGAAAACCAAGCCCAATGGGGGAATCAAAGCCGAAGGGAGAAATTGGAGGGAAATCTTAGTAGAATCGGAGAAATCGAAGGAAATCGGGAGGATTTTTAGGGGGAATGAGAGTGAGAAGCGAGAGAAAGGGAACAAAGAGTGGTAGAGGCTAGAGGGGAGGAAGGTCGAAGAGGAGAGGCAGAGCTGCCGCGGGACAATAGAGAGCGAGAGCGAGAGCGATTGCGAGAGGGAGAAGGGAGAGGGCTGAGAGCGAGAAGGAAAGGGTGCCGAGAGCGAGAGCGATTGCGAGAGGGAGAAGGGAGAGGGCTGAGAGCGAGAAGGAAAGGGTGCCGAGAGCGTGAGTAGAGAGAAAATTTCGCGACCCGACGAGTTCAATTGACAGTGTAATAATTCTCACTTTCGCTTGACCCAGAGTAGGCGCACTGACACGCCCTTAGTATTTTTACAATACTTTTGAAATTTCCATCGATTTATTAATATTTTGTGTATGTTTGTAGGTGTATAGGAATCTGAGTTGTGGGGACTTGCAAGTTTTTTAATCCAGTTTCTTATTCACATTCCTGCATTTTATACTAACGAACGACCCAGAGATATCAACTGAAAAAGCGAGAAACTGCTGAGAACTCTCCTATTAACTTGTCCACCATTCAATTCATAGTCATACTTGTTTGTTTGAATTTGATGGGTGGGTTTCAGACTTCAGATTTCTGTAGTTCCTCACATCTACCAGTAGCTTTCATGGGGCGGGGTGTCCTTGAAGAAAGCAAAACCAGGTTCAAAGTAGGAGTGAGCACCCTCCTCTGATAAACAATGTCTGACGCAGAATGTTTTCGGAGGAAACTGCATGCCAAGTGGTTTAAATAAAAAAACTTAAAAGATATAAACCTCTGGAGAGCTGAAAAAATGGCCGACCTAATCCCTTTTCATGGTTTGACAGGTAAATGGTGAAAGATCGGGTTTATCTTTGCCCCTTGGACAGCATGGAAGGGAGGAGGTGAAAGAGCAGGTCGAAAACGAAGAACAGAAAAGCTTACAACAGAGTCATTATTTATTAGATTGAGAGGAGTTGTGAATCTTGCGAAACGGAAGTAGAGCGAAATTAAAAAATCCCAGGGAACTTCGTAGTAGCTATCCATCTGTGTTAGTCGGTGAGGGACTTACATCGGGTGTTTAGTCGTTCTGGATTTGGTCGTAGTAAGATCATGGAATTTAAAATTTATTGACTTTCTTGGATCCCTGAACTTTCCTGGCACCGAACCAGTGATGTAGATACTACTTTTCCATATTCAACAATTTTCGGACCAATTTATATTTTATATATATATATATATATATATATAAATATAAATATAAAATTGTTAGAATCAACAAGATTTTAATTTTCCTTTTTTATTTATTAAATTTATATATTTTAAAAAATTTAAATTAAGTCTCCAATATCACAAATTATAATTTTTCATAATTTAATATTGATATTTATGAGTTATTCCATGTGTAGCTGCATAAATACCTAATTTTGGAGTGGTGCGTCTGTCAGTTATTTGGATTCTGACATTCCGATTACATAAGGAAAAGGGCATTATAGTCATTTTACCAGAGGGGAAGACTTCTGCAAGTTATAAAATTGCCCTGCAGCTTCTTTAGCAGAATCTGGCGGGAGTTTGATGGCTGAATAGATTGACAGTGAAGACACCACAGCGAGAAGCGTGAAAGCAGAGAAAAGAAATCAAGAAAGATGGATGCGTCCTCGCAGGGACATGGACCTCCAAGTTTCTGGACGCAGGCAAACGCTCTACTGAGGAAGAACATCTGCTATCAGGTCTAAGCGTATTCTTTTTATGTTTCTATTTCTCTTTTTTATTCTTGTACCATAATCGCTTCATTACTTCGATTTATAGTGATATGTTGGGCTGCAAATTCTTCTGTATCTCGCACTTAATCTTGAAGCGTTTTGACTGTTTAATTCTTGCCGGCCTTAAATTTCGACTTTTCTGGTTGGAGACATATGGAAGGTTCCTCTCTATTTTTCCTTTGAACTTTCCATCTATATAGATTTTTCTATTTAATCATTCTTAGCCATTTAGAGAAAAGTTTAGAAAAATCACTCTGAAGGAAAATCTTCTACTAGCCCACGAGATTCTAGTCAACTTTGATCTTGTCGAAATGTATGAACGTGTCGTTCATGTTATGGCTCGTTAGAGATGTCCGTTTGATTGCGAAGCATGTACTTGGGGTTCTGCTTTATCTGTTGTTATCGTTATTATTGTTATTATCATTGTGATTGTTGTTGTTGATGCATGGATTGGTCGATGTGTTCATCTCAATCTGCAGCGGCGTTTGAAGTTTGAACTTGTTTGATCTTCTGAAGTCACGTTAAAAACGTGATTATATTCTTAAAGTTTTAGTTTTAGGATCTTACTAAGCTCATGGACTTTCTTTCACTGTTTCCTTTCAATTTGTCCTTTTTCCCTCCCTTTTCTTTTAACTGCTTTTTGTAAATTTCCTTTTTGCTATGTCACTTACCCGGGGCAACAGAAGTATTTCATTGAGGTTTCGAAAGTTCTTATGATTTATGAAGTAAGGGTCTTCATTCGTGAATTGGTTCTTCAAACGAAAAAAGGAACATATACGTGTAATTGGAACGTGAAGATCTGTTTATATGTCTTAGCATTGGTTGCCATAACAGTTAAAACAAAAAGGCATCAGATTTTGTCTGATTTTTTGTTAGTGTCAGAGTGTAAAGTGGTTTAGTTTCTGAATTTGTACCGTAACACCACCCAGTAAAAGCATTCAACAGAAAAAAAAGTGGAATAATGACATTCTAACTCTTCCAATTTAAGTGAGCTCTGACTTGTTAATAATTTTTTCTTTTCTTCGAATTATGTAAACTATCTGCATATGTTTCATACGTATTCTTTTGCCCTACCTTTTTGCAGAAACGCAATCTGAGGACAAACATTAGGCTGATACTCTTTCCGTTTGTACTATGTATTTTGCTCGTTATCATTCAAGCTGTTGTCAACCATGACTTGAGAAAGGCAAAAAACAGATGTGGGTGCACATGTATTGACACAAATGGTGATGGATCATGTGAGACTGTATGTGGAATCCAATACTCTACTCCAGATCAAGTTGCAACTTGCCCAATACCTAATCCTCCTGAATGGCCTGCTTTTCTGCAAATACCTCTTCCTGAATATCGCGCTGTTAGAGCAGATTTTATTCCTTCCACAGACTTGCCAGATGAATCTTGCAAGGAGACGCAGTCCTGCCCTGCAACAGTACTTCTGACTGGGACCAATCAATCCTTTGCAGAAAGTATGTGAGACTTTCCTCTACTGTTAGTTAGTTAATTTAAAGATATGTAACTTTTTTCTCTCTTTTTTGCTGACCCTTGTAGATTTGGTCGGGAGGTTATTCCCAACTGTTTCTTCACTGGATGTCTCGGATTACTTGAGCAGTTTAGCAAAAGTTGTCCCGGTCAGGATTTACATTTTATCTCTTTGTATGGATAGTTTAGTGTTCTGGATAGTTTTAAAGTAACTGTGTATGGGGTGCAAATAGTTTTAGAATTGATCAAAAAAGGTTATCTGTCTAAAAGCTTTTGGAACTTTTTCAGGGATCGGACTCGGAGACTGAATCATTGAATTATATTGAGCCTGCTTTTTCCTTTAATAGACCTATATACATTGTTCAACCCCAATGCCCCCCAAATTTTAGGATTGTGATTCCCATCCAAGTGGAAACAATTACATTTCAGCAAGGTAAGTCTTTTGTTTCCAATAGAAGGATGCTCATTTTTCTCCAATTCCTATGACATATCAACTACATGCTGATAATGATAGAGTCATTTTAATGTGAGACTTTTTTATATGATGTGGTCTTTGACAGATATATCAAGTACACGCTAATGAACAATGGATGAAACATGTCTTTGTCTTTCTTTATATATTTTTGTCCTAATCTTCTTGATATAAGATGCCCAATGTTCAATTATTTATATTTTTTATGAAAGATAGCTGTCTTTTTTTTTCTTTTTACTGTGTACATCTCCGTTTTTTTATTCAATAATTGTATGTCTTTGTTATGTTCTAAGTGACCTTTGATGTGTGTTTCCTGTACTAAAACTTTGCATTACATCTGTCATTCTTGGATCCAGAGGTGAAGTGTGTGCAAGGATTGCCTTTATGGCGTGCAAATGCCTTGGCAGTGAATGATGAACTGTTTAAGGGTTATAGGGAAGGGAACCCAAAGAGGGAGATCAATGAAATTGTTGCAGGTTCTTCTTATGACATTTCATCTCTTACTATGTTATATATTCTTGTTCCTCATGATGGCTTATAAAAAATATTCTTGTTTTATCTTTCGCAGCTTATGATTTCTTAGATACTGACGAGAGTCATTTTAATGTGAGACTTTGGTACAATGGAACCTATGGGAATGATAGTGGTACTTCGCCTCTAGCATTGGTGCGGGCTCCACGCTCACTAAATGTGGTACGGATACTATTCTTTGCACTTTTTGTGCACAATATGTTCAGAATCATTTTCTTGTTCACCTTTTGCGGTGTCCAATTTTTTTGGAAAAGTTAATGAATTATCAGATTGAGCAATAGGCCTCCTAACTGGCTAGTCATTTTGGGATGGAATCAGGCTTTATTTTAATTTACTTTCCTTTTAATATTTGGTTTACTTTGAAGTGCGATTAATGGTTTGTATCAATTTTCATACTTGTAGGCATCAAATGCTTATCTCCAGTTCTTGAGAGGTGCTGGGATAAACATGCAGTTTGATTTTGTGAAAGAAATGCCAAAACCCAAAACTGAGATTAGTTTGGATTTTTCATCTATTCTTGGAGCTTTATTCTTTACATGGGTTGTTGTGCAGCTCTTCCCGGTAATAAATTCTGCCATAGACAACTTTATTCTTTTGGTTCTTCTATATACATTGCAGAAACGATTCTGATGGGGACAACTGTGGAAATGGACCTCTTCCCAGTCCCAACACTAGTCAATTCGTTTATCTTTCATCTATGGTTTAATTTATACTCATGCATATGTGAGGAGTGTATTATGGCCGGTAAAAGGAAAAAGCTTCTTTTGATAAGGAAAAATATAGTTGGAACATGAACTACTTCCCCAATGATTAAGTTCTGAGGGAAAAAGAAAGAAACTTGCATATTCAGCTGGCTGGATCTGTTTATCTCTTAATTCTTGTCTTTTCCTGCTGCAGGTCATCTTAACAAGTCTAATTTATGAAAAGCAACACAATCTACGGCTTATGATGAAAATGCATGGACTTGGGGATGGTCCTTATTGGATGATATCTTATGCTTATTTTCTTTTCATCTCAGTAGTCTATTTGTTGATGTTTGTGATATTTGGCTCCCTTGTAGGTATAGTAACATACAGTTTTTTTTTTTTCTGTTGTTGTTGTTCTTACCTTTTTGAATTGGACAATTCCTGATCTGTTGTCTTCTTTCTTTCAGGGTTAAAATTTTTCACCTTGAATGACTACAGCATCCAGTTTGTATTTTTTTTCATTTATATAAATTTGCAGATTGCACTTGGGTTTTTGGCAGCAAATGTCTTCTCGGATTTAAAAACTGCTTCAGGTCCGCATCCATTTTGTCTTACTGTAGAGAAAAGATTGCATTGATGCAGTAATCATTTGTTTACCTGACTCAATAAATATGCATGATACAGTGGCACATGTGTTAGTTGTCTGTATTTTCCATAGTGACGGTTAGTCACAGTTAGAAAATCTCCAGCTGCTAGGCAACTCTTGTTACCCTGTTTTTGACTAATAAATGGATGGCTAAAGTGAAAGGTCATCAATGAGGCTGATTGAGCAAGATGGTGGCTAGTCTAACTTGTTAGACTTTCTCTTTGTTCTCTGTATACTGATGGTTCTTGAATTGCGAACAACCTAATTTTTACGCTTGCTACTATTATGACATATCTAGAAAGAGGCCTAAATTAGGTCATTGATCAGTACATTCACTAACTTGGCCGGATCTTGGAAACTACAGTTATAGGCTATGCGTGGGTCTTCGGATCAGGACTCTTGGGAGGTTTTCTCTTTCAATTTTTTGTTGAAGATACGACCTTCTCAAGTAAGTGAATGAAATCATGATTGGTAGAATTATTATTTTATCTTCCAGATTTCTTTCATGATCTTTGTTTTATCCGTGTTTCTCTGTTCAGGAGGCTGGGTTTTAGTGATGGAGATATTTCCCGGCTTTTCTCTATACCGAGGTCTATATGAGTTTGCACAGTATGCCTTTAATGGGAATTATATGGGAATTTCTGGAATGCGCTGGAGGGATCTGAATGATGCTGATAATGGGATCAAAGAGGTTTTAATTATCATGTTTGTGGAATGGATGGTCTTGCTTCCATTTGCATATTATTTGGATCAGGTAGCTTCATTAGGTAGTGGAATTAGAAAACATCCTCTGTTCTTCTTGCAATATTTTGGGAAGAAGGTCCCTCCAGCCATCCAGAGGACAGGCTTGGAGAGACAGGATTCAAAAGTTTGTATAGAGATGGAGAAGCCTGATGTTGCTCATGAGGTAAATGCTCTGAAATCACTGGAAGTGAATTATGGTGTTAGAGGACCTGTTGGGTGCTTTGAGATAAACAAACGTACTTGAGTGAATCTGGAGATGTCCCCCGTTGAATGATGCCAGACCCAATAGATGGATTTCTTGTGAACACTATAAAGTGAAAATAATTTTGTTGAATCTGTTGCGTTGTCTCACAGTTTCATAATAAGTCTCTAGAGTTAAACTAACCGTTTTTTTAATTGATTTGGTTTCAGAGGGAGGTGGTGCAAAAATCACTGCTGAACTCCAGAAAGGATCATGCCATAATCTGTGACAATCTCAAAAAGTTCTACCCAGGAAAGGATGGCAACCCTGGTAAATATGCGGTTAAGGGGCTGTCTCTAGCTTTACCTCAGGGGGAGTGCTTTGGTATGCTTGGTCCAAATGGTGCTGGAAAAACAACTTTTATCAATATGGTCAGTAGATTATAGTACCTGTTCTAAATCTTGCTCAATTAGATGGTTCACTGACTGAAGCTTTTGGTTTTCTGGATAATAGCATACTGTAAATGTCATCCCAATGGGTAGTGGATTAGCATCTAGTTTTCTTCTTCTCTTTTGGCTTTGGGAACCAAACAGTGGCTTCTAGTTTTCTGTGTCTATCCCAATAGAGGTGTTCTGCACAATGCTAGTTTCTCTTAAGATAAATGTGGAACATGATATTCACCTTGCATCATTTACAGATGATTGGACTCACCCCTCCAACCTCAGGCACTGCATTTGTTCAAGGGTTGGATATTCAACAAGATATGGATAAAATATACACCAGCATGGGTGTGTGTCCACAGCATGAGTAAGTCCAACTATTCCTTTCTCCTTTATGAATGGCAGATTCAGTGCTTGAACAGGATGATGGACTTAGTGTCATATACGAGTCTAAATATAATATAGTGCAGTAATAATTTTCATGTGGTCTTATTCCAATACAGCTTGCTTTGGGAAACTCTAACAGGTAGGGAGCATTTGTTCTTTTATGGTCGATTGAAGAACCTCAAAGGTGCAGCTTTAACTCATGTAAGTTATATCGGTGTATTAATTTTTTCAGTTGTTTGGGCTATCCCTCTACAAATACCAAGAGCCTAAAATCACTGCTTACATTAGCAGGAATTAGTTCCTTACCAGCCACCGCACCCCGAAGTCTGTTAGAGTTGTCTTAGATTGGTTGAAATTTTAGTTCTTTGGCATGCTTCTTTTATTTTCTATTTTTTCTTTTTTTTAATGGACTCGGTGACCAAATGCTGTTAAAATAAGCTTGCTGACGATTTTTTTGGTGGGTTGTTGCAGGCAGTGGATGAATCTTTGAAGAGTGTGAATCTGTTTCATGGAGACGTTGGTGACAAACTGGCTGGGAAGTACAGTGGTGGTATGAAGAGGCGGCTTAGTGTTGCCATTTCCTTGATTGGAGATCCTAAAGTATGGTGTAACTTATAGTTTCTTTTGCTCAAAACTGTGTTTTCTGCATCTTTATATTATCTAACTAGTCTTTAAAATCTTGGTAGGTTGTGTATATGGACGAACCTAGTACTGGATTGGACCCAGCTTCGAGAAATAACTTATGGAATGTTGTCAAGCATGCAAAACAAGAGCGAGCTATTATTCTCACCAGTAATATATTTATTTTGTTTTTGAGAATTCTACCAAAATTTTTAATATTCTGTTCCTCTGTTATATTATTTGTATCAGTACTTTCTTCTCATAGTCAAACTAACTTGTCAATATGGGTAAATTTGGGTCTCATGACTAATTATAAAACCTTTCGTCTCTTGTAAAAGCTTTTCCTACCTTTGACTAAGCTTCCTTCTTCTTGCAGCACATTCAATGGAAGAGGCAGAGGTTCTTTGTGATAGGCTGGGGATCTTTGTGGATGGAGGCTTGCAGTGCATAGGAAACCCGAAGGAGGTAAGTTAAATTTTTTTGGTGATAGGATATATAGCCGGTCCCATAAGCTTGTTCCAACTTTGTGCAAACTCTGGTTCTGGGTGTAGCTAAAGGCTAGGTATGGAGGATCTTATGTTTTCACAATGACAACATCTTCAAATCAAGAAGAAGAGGTTGAAAAATTGGTCCGTGAACTCTCACCGAATGCAAACAAGATATATCACATATCAGGCACCCAAAAGTTTGAACTGCCAAAACAAGCTGTAAGAATAGCTGATGTTTTCCAGGCAGTAGAGAATGCAAAGAAGAAGTTCAGTATTCATGCATGGGGTTTAGCTGATACCACCTTGGAGGATGTCTTCATTGAAGTTGCTCGAGGGGCACAGTCGTCTCTCATTCTTTCCTGATGTATAGAGAGTTTTACTTGATCTATTGTGCTTCTGTTTTTGGTTTTTTTTTTTTTTGTACATTTATAAGATGATGTAAAGCAATACGTTTCTATGATTATTATTTATACGTGAAAACCCTAGGTTTAGGTTCGAGTTTCATCGCATTGGTTGGGAGCGAGGTGGGAAAAGACCCGTTGGGTCTTAGGTTGGGGATGGGTTTCTCCAAAATCCAACCCGAGGGGATATGAAACAGGAAGGGAGTGGTGGAGATTTGGCCGGATTTTACAAAGACGGGGCAGGGAAAATAAAAATAAAGGGGTCCATGAGTAGGGACCATCTTTTTATAAGATCAAGAAGTAATTAAATTAAATTTTCATTAAGATAGAGACAAATCGTTAGTTGGTCCCTTGAATGGGTCACCCATGAAATTTAGAGGTCTGTGTTTCCAGCTGATGCCTACAAGTTATTGGCAGTTTCTTCTGTCCAGTACTGTAATTGATCTTCGAAAAATTCGCCGAGGACTGATGCGCCTTGATGATATCCTCGATAAATAATTCGTATTGTTTTCGATCTGAAAATTCAATGTAAATTAATCCCAATGCATTAAGATAAGCTCCAATCTATCCAACTCTGTCATTTCGTTGACAAGATTTAGGATTCTCGATGGACACATCGATGAATCACTTCCCTTCTGCAACATTAAGAGCCAAACATGTCAATTTTCAAAACAAGGATTTGACTCTCCAAAGCTTCATATCTTTCTTCCGGAAGCGCCAGCCGATCAAGTCTTGTTTTAGACGAAAGAAGACGACAATTTCGAACTTTGCATGACGGTACAGAAGAAATGACGACGACTATTTATGAACTTAATTTGCAGCACGACATGATTGCTGCTGCCAATTGTTAAGATCTCGTGGTTTGATCGTATAGTCAATTTGCTAACGGAGGCTTAATGTCTTTCCATGGATCATTGGATTTATTGACAAGATCAGTTCGTAGCAAATAAAAGCTGTGAAATTAGTTTTACGTCGATGCCTGGGTTGATCGTCAGCCGTTGAACGAAAGTAGCCGCTGCTGCAGTTGCTCTCTGGTGACAGACGTAATTTTCGAGATATATCTTTCTTCCACGACCTTCATTGTATCTTTGATTCAGAGTCTTGAGTGGTTCTCAGACTTCTCTTGATTTCTTCAAAAAATGGCTTCCGCTTCCTTTTTCGTTCAAGCAGACGCATTGCTGAGAAAGACTCTCACCTTCCAGGTAATCTTTTATGCGTGTGTAATTTTTTTCTATTTTTTCTAAATATTTTTCAAACAAATTTGAAAGTCTGGACTTTGAAGAGCCAGAGAGACAAGACATTCTTCCAAAACACATTTAACCTCACAATTTTTTTTATCCGAGGTGAAAGAGATTTCTCTTAGAAGGATTTCTTCTTCTTCTTCTTTTCTTCTGCAAGCACGGTCATTGTCATATCCATGCATGGAGCTAAAGAAGCATCAGTCACATATCTTCTTTGCAGAAACGGAATTACAAAACGAATGTCAGCTTGGTAATGTTCCCAGCAGTTCTGTGTTTAGTGATCGTCCTCATCCAAGCAGCAATCGACAATCAATTAGATAACCCCAAGCATCATTGTGGGTGTAAATGTATAGACACAGATGGAAAGGGGAGATGCCAAAATGTTTGTGGAATTGAGTATTCCACTGCAATGCAGGCAAGTTCTTGCCCAATTCCAACGCCGCAGCAATGGCCTGCATTATTGCAAGTTCCGGCACCTCAGTATCGAGCAGTGCAAACGGCTTCTCACCCATTTACAGGCTTGCCGCATAGTTCTTGTATGAATGAACAAAGTTGTCCGGTTACTTCGCTTTTCACCGGAATGAACAGAACTGTTGCTGACGGTATACGTACTTTCACTCTTAATTCCAATATTAATCAAAGAACCAAATGCACTGGAAAATTCGGTTGTCAATCGATTTCATGTCGTTCCTTCTATGTTGTATCGAAGCTAAACTGACTCGGCAAATTTTTTGAACTGACTCTGCAAATTAATTGTTGCAGGTGTTATAGAAAGGGTACTTCAGGATGCTTACGAAGCGGCAGACCTCTCCCACCTTGTTTCTCTCTCTAATCTTGTATTACTCCTTCCATGCTGTCGTTTTTCATTTTGTAATTCGTCTTCTGCTCTGACTTTTGAACATCTCTATCATCCACATCTCTGGTTTTTACACTCATACATTAACAATCAGTACTTGGTGGTTTAGGGGACGCAGAGCAAGCCCGATTTCACCAACTACGTAGAGCCTGGATATACCTCCAAATCTCCTGTTCATGTTCTTCTTCCCCGATGTTTGTTAAAGAGCAACTCTACGGTTTCTGTGAAACTGGGAACCGCAACTTTTAAGCACGGTCAGCACACGCCTTTGTCACTTGTGCATCTTTTTGCGCTGCTTAAACACGATCATAACTCAGTCCTCTTTATGTTTTGTAGTGATCGACTGTGTAGAAAGCTTGTACCTATGGCGTGAAAATTCGTCGATGATCAATCGGGAAATATTTCATGGTTACCAGAAGGGGAATTCGGCTCTCAAGATCAACGAAATTCTTTCTGGTAAATTTTATACTTCTGGGTTTGTGGTTTCTGCTATCGTTTTTTTTTTGTTTTTATATGGAATGCTCTGATTTTTCGTTTCTTGTATGCAGCTTATGATTTCTCAAATTCGAGTAATAGTAACTTCAATGTGATCATTTGGTACAATTCCTCGTACAGCAATGTGGCCATAAAACCACGAGTCCTGCGAGTGCCTCAATCTTTAAACATTGTATGATATCCTCCCGCGTTTGAATGTTATCTCTACTGTGTCGTTTTCTCTTCTTTATTTTCCCTGTGTTTTAAAGCTTTCTCTAGACCAAAATCTAACCTTATGTAGGATCCACTTATGCATCAATAGCTGTAAGAATAGAGTTTACTTGTTTCACTGATTGCCCTTTCTTGATTGCTTCTATATGCAGGTTTCAAATGCATTCCTCAGACATTTCAAAGATGAAAATATACAGGTCTTACTTGATTTTGTCAAAGAAATGCCTAAGGCAGGGCACATTAATGCCCTGACTTTGTCTTCCATCGGTCCGCTTCTTTTTGCTTGGGTTATTCAGATGTTATTCCCAGTGAGTTAATTTTCTGCATTTCACTTGGTGAAGACAAAATTGGTTTTAACTTTCCCTTTTCCTTACTGCCAGCTGACAGTTCATTGAGAAATTTATTAATTTATAACCAGAAACATCATCTTAAATGTCTTTCTAGATTCAGGTGAACGTTGGCTTCTGTTTTCTTTTATATTAAGATGTCTTTCCTGCTCATCATATTGACATATTTCTGTTAAATACAGCTGACATCTCGCTTGTTATAGGTGTTCTTGACATCTCTGGTTTATGAGAAGCAACATAAGCTCAGAATTATGATGAAAATGCATGGACTGGGAGATGGGCCATATTGGCTGATTTCATATGTTTATTTTTTGTTCATATCGTCCATATATATGTTCTGGTTTTTCCTTCTTGGTTCTGCCATTGGTATGTGATTCTTTTACTTGTTTTTATGCTTTCCTAATGGGTGCTTTACACCTGAAAAGACACTCATTCTCTTACATTTTTTGTGCTGACAGGATTGGAGATTTTCCAGCGCAATAGTTACTCAGTCCAGCTCCTGTTCTTCTTCGTTTATATAAATTTACAAATTACCTTTGCCTTTCTTGCTGCTTCTGTCTTTTCAGATGCCAGAACTGCATCAGGTTTGCAGTTTCTTCTCTAGTTTAGCTCTGTTTAAATTAGCAGAGCCATTTTGGAACCCAAGATCACCTGTAACAATGAATTTGCTTCTCATGTGGATGGTTTTGCTTTCAAGAGGGCTCTTTAATAACCTTCATATGGACATTAGACTTACTTCCTTTATAACTTGTGCAGTTGTAGGCTACATATATGTGTTTGGTTCGGGTCTGTTGGGTGCTTTCTTGTTTGAACACTATATTGAGGACACGACCTTCTCAAGTAAGCATTATAGTAACCCAAATATCATAGATTTAAATCAAAATCATCAAAGATCATTACTGATGGAAAAATATTAGATTACCTGTAGGGCGGAGTTTAATTGCAATGGAGCTGGTACCAGGGTTCTCTCTGTATCAAGGCCTCTACGAATTGTCACATTATGCTGTAGATGCTCGCTATGATTCAACTTCTGGTTTGAATTGGTCAAGTTTGAATGACAGATACAATGGCATGAAGGGAACTCTGGCAGTCATGACTTTCGAGTGGATAATGCTTCTTTTTGTTGCACACTACCTGGATCAAGTTGTCTTTTCAGGGACTGGAATAGGCTTTCGTCAACATACTTTCTTTAAAAAATTTCAGAAAAGAAACAAGAAACTTCTCCCAAAATCAAGCTCAAGAAAAAGTTCATCAGTATTTATTGATATGGAGAAATATAATATTGTGAAAGAGGTAATTATATTGTCGGTAGTTTGATTTTCCATTGATTAGTAATCTGGGGTGGTGTCTCATACGATGGTTTTGATGAGATCAAATGAACAATGATAACTGGTTTCTTGCAGAGTCACAGGGTTGAGAATTTACTGAAGAAACCAACTATATCCCACCCGCTTGTCTGCTATAAACTGAAAAAAGTGTTCAAGGGCAAGGGGCTCAGTTCTAAGACTCATGCAGTTCAAAGTTTGTCACTTGCTGTGCCACAGGGAGAATGCTTTGGTCTATTGGGTCCTAATGGTTCAGGGAAGACAACAATAATTAAAATGGTCAGAAAACAAACCATCATGGGGGAATTTGTGATTTTTCATTTAAAAATTGTCTTTTCTCTGTACCTATACATGTTCTCCTTTCCATATTTTTTGTTAGCTTCATGTTTTCCATTCCTGGTTTCATCTATGATCTTCTTTAAGAATTTTGTGATTTTTTTCCTCTTCAGGTGACTGGGTTTCTTTCTCCCACGTCTGGTATTGTGTTGATTGCTGGAACTGACTTCAGAGCAAATATTTCCACAAGAGTTGGGATTTGCCCGCAGCAGGAGTAAGAAAGCTGAACTTATAATGTTTAGTTTTTTCATTCTTTTTACTATATGAACTTCCGTTATTTACCTCAGTAGTATGGCCTTGGAGGCGAGCATATTATCTCCTCAAGGTAAACAGTTTGAGGCAAGCTCTTCATGAAATTTGTCAAGAGGAAAAAAGGGTTTGAAGAGATTACAGCATCTTTTGTTCTATCACAATTTGTGAAGAAAATTTTTTTTTCAAATTTTTTATGACAAGGGGAAATAGGAAAATTTGCTGTCAAAATTGCTTATTTGAATAAAATAATTGTATTTGAAACATGTTTAATTTGTCTTCATCTGCATATATTATTTTAAAATTTTTATTCGTTCTGTTTAGATTGACATTGTTCATAAATATTCATTTCAACACATGAATCAAGTAAAAATTTCCCTCTAATCCGACTGAACATTCCAATTCAGCTTAATCTGGGAGGATTTAACTGGCACAGAGCACTTACTATTCTATGGTAGATTGAGAAATCTTAGAGGAAAAAGATTGAAACACGTAAGATATCTTGGACATTTCCTTCTTTTTTTTCATATGCCTTTGCTCCATTGTTCAGTCGAAAGATAACAACCAATTAATGTGGAGTAACAGGAGGTGGATGAATGTTTGAAACGATTGGATCTCTATGAAGGTAATGTTGGTGATCAGCTTGCTGGTAAATATAGTGGAGGCATGAAGCGAAGGCTCAGTGTTGCAATCTCTCTAATTGGAGATACTCAAGTAGGCTCAGAGTTATCTTAAAATTGAAGAAAACTGTTTACGCCTCTTGTATTCCTTTCACTTTGTTTATATTCTGCAACAACTCTGCAGATTGTCTTTATGGATGAGCCCACTACAGGACTAGATCCTGAGTCAAGGAATAACTTATGGAAAGTCATTAAACAAGCCAGGGAAAATAGGGCTATCATTCTGACCAGTAAGCTATACTCCTGTAATGGACTTCCATCTTTAACTCTGACATCTGAACTGATCATATGAAATGTATAACTCTCTTCAATTCTAAAAACTATTGAATGGATGGGTAAGGAGATGGAGCTTGTAATCTCGTCTCTCTGTACTGGATTGTAGAGTTATATTGGACTTTTTTTTAATGAATTATGGTTTTTGATGACAGCACATAGCATGCAAGAAGCGGAGTTCCTCTGTGATCGTATAGGCATCATAGTGGATGGCAACCTGCAATGTCTAGGAAGCTCAAGAGAGGTAACCACGCCAGGAAACATTTCATTAATCTTTGTTCTACTCTTTCATATCTGATTTCTTGGCCCTTCTTTGGCTGCTGCAGCTCAAAAGGATATATGGGGGATCATATCTTCTGACAATATCAACGAATCCGGCTGATGCACAGAAGGTTGAAGACATGGTGAGGGATCTCTCTTGGAATGCAGTGAAAATTTCTGACGTCGGTGGAACTCAGAAGTTTCGTCTTCCCAAGGAAGAACTAAGAATTGCAGACATATTCCTTGCGGTTGAAAAGTTCAGAAGAGAGATCAACATTGTTGCATTTGGTCTCACTGATGCTTCTTTGGAGGACGTGTTCATCAAGGTCGTGCATGGGACTGCTATTGCTGGAAGCAAAAACTTTTCTTGTGCATGTAAGACTTGAAATCATTGTAAATGAACCAATAAAATTTTATAAACATTATACCTTTCATCTTAAAATGTAATGGGTGATGTAGGAATACTTTAAATATAATTTCGGAAACATATATGAAATTCATAAACCAAAATCGTACCTCCTAACATGGCGTCAACTTCCAACGAACAGAGCTTCTCGGCTATCATCTCCGGCGAAAAGAACGTCTCGTCTATCACAGAGGCTCGTCGATGGCAACGGCTAGGCATGCCTCTGCTAGACCTGACCGTATTTTATAGGCTCCTCTCCATCAAAGGAGACCACCAAACAACGAAAAACTAAAGGTCATAAACGGCGAACACCATTAGTGGAAAACCGTCCGACGGATAGGTCACTTAAGTGACGGATCAGGAACCTTCTTATAGATGAAACCAACAGAAATAAAAATAAAATTACAGAACTTAGGCTATCCAACTACATAATTTTTTTTTATAAAGATACAAAACATAATCTTTTAGATCGGAAGGGTATTACTGTGTTGGAAATAATATGATGCAAACTCACAAAACTTCAATAAACACTAAACAAACCCGAATTAAATCTGGTGCCCACACCCTTTATTTTCAAAAGCCTGAACTGATAATTACATAAATACTTGATCGAATTGCTTGAAGCCCCAATAAATAAAAGTTCAACCTATAAAAATTGCAAATGACAAGGGAATGAATTAAGTAAAACAGTTCCATTGGTAGGCAGTAATTATTTGAATGTATTTGGTGGCCACATCCCTTTAGCAATATTGATAAAAACTTCCTCCAATTTGATGTCAGTCAGACCCCATGCATCTATCTCAAATTTTCTTTTTGCAATTTTAACCGAATGGAAAATATCAGCAAGTCTGACTTCGTCTTTTGGTAATTCGAACTTCTGCGTTCTTGACGTATGATACGTCTTGATCATATTTGGAGAAAGCCTACGAACCAAGGCTTCCACCTCCTCTTCATGATCCGAAGGTGTTGTTATGGTTAACACGTAGTGTCCTCCATATCTGGCTATTAGCTGCATCACTGATAATACTTTAGCAAATTACTCTTTTTTATTATAAGATTGAAGAACATAAGAAAGACTGTATTACCTCCTTTGGATTTCCCAGGCATTGTAGATGGCCATCGACAAATATTCCTATTCGGTCACATAGAATCTCTGCTTCTTCCATGGAGTGTGCTGAAAATTACCAGGAAGGGATACACCAGTTATCGTTTTGTTCTCTTTGAAAATCCAAATGATAAATCAGATTGTAGGTGAACTCCAGTACTGATTGATTATTCAGATCAAGGATGTAGAAGAGAAGAACTGTTTGTTTGATTCAGATCAAGGATGTTCGATTCGGAAACGAAGACAAGAGAACCTTACTTGTCAGAATAATTGCCTTCCCTTTCTTGGCTTGTTTCACTACTTTCCACAAATTTTTTCTGGAAGCTGGATCAAGACCTGAGCTTGGCTCATCCATATAGACAACCTATGACAAAATTGTGTTTGTACCAATGTCAGTTTCAGTAATATTTCAGGGAACAGTGACAATAGAAACCAGCAGAGGGGTAGTTTCTTCTTGCTTCTCACGTACTCTGGGATTCCCTATTAGTGAAATGGCAACACTTAACCTTCTCTTCATGCCACCACTATATGTGCCTGCTGGTTTGTCAGCAGTTCCTTTATCAAACAGATATACACTCCTCAAAGCTTCCTCCACTGCCTGCAATTTTTTGTAAGCAACAGGAGAATCGTTTAGAACTTGATAGGCTACTTCCTGGAGCTAGATCTATGTTCGATCTTTCTTATATAGTACAAAAAGCTGATTCTATCACTCGTTCCTACTTGAGTGAAAGGTAGTAATTAGTATCATATGTACAGACTCACATGCATCAAAGAGTGGCCCTTGAGATTCTTTAGTCTTCCATAAAACAACAAGTGCTCTCGACCCGTTAGCGTTTGCCAGATCAAACTGTATCAATAAACAAAAGAATTGTAAAGGTGTGGTTCAGTTCAATATCTAACAATTGCAACAACAGAATTTAGTATTATATTTTCTTTCAAACCCCTTTCATATTTTTTTTCTTTCGAGACTGGAAAATGAAGAAATGTAGTTGACTGCCTTTGCTTACTCGTGTTGTGGACATACACCAATGCTGGAGTACACTTCATTCATACGAGTCTCTATATCTAGCCCTTGAACAAATGCAGCACCAGAGCTTGGAACAGTGACGCCAGTCATCTGAAAACATTTCGAGCTTAAAGGTGAGGATGTAAAGCTGATCCTGATTCCTAAATCAGGAGCTGGTAGAGTTAGATGGATGACAAAAGATAGTAGTAGAGTTTGGTTTAGCCTCATTATTTCGATAAATTGAATAATGAGTAAGAGCCCAGATTTCGACTGACCATATTGATAAAAGAGGTCTTCCCTGCACCATTTGGACCTAGAATTCCTAGACATTCTCCATACGGTACAGCAAGGGATAATCCTCGTACTGCATATTTGTCAGGGTTTCCATCCTCTCCTGGGTAGATCTTCTTCAAGCTGTCGCAGATGATGGCATAATTCCTACTGTTTTCCAAGAGTAATTTCTCAACCACCTCCCTCTGCAAGAGCAGAATGTGAGCCACTGACACAGGTTACTTATAAAGAAGATATCAACATTCTTCTGAGGAAAAGGTTTCATTACCTCATGCAACACATCGGGCCTCTCCATGTTGACAAGAACATCATATCCCTTCCTCTCCTGGTAATTATTTGCCTTGGAAGAAGAAGAACATCTGGTAGTGAAGAAATACTGACAAAGCTTTTGACGATGCATTCTGATCCTGTAACTGAGAATGGCAGCTTGATCCAACCAATATGCAACTGGGAGCATTACCAGACATTCGACAGACATGACAGTTAAAACTGTTCTCATTCCAGTGTCGTTGCTTTTGACATCTTTCCAGGTCATACCATGAGTCCCCATCAACTGTGCCGAAAAGGAATACTGTCCAAACTCATAGAGTCCCCCATAGAGAGAAAAGCCTGGAAGAATTTCCATTACTGTGACCCAGTATCCTGCAACAATAACTCTCATTATAGTGCTTCTCAGCCTCTGAACCCAACATAAAAGTAACTCAAACAAAATGGGTCTGTAGCTTACTAGGGAATTTTATATCTTGAAGAAAATGCTGAAATAGGAAGGCACCCATAAGCCCCGAAGCAAACACATATAAGTATCCTATAGCTGCAAAATAGTAGAGTTTTTCAATTACCAGAGAGGTGATTATGTTAATACATTGCGGGCAAAGTGCATAAATCCATATCCTCTATCAGTTCAAACCTGAAGCAGTCTTTACTTCGGAGAAGAACGTTGACGCAATAAAAGCAAAAGCAATCTGTAAGTTCATGTAAACGAAGTAGAACACGAGCTGCACGGTGTAATCGTTCAACCTGAAGGAATTTAGGCCTGAAAAATTTAAGATTGATGGGGTCATGATTCACTGAAGGGATTACTGTTGTGATTTGTTCTAGATTCTGAGATCACAACTCACCTAACATGGATCCAAACAGTACAAAACATGTCATGTAAACTGAAGAAATTATAAGAAAGTAAGCGTAAGTAATTGTCCAGTAAGCTCCATGTCCCAGTCCATGCATCATCATAATTTTCCTTAGTTTTTGTTGCTTCTCGTAGACTAGGGTTATCAGCATAACCTGCTTTTGGTCAACGAAAGAAAGAGAGTGTGGCCTTCAGCAGCCCATAGAAGCATATCAACCGACTGTAAATACACCAGTTATCACATTTCATGCTTACCGGGAAGAGTAACTGAATGACCCATGTAAAGAATAGTGGACCTAGCAGAGAAGAGAGATCTAGCCTACTTTTCGCAGTCAGCCCTTTGGGCATTTCTTTTACAAATTCTGCTATCATCTTCACTCCCGCACCCTTCAACAGCTTGAGGAAGGAATTTGATGCCTGGAAGCAATGGGAGATCTCAGAGGCAAACTGGCAGCTGAATCAAGAGTAGAAGAGAGAAAAGAATTCGACACAGACTTTCATTTTTCTCTTCTGAAAACATACCATATTTACGGAACGAAGAATCCGTGTCAATCCAGCACCCCTGTTCGTTCCATTGTAGAAGACAGTGGCATTGAAATTACTCTTGTTAGTGCTGAGAAAATCATATGCTGCAACAGAAAAAATAAACGGAATGAAGTGCTACAGAACGAGAATGGGGAATCTTCGGAGTGTTTTAAAAGCTTTGTATCCGTCTAACCTGCGGCAATTTCATTAATCTTGTTCATGGGATTACCCTGTTGGTAGCCTCTGTACAACTCCTCACTAATTTCTGAAGAGCTATCACGCCATAGATGCAAACCAGGTACACATTGTAAACCTATGGTTGAGCAAATCAGATGCGCATTCATGATAGAAAGCACTGAGGTCTGTATTACAGAGAAGGCATCTGTGTTGCTTTCTGCTCACCTATTGGGAATGGGAATCCCTCCATCTCTAACAATAACGTGGAGGTTGAATTTTGCATGCAATCCGGCTCAACGGCGTACAAATCAGTGATAAATGCAGACTCGAAGAAATATGTGGATGGAGGAAATGAATCTGTTCCCTGGGAATGAAAACAGTTGAAGAAAAGAAAAAAAACCGTCAGAGGACTTCCTTTAATCAGGAAAGAACATCACGAGAGACTTACAAGAAGGTGTTCTGATGATATTTTTGAAGCATCCAGAGGCTTTGAACCCTCCAAGGAATCTGAACGCAGCCCATACGAAAACAGATTCCGGCCAAGCTCTACCAATTAATTTCCATGATCAGTGTTATTCATGCAAGGAAAATTCTTCTCATAGTCGAATGTTTATTCCATGAGAGATGAAGGATCACTCACTTTCCACCAGCGATCGGTTACCACCAGTAAGAAGAACAGTAACAGGACATGAACCAGAACCCTTTTTTTTGCACGATTCATTAGGCAAATCCGGAAAAAGATTGGAACCCATATTACTTGTTGTGGCACGAAATTCAGGCATTGGTATCTGAAACAGAACAGGCCATTGGATTGGGCTGGAAATTGGACAGGTAGAGAGCTCTTCGCTTAATGCAGCCATAAGTGGTGGCGGGCAGTTACGACTTCCACAGTCGCAGCTCTCTTCGGTGGTTCCCAGGCTCTGGTTAACCAGGCCTTGTATGCCGTAAAGCAGCAAGCATAGCAGAGCCGGAAACAGGACGAGCCTGATAGTTGTTGGCAAATCCCGCTTCTGGATTCGGACATCAACATATCAAAGACTGGTTTTCTTTCAGAACTTTTCTAAGCCTTAACGAACCTGGAAAGATGCACAAAGCATGGTAAAGCTTACCTGAATCGTAATGTTCTTCCTCACCAAAGCATCTGCCTGCGTAAAGAAACTGGGAGGCCGATGCGAGGAGTCTTCCATTTGATCAAGTTTTCGTTACTTTTTTTCTCTCAGAAGCAGAACGACCACGGAGAAATATAGTAGTTTTGGATCTTTAAATAGCTTGAAGCCTTGAAGGGATCTCTTGAGACGAATTACAGAGGCCTCAAACTTGTATCAGACATAAAAAAGGAGCGCAAAAACTGTCTCACGTTGAAGAACAATCGATATGTAAAAATTAATACTTTGCTACTGCAAAAACTGAAAATCTACTGAATAAAGAGAACCCATAAATTTTCACTTAAATGAGTTTGTTTGAATTCGAATAAGCATCATTTAAACTCATTCAGGTCGAGTTTATGAGTCTTCATAGAATCCGATGGAATAAAACTGGTAATCCGTGTTTTGAATTAAATTTATTGCCTTGATGTTATAAAAAAAAATGGACGCATTTCATAACCGAGAAAGATTAATAGTGACTTTTGTTAAATTTCTGAAAGAACAACGTTACCCATTAAATTTACACAAAAAAGAAACGTTTTTAAAATAGAAGGATAATGCTCTCATATATAATGCCTCAGCAATTAAAAATATGACAAAAATATGTATAAATAAGTAAAATTAAATGTATAAATTTCAAAAAATATATATTTTAAAATTATTTTAAGTAATATGCATGTTGCGTCTTCGCTAAGATACTGGTCTTTTGGCGTAATGGTTAGTAACATGGTATCAGAGCAAGTGGTCTCGAGTTCGAGTCTCGTTCCCCCGTTTGTTTCGTCCCTGTATAGGTGAGATTGTACATTTGCATTAGTACACGGGTATTCCCCGTGCGGGGGAGTGTTTTGGTCGGATTCTTACTATTTTGCGCAATTAAAACAACACATATAGGGTCCTTGTGTTAAACTATAACTCGGACCCGATTAGTAATTGGGTTAGATAAATAAACCCTTGCATAATTGATTTTTTGGTTGTTTGACAATAGAGAATTATTGAGAGAAAAGAAAATAAGAGAGAAAATCAATTTTTTTTAGTTAATAATTTTCTATCACAAAATTATGGAATTTGGAGAGAAAACAAAACTTTTCTTAAAGAAAATATTATGGGCTTTACCAAATAATTAAGTCTATTGAAACGTTATAATCTAGGAACAAAATTTCTTAACCCAAATCAATTTAAATCTGCACTTGACCTTTTCTTGGTAGGCCCAGATCCATTCCAGGCCTATCTGAACCGACAAGGCCCAAAAGGGCTCAAGTACAGATGAACAGAAATAGACACGGTCACCCTTTTTCTTTTACTTTTATTATTCTTTCCCAATAAAAACAATCTCGGCTTCGGAGACGGCAACAGCATTCTTAACGCAGATTCGCCCGGATGGAGAAGGCCGAGGAAGAGATCCAGCTCGTCAAAGACGAGGAGCCTTCGCCGAACCAGACCGCCAAATCGGTAAAAACCAAAGTCCCAGAAATTGAAGTTCATCTCTTTCGTCGTGGAAAAGGCCCCGTCGATGTCTTTAAATCGACTTTGGGAGGTTGGGATCGAGATCAATTGGAGGTGCTTGACATTCTCGACAACTACGGTTTCAAATGCCTCTATGCCTTTAATACCCAATCGGAAAGAGGCGTTCCCGTCCGTTTCAATCCGAAGAACGGAAGGTCGTTGCTTACTTACACTGACGGGTCCGTTGTTTATATTGATGGAGAGCCAAAGGTACATCTTGTTGATTTATTTATTTATTTTATATGTTTTAGGTTTTGAGTTGGATATGTTCGTCTCGTTTTCCTAGTTATCTTCGTTTCTGGCTGGAGTCATTATACAAAGCGTCACTCGGGATTTGTAAGTCCTGATATTGAATATTGGGACCATCCTGGAGGTTGAAATAATATCCTCATTTCACAATAATTTACATAATTTCGTGATGATATAGCATAAAGTTACAGCGCCAGGTGATTGTCGTGCTAGTAGCTGTTTCCCGTCTGAACTTTGAACGCTAATGGATGTATAGTCTGAGCTTCATGAGCATACATTTGGATGTAACAGTTAGAAAGATCCGTTTGAGGTTTCAAATTACATATGACACATTCCTGAAAAGGGAAAAAAATAACAGTGGGAACAAGAGAGTTTTACACTTTTCACTATAGCTGAATTAGCATTTTGTCCGACATTTTTGTGAGCATAGTTGGAGATTGGAGTCTCTTTAAGAATGGTTTTATATTTAAAGGTAAGACAATTCAAAATTATGATAAGGTCTACTTGTTCGCGAAGCTGTGGATATCCGCTTCCCTCCAGAAGAGACTGAGATTAGTCAAGGTCCATCATCCTCCATGTCCATGGTTTGCCATTGCTTCCATGATCATCTTGGGGTGATCCATAAAGTCACCTTCTCAACTGCTTGAACGCATCAAAATTCAGATTGACAGGTCTCATCAAATATATAAGACCAAGCAACTGTGGAACAATTTTTCCTGACTTAATGGGAAATCTTCTTAGTTGTAATCTGTAAGATGATCAGCCTATCTGTCCTCTAAATGGGAGTCCTCTATGTTTCTAAAGACCCAATTACTCATCTTCTGCCATATACACCTTTTAAATTGCTGGAAAACGAGTGGCCATGGATCAGGGCAATGAAACAAATTAGAGATTAGGACAACACTGAGCTTGTCATCCACTATCTGACCTGATATTTCATATTAAAAGAACCAGGACTTGCTCCAGTGGACTCCCTGTGGAAAAGGTGATTGATAGCTTCTTCACTTCAATTTCTCATGACTATAATTCTGCTTCAGGATGTATTCATTTAATTTTGAAGCTTTTGAAGAAATTGGATTCATTCAGAAAAGACTTGTTACATGGTTTAGAGGCTTGAAAAATTGTTCCTGAAAATTGTTTGAGGTGGATGTCTAGTTCTTTATTTGACTTTGTGAGAAAGAAAATATATTGGCAGATAGGAAATTTGTTGTCTGGTTTAGTAGTTATCCTCAACTGCAAAGGTTGTGAGGGAAGAAGATTTACATGCTTCTGATGCATTTTACCTATCTAATGTTGTATACTTCACCTTGAGTAGGTCAAATGAGTATGGTGTTCCTCGATCAATGTGTACATAGTTTTTCGGAGATGGTTATTCAAGTGAGCTTTTACCTGCAGTTACTTTACCATTAAGATCTCTTCTTACATGCATTGTCTGAAGCATCACACTCTAGTCCATGATATCCTAGTAGGAAACTAGTCTTGTCATAAACTTTTTGGTTTCGTAACATCCTTCCACAGGGTACTTACTTCCTTAAGTTACGCGGCGAGATCTTTATCTTTTATTCATCTTCATGAAAAGTCTCGTTATTTCCATTAAAGGTAAACTTATGGGGTTTCTGTTATTTCATTTTATTCATAAATGGTTAGGCTACTCTTTTATCTTCGGAAAGAAGTTTGCTGAATTTTCTTTTGGATCTCTGTTGTTCCATGTAGTGTTTCTTTATTTCAAATCTCTAACATTTTCCTTCTCATTGCTGGAATGCTCATGTTTCTTCTCAACTTAGATATTTGATACCAGTTTTAAGCTATCTCAACTGATATCTGACTCTGATATTCACGTTTTGTCTTGTAGGACTCTTTGGTCAAACCGATAACCAAGGCAATCTTCAGTCTAGCAGTCTTGGTGATTTTAATTGCAGTTTTTGTAAGGGAAACTCCTGAATGGTTCAAGAAGTCAATTGGTGGAGTTACATTCCCTCCTTGGGTTCTTGCGTGTATTGTCATAGTGTTTATTCGTATGAGGAAGAGAACTAGGGATTTCTTGAAAAGGTATGGGTGGTGAATGGATGTCTGAGCCATCTATACAATGTGGAGCTGAAGGAACTATGATTGATTATTATAAGTAGTTTTTTTTTTTTAGTAGATGACTCGTCAATATGTTGAAGCTACTGGTAATTACATAAATACTGAAGCTATTCCCTCTTGCTCGCAAAGAATCGTTCAATTCTGTACAAACTTTTGCAATTCATTTTGATTGTTAGGAGAAGTTCTTGATTGAGCTGCTTGAAGCTCCAAGGATAAAACTTCAACCGGTAAAAAATGCAAATGATCCCATCCCTTTAGCAACACCGACAAAGGCGTTCGCCTATTTGATGACAGTCAGACCCCATGCAACCCAATGAATGTCTACTAAGTTTTCTTTTTGCAATTTCGACTTCATGTTTTGGTAATTCTAACTTCTGTTTTCCTGCATATGATATATCTGGACGACATAAATTGAGGGCGCAACCTTCTCAAGCAAGCATAGCAAAAACACAAAAGATGACAAATTTGAAGCAAAACCATTAAATATTGTTACTAATCGAAAAACATGAGATTACCTTATGGCAGAGTCTGATTGCGATGGAGCTAGTGTCAAGTGTTCTCTCTGTATCAAGGGCTCTACTATCTGTCACATTATGCTGTGGATGCTCACTATGATGGGCTGGCTTGAATTGGTCAAGTTTGAATTATAATTGGTTTCTGGCAGAATGCAGTGACTGTCACATTATGCTGTGGATGCCCACTATGATGGGCTGGTTTGAATTGGTCAAGTTTGAATTATAATTGGTTTCTGGCAGAATGCAGTGACACAGGGTTGAAATTTTACTGAAAAAACCAATAATATCCCATCCAATTCTGCCATAAACTGAAAAAAGAGTTCCAGGGCAAGGGGGCCGGTTCTGTGAAGCTTGCAGTTCAAAGTTTATCACTTGCTGTGGCACAGGGAGAATGGCTTGGGTCTCCTGATTGCTTATAGACTTCAGCTCTCTCCCAATTCTACCCTTCATCCCGTCTTCCATGTGTTCAGGCTTTCCAATGGGAGACCGCCATGTTGCTGTTTCATTTCTATCGTACCTTGGCAGTTCCTCGGTCCTTCAACAACCTGGCAATTTGAAGAAACACTGGAGCCTTCACACTGAAGTAGTTCAATGGGACCACTCCATTATTGAAGATGTCACTTGGGAATTGGAAGACTTCTTTCCGTGTTTTCTAGGTTTTGAACCAGGAAGGCAAGGTTCTTTACCAACTCAATACTGATTTTTGAGCAAATCAGACCTTTTTATTTCGTCCAAATTAAGATCCTTAAAATTCTGCAGTTACTCACCTGGGATCTCACTAATGGATTGCTTGTTGGAATTCCAAGTTGAGCAGTTCTGCTTGGTTATTTTAGATAGTGGGAATTTCAAGAGGGGCCCTTAATCCTTATATTTGAACACAAATTTTTTTCTGTAAATTAACTTCTCATGAGATACTTATTGCTGCAAAAGCCAGGTTCGTGCGGTTGGCCTCTAATTCTTCCAGTACTGCTCGGAGACTAAAAATGGATTCATTGCACCCAGTTAAGCTTACGAAAAGTAAAACAACACGAACAGAGAAGGAAAGCTTCAGGAAAGAATTGGCGATGCCAGGTGTAGTAGCCCGTGAACTTGCTTCTCCTTTCATATTGACTAGCTTCGAAGGCGATGGTCAGTGTCACTTGCCGAATCTTGAATTGACACCCCTTTCACCGTCTTCAAAGGGTCGTAAATTCACAGCCCTTTTTTCTAAGTTAAAAGGTCAATTACTCACTTCACAGAAGCTTGTGCCCAGAGTCTGGCGTGATCCCAGGTATCTAACTACGGACAACGGGTAAGAGCTACAGAAAAAGAAAACGACTCTACCTGATCAATTGAAAGAAGCTTGGATTTTCATGTCTTGATTGCAGTAACAGGTTAAGGTTTACAGCTAAGCTGACTCTGTATTTACCTTCTAGATATTAATCAATCCTTAATCTGGATTCCAAACCAAAGGCGAATGGAAACCCTTCTTCACGATATTCTCAAAGAAGACAATTAACGAACACGCCATCGTAGAATCCAACAAAAGGCTGAACTTCTCAGTTCCTTCTGATCTTGGCAAAGACAAGGGTACCCAGGTTGACTTGACGTCCATCAGCTGCAGTATGGAGATACCGGCAAGATAGACTTAGTTTGCTCCCATCAACCACTACGAGTCAACCATTAATGATGTTATGTAACGCTAAAAGATCCTCTGTTTGAGATAAATACAGCTTGAATATTGTATGTTCTTCATCTCACACAAAGTCGTGTAGATTTGCTGAGTTCGTTCTTCTTCTCGGGGAAAGAATTCCGGATTCCCCATCAGAATATGCCGAAAGTGCTGCAAACATCATTTACTGACCCACATCCGTGACTACCCATTTGTGGGCAAGTTAGAATAGATTATAGAAGACAGCACTTTATGAAACTGACGTTAAAAATTTAGATTATCATCTTAATGAGCGGCCACTTTTTCTTGGATAGGAAGTTTCCTTTGTGTTCGATGAAATGCCCCACAGAAGGGACCTCCGAATAAGTCAATCTTATAGACGCGAAAGACATTTCCTAGCAGTTTCTGATCGCTGTACTCGTGATGGTTTATCATCTTCCGTGGGCTTCCAGGATATTGCTCGAGTTGTGCTTGCCAGTTGCCAAACCTTACCCTGTTATGTCACTCAGAAAGCTAGCAAGCGAAAAGACATGTGTTGGATGGAGCTTCTTCAGGCAACGGCCAATAAAACCTGCCTAAAAAACGACTGAGTCAAGCAAGAAACGATAAGATTTCTCTTGTTTCGGTTTGGAGCCTGAGGGGACAGGAACGGTGAGAAATCTCTCAGTATTTCACGTGGGTCCTCCTGTGGAAAATGAAGCCGAGGGATTGGCTAGATAGCTTTACGAAAACATGTCACGATTCTGACCGCAGAAGTCCTCTAATTCATCCCATATCAGTTTGAATTTTCAGCAAATCTCAGCTTCTTGTCTGAACAGAACGAGAGATTGAAAGAAGCCACTCCAGGTCTTTTTTTTTCCCTCATTTCTAAACAATTGCACTCTTAAAGATTATGTACGGAAGACTTGGTGTGAGGAGCAATTCTGTAAATAGAAAATCAAACTCTCATCCCAGAAGTGAGAAGGATGATATTTTGTATTTCTTCCATTCCCAGCCTCGTCCTGTCCTCTGAGTCGTCAGTGACAACAAAACCCACGCGAAAGACCGAAGAGAAGCGATTGACATCATTAATCTTTTCTTTTAATATTTTAGCCAAACGGTCAGAGTTGATGAAAACACCGTCTCTGCTCGAGTCTGTCGGTCAGATGACAACAATAAACCACAGAAACTGGAACCCTTCTTGACCTAAACAATGGCATCACAGCACCATTAACAACATCCCTACAAAATGCAAAAAGAAAAACTGATAAAAGATTAGCATCGTTTTCCGTAAAGCGTTTTGAGGTTTTCAACCTTGGTTTGAAGAGCTCGTCTTTTGCTCGAAATTCGCAGAAACAGAAGCCGCCTCAGGCCGTTATTAGCCCAACGTTGGCTTTTTATGTTGACAGAGGCCGAGAAACGTTAGGGAGAAGTTAATGTCATTGTAAAAATGATGCTGACCAGTGACAGATCTGGACAACAAGTGATAAGAACATCAATAATCAATGTGGGCGGTGTCACTCGCCGATCTATCACAGATTTCAGGGAGAGGCAGATCGAAAGGGTTTCATGGATGAGATTTTGTTGAGCTCGGCGACGTCGTGTCGTGTCGTGTCGTGTAAACTAAGCATCATCAATGGCGCCCTCCACACCGTTTAATTCCGGGCGGCGGTCAACCCCTCTTATCGTTCCGAGGGTCGGGTCGGGTCGGGTCGTGTCTCTGTAGCGGTATTTAACAGGAAAAATATAAGCCTAATTAATCCATTTGCTAAAAAATACGCTTTGATATCATTTGGGCTCGTGAAACTCAATTTAAGTGGATCCAATTAACCCTAATTATTATTGTATAAATATTCATGTGTCAGTTAGAGATAAATGGGCCGTATGCATAAGAAACCCAGGTCCATTAAAAAAGAGATCAGGTTGTTGACCTGGTCTAGATCCACTGAACCAAACGGTTGGTCGAGAGGATCCCACATCCTCTACGTGGTTAAAAGAGTTTCGAAACTTGTCAAGACTGGACTTTGGATAGCACGTGCGCGAGTTTGCGGGCCGCCAAGGTGGGACAGGGTTGAAGGAATCACCTTTTGCTGACGAACTCACACTCTCTCTTCCTCCTCCGGTTCTCCCTCTGTAATTAACAGAAAGCAAAACCGTAGTTCGCAGCCTAGTCTCTCTTCGAGTCGCCGTCATGGTCGTCCTTTCCTTCTCTCTCCCCCACTCATAGAATTCCAACGTCAAGCTGCTGACGCAGGAGGGACCAATGGTAACGTCATGAGCACATGATACGTGGCAGCAGAGAAGAAGCTTCGTCCTCTCCTTGGGCGAAAGTACGCGCGAAGCTGCACTAGCCTCTCCTCTCAAGTCTTTAAACCACTCTAATGGCGTTCGGGGATATGGTTTTATATATAGGGGATAATCACATCGTCTGGTTGCTTACCACTTGTTAGATATTGTGAAGTTGACGATCATGACTGTTGGGAATTCATGAGCCTGTCTGTCAGAAACACAAATTAATCTAGCGAGTGGGCAATATGAGCGGAATGGCGGGCTTCCCTTACTCATCTGAGAACTTCTCTGATGCCCAATTTTATGCTGATTTTCCGGCTGTTAATCCGGATAATCCACCCCTCGAATGGTCCGATTATCTCGTCTTGCATGAAGGCTCCGAGGAGGATTCCTCTTCTGCCATGATGGGTTTTTCAGAAAGTCCAGTGTTTTCCATGGATAATAATAATATCGATGATCAGGGCCTGATCAGTACAGGGACTGTCTCCGCAAGTAGTAAACCGTAAGTGTTTTTTCTCGGCTTTTTTTTCTTTTCCTTGCTTGGTTCTTTTAATGGAAGTTTGCTTTTCCTCCTTTCTTTTGTTCATCCGATCTTTCCCTTATTTTGGCTGTTGTTTTGCTTGTACGTATGTCAGAAATGATGAAACTCAGGCGACGAGAGTTAGGATGGATGCCGGATTTAGAGTTGCATTTAGAACAAAATCTGAGCTCGAGATACTGGATGACGGATTCAAGTGGAGAAAGTATGGGAAGAAGACTGTAAAGAACAGCCCAAACCCAAGGTAAGTTAATTGATTCGTATAACAGCTTTTCTATTATCATTAATTATTACAGCCAAATGAGTTTTCCATTTCGATTCTCCCTCTCGTTTCAGTCCAATTAATAATGCTACCTTCCTGAAAATGACAAACCTATAAATTGGAATCTTCGTCGCTACTGTTAGTCATGAACAAAGATGAGAACAATGTGAAAAAATCCTTTTTCACAGTGTTACAGATGAATTTTATTGAGAAATGGAATGAACCGACGAAGCATTACCATTTCTTTTTTCTTTCTGGGGATTAAGGAAACCGACTTATCTGACATAGATGACGACGGCTGTTAACAGGAACTACTACAGATGTTCCAGTGGAGGGTGTTCGGTGAAGAAGAGAGTAGAACGCGACCGAGAAGACCCGAGCTACGTGATTACAACGTACGAGGGGATACATAACCACGAGAGCCCCTGCGTGATCTACTGCACGCCTCGGCACATGTAGCCACAGCCGCTCTCGACCAAGCCAACGACGGGGCCATGGAACTTTACAGGCGACGCACTCGTCCTCATTGTTCCCGGAAAGAGGTCGAAGAAATGTACTTAGGTAGGTGATGATAGGATGTAAATCAGCTAATCAGAAGACCTGAAGTTCGGAAAATTCTTTGCTCGGGCTTCCCTCAATCGTCTGGTCATCTATATATTTACTTGACATTCCTGTCATGGAGGTTATTTGATGAACTTATGGAACTGCTTGCAGTCCTCATAGCAAGAAAATCAGTTCTAACACTGGGCCAGGTGACGATAGGAACTAGGAATCAATTTTTTGAGAAATTTAACCCAGAACAAAACCCATTATAGAATGCAGTTCAGATCAGGGTTTTTTTTTTTCGAAATCAAGATACTTTCTTGTTTGTTCTGGGAAAGAATTCTCAGGGTATTAGCATCAAGGCCGCCAATGTCATGTTGACAGTCTCATTCATCACAAGCGGCAGCTTCGCACTTAGATCTGCTTGTTCTTCATAGTTTTTACTTTTTGCTGTGCTCTTTTGCTGCTGTATCTGGTTTTTTACAGTACAGAAATAAAATAAATTGGTCCCCTTCGCAAAAAAGCTGCATTGACAGGCATAAATGGCTCTAGAATAAGCGTGAGATTCCCGCGGTTTCATGATGAGACAATCAAGAGGTATCGCTTGAACAGATATTTTCCTTTGTAAAATGTATCTGCCTCCTGATCTCTACGTAGTTCATAAAATAGAGGAAATCGCTTTGTAAGGTAGAACGTTACCTCCTAACACACACTTTCTTCTAAAGCTAAGCACAAGGCTCCTAGAAACAATTGGACCCTTTATTTGCCTCCTTCCCATGCTAGCAAATGTTGCCTTAACACAAGTAAGGACAATTACAACCTCTTACTAGTTCTAGTGTTGAACTTAGACCTCTCCTATGAAATGGATATGGCCTATAATTGCTTACTATATGAAAGTTTTAGGTAACATCTTGTTAACTACGTTTGTAATCGATATAAGTAATTTTTTTATGCCAATTAAGCAAAAATAAAAATGCAGTTCTATACTTTCAATCACCATATAGGAGTATATGTAGAAACCGATAACTCAGATCATCTTTGTATGACTCTTTTTCTCTTGGCCGACTTCTCTTCTTTTCTGATGGAGATTTGTATCATTCCTTCAGAATTAAGGAACGTCTGGTTTTGGGAATTGATGGTGCTATATTTTTATTATTTGAACATAATGGACATGTTAAAATTATTAGAAAGATGTTATGATTAAGTATTATAAAAATATATACTTATTTATTTTATTTTTATTTTTTATATAATTATGTGCTAATATTATTTTTTAATAGTAGCAAATTAAATATAAAAGATTAAAAAATTCTTATGAAAAATCATAAAAATAATAACCAAATTAAATTAGTGAAAATTGAAATTTACAATGTGATGGTCAATATACGAAAATAAGTTAAACACTGAAATAATAATGACAACAATAATAATGATAATTATAACAATATAAGCAACCAATCTCAAATTATAAATAGGTCTATATGATGAAGTTACCTAATTAAGTTTGGGACATATCTAGTAAGAAAATATGTTAATTTAATCTATAATTTAGTAAAAACTTAAATTAATTTTTTAGGAAAATAAAATAATAATTATTAAATATAACTTTAAAAATAAAAACTATGCACAAAATTTATATTTTTAAGTGGGTATTTTTATAATAATAGGAAAAATTGAGGTATCGATTCACAAGGATACGTATCAATTGATCCAAGTGGAAGCTTATCGACACATATGAAATTTTAAAAAACTTATGAAAATGGGTTTAATTATTAATAAAGAGGGTTACGACTTGTAATTATCGTTTCCTAAGTTTTAGAAACAAATAAATTTTGGAATTTATCGGTAGATATCAGTTACAGAGGGTCCAACCTAAACCTAACCGTATCCATAGTCCTATCGGTACATATTTATCGTATTGGCCAATACGCTTCCCATGTCGATTAATATAATATTATAACCCTAGTATTAGTGCTATCCTTATTAGGATTATTAATTTCCTATCACTAGGGCACATATGAATTTGGCCCCAATGTCGGTTCTCCTTATTGAGTTTGCTAAGCAAGGCTATGAACTTCATTACTCATTGGGCTGTGATTATCACACTCCCCTCAAGTGGAAACCATTGCCATTTAGTAATCACAATTTTTCAACTTAAAACAAATCTTCCTCTCATGTATGTGCTAAGGACAACAAAATGATCAAGTAAACAAACAAACTCACTAGATTATTAATCTTGAAGTTCATAATGGTTAAATAAAGAAATTAAGATGCATTCACCTTTTTTTGCAAAAATTACAGATACATATACCTTTTAGTATATGAATTCATCGATCTTTCGATCATGATGTGCTTCCAGGGATAATTCTTGCACGAAAAGGGATGATAAAGAAAGGTGTAGAACCCTCACTCCCTTTATTTGTGTATCAATAGGGAGGATCCCCTACCTTCTCCTCCATCAATGGTGGGGAGGGTGGAGGATCCTCCTTCGCTATAGAGAAAATGTATGGGGGAGAGGGGGGTAGACCCTTGCCTTTCCTCCCTTATATGGCAATGGAGAGTTTGTTTCCCTCGAGCCTGCCCCTTCTCCTTCTCTATCGCTATAAGTTGGGATCGGAGAAGTAGAGAGCCTCTCGGATTTTTTTATTTAAATACATTTATTTTTATTTATGATGTCATCTGATTCAGCTGAAGGTCAAACCCAGTTGAACCGGGTGAAATCGGACCCGGTCATTTCACCGAGTTGATGACCAGGTCGGTTTTATTTTATTTTTTACAATGCCTTTTTTGCACTCTTCAGGAACATGTTTCTTTCAAATAATATAAATGGACTGGGAAACGAATACCTGAAAAAGCGTTTCCGGGAAATCAAAATCCGCAGAATTGGTTTAATGTTCTTCTTCCCCAAAATTGCTTCTACCCGACTCGCTTCCGCTCGACTTGCTTCCGCCTGACAGTCTTGGGCTCTTGGAGAAGTTTCCGGCGACCTAATTTCCGGTTGTCCGGATCCCCAGCGACAAGCAATACGAGAAAGGTAATACAGCACCGCGGCCGACGCCCGTCAACTGTAGCAATAATAAAACATCGTCAAGAATAGCGCCGTCAGCTCCAGCTTTCTTCTTCTCCGATTCAGTAATTCATTTCCACTCTGCTTTGGATCTAGCTTTCAGAAGATTGGTTTTGTACGTCGAGACCAAAAACTCCAAGGATTAGTTGCAGAAGCGTAAGGTTGATTAGTAAGAGGAGTTCATCGAGAGCTTTATCGGGAATTGGGATTTTTCTTCGATCTGGCGAGGCACTCGGGCATTTGATGGCAGATTCGAATTTTAAAGTGGAATCTCTAAGACACATTGTTTGTGGCATTTCGAGGGGGTTTATCCTTGAGATCTTCTTGCGGTTGGGTGTTGATTATAACTGAGTTTGCGAATCTGAGCAATCATGTTTTGGCGTGAAAGAGAAAGGGAGATCAAGGAGCAGAGTGGCGGTCCTCCCTGCGGACAGGTCCGTGTCCTTGTTGTTGGAGACTCAGGTACTTCGATTTTGATTATTTATTTCCAACCTTGTTCTTGGAACGAACAATAAGGTTGGGTTTCTATTATTTTTCATTTTAAATGAATCAACTACAATATATCAACGAAATACTGATTTTCAAGGCTATAAGTCGCCTGGAATGTGGTCGAAATGTATTGTGCTCTTTGTTTTCCCATTTGTATTAGCTGCTTAAATTCAGGTCATATAAGGACCGTTGAGTATCGTATGTGTGTTTTTCCATGAGAAAAGCTTTGATTACACAATACAAAGATGCATATTACACTGCTACTCAATTCTGAGCTAAATGTCAAATGATTCGTCTACACCAAGTTCGAGGAATATGATTATTGTTCCAGTTATTAGTCCCTAAACTTTGAATTTGTAACAGGTCGGTGTAGCACTAAGCAAAAACTTATTACTCTGTTCTCGACATTGAATTGGATTGATGAGACAAAACAGTAAGATAATCCATGTTAAGTCAGGTCACCGAATTTAAACAACATAAGCGGGTCTATAGTTAGCTGATTTTGAGGATCGCCCATTCCTTTATAAGCAAGCACTCCCTTTGAGGATGTGGGACTGGTAAAACTGTCAGATATCTGACTGATATCACACAGTATGTTCTAATATTGGGTGATCTCCAAGGCCACTCTTCTTTATTAGTCATTTTGAGAGGGTCGTCATTATTGAGGTGCAAAGTAGTTGTGCAGAAGATCCATAGCCTGTTACTGGAGATCATGCCCTGGCTTTCATTGTATGCTTTACTCCTTAATGGACATAGAATTTCAGAAAATGACAATCATGGATATATATGTTGCAAACTGCTGCAAGCTGTTTCGTAATTCCCTGGGAGTATTCATTGACATTGGATCTGATTAAGGGAATATGGTTTGCCAATGTATGAGTTTCAGAGGTGAGAAAGATTTTTATCAGTATAAAAGAAGCTTGAAGATGTGAGATTTTTGTCAATATAAAAGTAGCTAGATATTTTTCTAATAAGTTACCTATATACCTCCGATTGATCACATTTACAATATATCATTAAACACAACATCTCTCTCTCTCTCTCACACACACACACACACACACACACACACATATTTATAACCCCTTTTTGACCTAATATACTATATGGCTTGGAGGGAGCTCTGGGGCTGACTTCTTGCTCCTTGCCAGATGGTAAAACCCAACTTTGTATGAAATTATGCATCTTGCACAAAAGAAGCATTGAGCAGTCGGAAATTTGTATATATTCAGTGCTAGTGTGGAAATTAGCTTCTTCACTTCCCTGCTATGGGACAGTTTGATCACTTGAAATTCTCTTTTGTCTGTTTGCAGGTGTGGGGAAGACATCTCTTGTTCATCTAATTGTGAAGGGTTCTGCAATTACTCGCCCTAATCAAACAATTGGATGTACTGTTAGTGTGAAGGTGATTACCTACCAGCTAATTGTTTCACTTGGATGACCTCGAGCAAGTTTTATTAAATCTTCATTCATTTTTATCTTCTTGCTCAGCATACCACTCAAGGGAGTTCTGGCAGTTCTTCAAGCAGTATCAAAGGTGATGCAGAAAGGGACTTCTTTGTTGAGCTTTGGGATGTTTCTGGGCATGAGCGATACAAGGATTGCAGATCTCTTTTTTACACACAAATCAATGGTATCAAAATGTACTTCTATGTGCCCATCGTGTTCCGTATCCATCTTGTCAAATGTATGCTGTATTGATAGTTGGCATTTGTTTTGTATTGTTCTTCCCTGTATTCTTTGTGTAGGTGTAATCTTTGTTCATGACCTTTCTCAAAGAAAGACAAAAACAAACTTGTCGAAGTGGGCAGCAGAGATTGCAGCAACAGGGACATTCTCTGCTCCCCTAGGATCAGGTGGGCCTGGTGGTCTTCCAGTTCCTTACATTGTGATTGGTAACAAAGCAGACATTGTGGCCAAGGAAGGAACTAGAGGAAGCAGTGGAAATTTGGTTGATGCTGCCCGTCAATGGGTAGAGAAGCAGGGTTTGCTTCCATCTAGTGAAGAAATTCCCCTTGTAGAAGCCTTTCCTAGCAGTCGAGGACTTGCTGTGGTAAAAGCTCCTCTTTTAATTTGATACTTTGTTTTCAAAATGTTTAGGTGACACTTTGTTCGTTTCATGCCCAGTATTTTCCTTTTGAAAGTAAAACCTAGCCCAAGTTATATCTTTAGTTATGGTACTGAGTTCTGATTGAAAAGTTTGAAGTTGCCTTGTGGACTTATGGAGTAACACTTTTCTAAAGACCCTGATTTTTGTTTGATGTAGCCAATACCGGTGCCTAAAGTAAACTTTGTGCAGTTCCATTCACATCTAATTTGTGTGGCAAATGTCCTTTTTGAAATGATCTACATGCTCTAATTCATGTCACTCTTTTATTTATTTTTAAGAATAGTCTCACATGGATTTAAGATTAGAAAAATATTGTGCTCATTACTTGAGAGGAGGTGTCCTAACTATTGCTAGTCATTTCAAGATGGATGAATCTAACATTGACAAAGTATCAGAGCGAGTGCCTTTACATGGGTCTCCACCCAAAATTATCCAGGTGTAAGAACCACAAAAAAGGCTCACACGTGAGGGGGAGTGTTAAAACAGTCTCACATTGATCCAGGATTAGAACGATCCTTTTGCTTATTAGTTCAGTAAAGGCGCCTCTAAGTTTCTGCTAATCATTTTTGGGATAGACCTGGATCCAAATTTAACATAGTATTAGTATAGTGTGCATGTTTTATTGAGCCTCGTTTGTGCCCCATTTAATTTGTATCGTATTTATGTTATCCACTTCTCAAGCGTATTGTCAGTTTATCTAGTCTTGGACGTAAGGGAGCATTAGTGGGAATATTCCTACAGAGTCCTGAAAGTCAACAAAAATCCATTTGTTAATTAGTTGGAAAAAGGTCTCTTAATTTCTGCTGGCCGTTTTAAAATGGACCTCGAACCAACTTTAACATTTATGAAACTTAAGTGGATTGCTTATCCATTATTAGGAGGGTTAGATCCACACAATCTCAAATTGGGAGTTTCATGCTCTGGCCTCCCATAATGGGGCTGTCTCAGTTGGATTTAGAATGAAGTTGCAGTTGTTGGGGGTGGCAGATAATGGATGGCCTATATAGATACCGTACCGGGTGATCCTCTCATGGATTTACTTATAACTTCTGGCAGATTTATTATGTATTTTATATGATATGCAGAAGGTCTTAAAACAGTTTTCTTAATATCATGTTTTTCTGTATATAAATTGGCTGTCTCATTTCTGATTATATTGAAAAGGTTTGGTGTTGTTTTGGGAAAAGTAAACACTTTTTTTTATTAGATGTACTTACTAGAGCTTTAGAAATGTCTCTTCTTTTCCATGAGTAGCTTATACCTCTTTGGGAGTTCGCTCCTCAGTGTCTAAACTAAACCATTGCAATTTATATAAGAAATAGAAGAGTTATAATTTCCTTCTTTCTAAAAACTTCATTGGAAAGTAAATTTAATGGTAAAAAATTTTTGGGTTTAAACTTTGATATAAATCATTTTCAAAATATTAACTATCATTGGTTTATTATTTGACAGGCTGCCAAAGAAGCCAGGTTTGACAAGGAAGCAGTAATCAAATTTTTTAGGCTGGTCTGTCCTGGTTACTATTGTAATCTTGCTTGATTACTGTCTATTCTTGGCAGACAATTAGCTTTTAATATAGTATTAGTGAAAAACGTATGGTTTTGCAGTTGATTAGGAGGAGATATTTCTCTGACGAATTGTCAACATCAAATTCATGGTCGACACTGCCAATCCAGAGGTCCATTCATTCGTCAGCAGACAATTTACTTGATGATGAGGATGAGTTCCACAAGAATCCAAGGTTCGTGCCTCCACCGATGAGTTAGGTTTATATTACTTTCCTGATTTCCGTTGTCATGATATTCTGGAGATGTTGTCCCAATATGCTCCATGCCAGTTCTCTTTCTGTCTTTCTTTTAGATAGCAGTGTCCTCCAAGAGGGCTTCAAAGAAAAAATGGATTCTCTACCAATTTATTGAATAAGCATACTGTGCCATACAAATGCTGACTCCTGAAGCTACATTTAAAGATGGATCTGTATGCTTTCCAATAATATTTATGGTGCAACATATATGAGTTAGTCGTTTGATTTCCACTCTTTGCAACAACTAGCAGCCTCATGCAGTTTTCTGATACTGGCAAATACCCTCTTTGACCATATTCTTTGGCTGCTCTGCACTAAATTTTCTTCAGTTCACAAGGGTAGAAGCTTGTGATCTCTTTATAACGACTGTTTACCACCTATTACATAGGATGGAAGAAGGTCTCAAATTTGGTGTTGAGCCATACGGTGTCTACTAAATAAATCTTTTCAGTTGGGAATGCAGTGAACTTATCAAGAAATGTCATGACCTGTTTTTTTTGTTGTTGTTGTTAAATATTGGCAGCATAAACGGTGATTTTTACAAGTCCAAAGCACTTCCTCCACTTCCTGCTCAGCGAAATCTCACTCCGCCTCCAACTCTTTACCCTCAACAGCCCATGTCATCCTCCATATCTGAAGGGCATAATATGAGTAATCTTCCAAGATTCATCACCATGAATACCTCTCTGGAGATGGGCAATACAAAATCAAGACGTGCTGACATCAACGTCTGATTTATCTACTTGGAGCATGCACTTGGTGGTGATGATTTTTTTTTCCCCCCTTTTATGCGATACACACCTGTAACTTGTTCGATTGTCTGTGTGACTGAGAGGGTTTCTCTCACCCATGTTTTCAGATGTTGAGAATGTATATTGATTGTTGATTATTAATGAATCAAAACCTGATGTGATTCTTTACGATTGCAGTAAGTTCTACAGGGTTCGTTTTGTTATGGTTAACTAACTTTTTTTTCTTCTTCTGAAGAACTGCACACAATGTGCACAATCCCAGTTCATTTCCAATGTCAACTACATGAGCTAACAAGGACAGATGTTGCAGAGCTTACCGTGCCAAACCTGGTATCAAATGGAAAAAGAGGGAAGGGTCCCCCTTGTCACATGACTAGTGAGAATTGAGAAAAGCACCGAGGCTTCCTTTTCCTCTTATCAGTCATTGTTGGGGTTGATACATAGATTTCTTGCTACATCATTTATAGGCAATGCAAGGCCAAAAGAAATGGAAATGAACTTTTCTTTCTTACACTTCTTTTCTATCTTAGTTACAAACATGTTGCATGCTTGCCCCTACCCCATAACGAACATGCTAAAATAGAATAACAAAAAAAAACCTAATATTGTTGTTAGCGTCCATTTAGAGAATAATAATGCTAAAAACCACAATTGTTGGGTTGAGATTTATTAGTCTTATGGAGTAATAAAAACATTGGGCCCTTTGAACATCGAGGCCCACAGCAAGGCGCGCCAAAAGGTTTAGGTAGGATCCCTAGGCCCCACCAGCCGCTGTCCATTTAGGACGAAGCGTGGGCTCGTCTTCTCCGCAATAATCGCGAAGGTTGTAACAAGGGCACAAGGAGAGGCGCCGTGCCGGAACGTGTGAGGTCCAATCCTAAAAAAAAGTAGGAAATTGCACGAGCTTTGTCTGAGTCTGACTCTGACCTGTCTTCTTTTTTATCTCCAGAGCCTCCTCTTCACGACCTTCTTTCGGTTTGATCCCTCCGTTCCCTTTCATTTCTGTTGCTAGTGAAATAAATATTTTCCTTTTGATCAACAACATTCGCTCCGAATCCGGCGGTCCAGCGCTCGAGCCTGAGCCTTTTGCACCTTCGCTCGCTTGCATGTCCCCGTGCTGCCTACGTGCCTGATACAGAGGAGAGAAAGCGAAGCCTCGAGAACTACCCCTCCCCTTTCTTCTTCCTGTTTCTTGTACTTTCCGTTGCTGAACCTGAAAGCTGAAGAATTACAGAAGCGCGATTCAGAGTTTCGTTTTCCTCGATCTTCTCCGCAATGTCAATGCGAAGGCGGACCTTGCTTAAAATCATCGTCCTCGGTGACAGCGGGTCAGTAGTTGTTTTCCTTTTTAATTTTCGCTGATTACTTTTATTAACATTTTTTTTTTTTTTTTATGATTTCGTTTTTGTTTATTCGAGCTTTGTTAGACTTTTTGTCGTCATTGTTTCGCTGTTTTCCAGAATTGTAGGTTTCTTTGATTTGCGTTTAGAAGCGTTTGACGGTTTTCGTTTTGGTTGTCGATTTTGCAGGGTAGGGAAGACGTCCTTGATGAATCAGTATCCTTCGTGTGATTAATGGATCTGTAGGAGCTGGTTAATGGTTTATTTGTTTGTTTTAAGTGATGTTCGTACTTCGAGATTGCAGTGATTGATGACTGTTACTGTTGGACGTCGTGTTGGTTCTACGAGGATTATGTAATTTGATTAAATTTTCGCTAAACTCTTTGCTTCTTGTCTGAATTTTCTCTGTTATGCTATGATAGTCAGTGGATTCAGTTCCTCTAGATCTTGATCCACACATTTCCGGACTAATAGAAGATTATACTGGTGTTATAAAAATCTACTCGTCTTTGTCTGATCTGATCACCTCACGAGTTGGAGGCAGAGCGAAAGGTTTAGTACCTGTTTGGAGATGCTATAATTTAAGGTTGGCTAGTAGAATATCGCTGTTCATTGATATGCCAGGGAACGAAGTGAATATGTACTTCTATTACTATGTTTACTCGTGCTTTTAGCGTCTATTGTTGCTAGGGTTAAAGTTTCAATACATTGGATCGGCATTCTTATTTGGGCTGAAGCAGTCATTGTCCTCAACTGCCTATTTAGATATGTGCACAACAAGTTCAGCCAACAGTACAAAGCTACAATTGGTGCTGATTTTGTCACTAAGGAACTTCAAATTGATGACAAACTAGTCACTTTGCAAGTGAGCTCTCTTTTATAAGATATGTTACTATTTTTTCTCTCTTGTTTTTTTAAACATCTTTATGAATTTATCCATGTGTTGGTGCTAGATCTGGGACACGGCAGGGCAGGAAAGATTTCAAAGCCTTGGTGTTGCATTTTATCGCGGAGCAGATTGTTGTGTTCTTGTATATGATGTCAATGTGCTAAAATCATTTGATAACCTTGATAATTGGCATGAGGAATTTCTTAAACAGGTATATGCTGTCTTCGTCTTAAAACTTTGGTCTTGCTTTTCTTCTTTGTTCCTCTATGCTTTTTCTTTTATATATTTTTTTGACATCCACCCTCAACCTTTTTAAGCTCATAAAAAATTTAAGCACCACAGAGGATAGAATAGTTTACCTTAATTCAGAAATATGTCATTTGCTTGTATTTTCCATGATATAGTCGATCTTATTCTCTTGAGATTACTTCAGAGCCTTATATTTCTCCTTTTAAGCACTCCATGCATACCTTTCTACCAGGAAAGTATATGTACTTGAGTCTTGGCACATTGTGGCAGCCATCCTAGATGGTTTCTTGTCAAAGGAAGGCGCCTGCAGAACTAATCTTAGTTCTATAGTAATCTTTGTTCTTGATATGCATGAAGGAGACAAGATCTAGCCTTCAAATCATAGCATCAGCATAGTCATGCAATTTGTGTAGAGGGGTGTGCTGGATTCTTGTTGATTCTCACCTTTTTGTGGTATCACTATAATCAGTATTAGGTGATTCTTTTATTAATAGTTTGCCAATCCTTCTGCTGTATTATGATTCTCTCTTATACTCCAGGCAAGTCCATCAGATCCCAAGACATTTCCATTTATTTTACTTGGAAACAAAGTTGACATAGATGGTGGGAACAGTAGAGTGGTAAAGTCAAGAGATCCCTTGAGTTCTTTACTTTTTTGTTTTTGACATCATTTTAGATATCTAACATCTAGTATACAGGTTTCTGAGAAAAAAGCAAAGGAGTGGTGTGCTTCCCGGGGAAATTTACCTTATTTTGAGACCTCTGCAAAGGAGGATTATAATGTTGATGCCGCCTTTCTATGTGTTGCAAAAACTGCTCTTGCTAATGAACATGAGCAGGATATGTAAGTATCTCTTGTGGGCCTATAAGTTTCATCTTTTTTTTGGGTTCTGAATTCAATTCCAGGTGTGCAGTTGCCATTGAACATGAGATTAATATATAAATATGTCTTGTGAGGGTTTTTTTGGTTGCTATCCAATTTCCAGTGTTTCGTCCCAAAAGTGTCACTTATATCATGTTTATGCAAGATTGGCTGCTGAATATTTTGATGTCACCTTTTGATTTACTTGAACCCTCACTTGAGTAAAACATTTTGTCAAAAATTGTTGTAAAGCAGAGTGGCTCAATGGTTGGGGGGTTGTTTATTCTGGTCCAATGTCTTGGGTTCATGGTTCACCAACAGTTGAGTGTGTTTGCTTGTGTATTCATTCTGAAAAAAAAAAAAAAGACTGAGCAAGATGTACCCTGAGACACCTTACATGTGCATCCATAAGGAAGACAATTGTCTAGCCAACTCGCTTGCATGTAATGGGGTTCGTTTTCAACACTTAGTTGTTGGCGACTTGGTCCTAGATGGCCATACTCAGCATTTTTTAAAATTTTTTGATGCAGTTCCCCATCCTTGCAGTTATTTAAAAAATGAGATAGAGAACTTACATGAAAGGACAGATTTATTTGGAAAAGAATTCTTTATTGTTGCTTGATTGCAAAGATAAGCGTATATAAATCTGTTAGATGTCTTGCAGGACAGTCTCCATTTCTATGGAGTTTTAACCTTGATTTAGTTCTCAGGTATCTGCTTACATAGCTTTCCTATGCTTTTTCCTCCCTCCTATTTTCAGAAGTGTTTAATTCTGATTATTTCATAGTATTGCACAATTGACTGTCTGTTTTATCCCACATATGGTGGTACTATATACTAGTGTAAACTAGTGCCTCGTATCAATGTAGTTGTTCAATAACAGGGTTGATTTCCATTTTATTTTTTAGTGTTTGCTGCCTCCCAATGCATACCAATCTGTTTCAGGCCCTCTAATTAGTTTGTATCATCTGTCAGTGTGGTCTTTGTTATTTGCTCTTTTCCTTTTTTTTTTGAAGATGTGTTATTTGCTATTTTCTGTTGCCATCTATTAATCCTTTTGGATTGCACGAGACTTTGAGTCAATAAATCTTGCCTCTCTTTTTGTAATCCTTTGTTTCAATAGCTCAAATTTATGTTCCTTATGCAGCTATTTCCAGACCATTCCAGAACCAGTTCCAGACACCGAGCAAAGAGGAGGTTGCGCTTGTTGATGTTAGCTCCTGTGATTATACAGAAGCAACAAATGCAATTACTGTTTTTTGAATCTTCCAGTTTGCCAATTCTATGCTGGGGTTTTCTTTTTGTTCTCCTACACCTTGTGGCCAATTTTTTTCAGTGTACCACATGTATACTAACTTCCATTAAAGACCTCTTGAATTTTATTCTTGCGGGTGCTGTATGAATGACAGATGTTTTTTCTGGAAGAAACTCAAAAGTATGAGTCAAATTGAAGAAAGCACGACTAGAATTGTATTTTTGTTCATATGGCACAGCCTTGACCAGGGTAAATTGGTTACCTATCTTAGCAGACTAGTGTTAAATTATTAATTCTAAGTTAGCAGAGTAGTGTTAGTTACCAATAACCCCATTAACAAATCAAAGTAATATGTCTAATTAGTTTACAACTATTCTCCAAAGTAGCATAAATTATGACTCATGCTTTAACAAAATGGTCACAGTATATGGTCTAAGACCAACGCTTGAGTACTAAATGGATGTATGGTTCGATTTGTTGGAATGTTCTGGTTTAGTAGAAGAAGCTGAGAAGCTTGTATTAGAAGCAGATGCCAATATTAGAAGCAGATGATGTGATATTGGAAGCACTACTTGGTGCTTGTAAAATCCACTGCAACTCTGAGATAGAACAAACCTGCAGCCGAGTGTCTCATGGAGTTAGCAGTTCCGGCATAGTGGCTGCTATGTGCTTCTATCAAACATGAATGCATCTTTGGGAGATTGGAAGGTTGTTGCTAAGACATAAGAAAATATCCTGGTTGTAGCAGCCTTGTTTTTTTTTTTTTTATGGATTAAGCCATGAATACTTCGTAGAGGATGATTTGAGCCAAAGAGTATGTTGGAGGAGTTGACTCCCAATTAGTTGAACCCAGCAGCATAAAGACCAAAAACCTCAAAATACTGGAGAAAGAGGGCATTCTTTCGCATCACAGTGAGAAGATCGCAATTGAGAGCTGAAGATTTTTGTACACCGACTTGAATCTCGATAAAGAAAGACAGCCAATGGCTAATACATTTGTTCATTCTAAACATCGTCTGCAACACTATCTGCCGACATTGATAGGATTTATAAATGGTTCCATGAAACAAAGCATGATATCTTTACAGTGTGAAATTGTAGTAGAAAGATTGGGAGCAGAAAAAACAAGCTACCAATAATCCATACACGAACATAATCCATTCTTGAAATGGTGGAAACGGTTTTGATCCCTGACTATGATTTCCCTGTTATAGAGTTTTGATACGAGTTTTGTAGCAGCATGGCAATCTGAACAAACCCTAAGGTTTTTAATGATGTGTATTGTGCTTCCAGGTTCCGTATTTATCAAGCCAAATGCAATTGCCAGTTTTTCACTGTGACGATATAGTGCAGTTTCTTTCTCCTCCTCCTCAATATCAGCCAACACCTGGGTCGTGTCAGGTGTATATCCTTCTTCCTCCAATCTTTGCCTCATCTCATCTAACTTAGAATATATCACTCTAGTACAAGGATGGGTCATGTCCCCTGCATGAAATTCATGAGCCTCATCGTTCAGTTCTATTGAACTACATCCAGCTATCTTCTTCAATCCCCTCTCTCTCATCAAGTTCCTCACAGATTTCACATCTTCCCATCTACCTGCTTGTGCATACAAATTCGCAAGAAGCACATAACAGCTACTATCATCAGATGCCAACTCAATAAGTTCCAGACCCATGCGCTCACCTATATCAACATTCCTGTGAACTTTACACGCACTTAGAAGTGCCTTCAACACCACTAAACCGGGTTGCTCTTTCATACTCCTCACTAATCTTTCTGCTTCTTCCAGCCGACCAGCACGACCCAGAAGATCAACCATGCAGCCATAGAGCTCCATTGTGGGCTTAATGCCATGAACTTCCTCCATCTCCTTAAAATACTTCACTCCTTCATCAACCATTCCACCATGACTACAAGCCTTCAGCACACCAACAAAAGTTACATCAGTAGGTTTAACTCTATTTCTGAGCATATCTTGGAACATATCCAGTGCCTCCATTCCTCGGCCATGCATTGCCAAACCACCAGTAATTGCATTCCAGGTTACTACATTCCTTTTGGAGGGTTCTATCCTCTCAAACAACTCCATAGCACTGTCTATACTTCCACACTTTGCATACATGTCTATCATTGCTGATCCAAGAAAAACATTCATCTCCATCCCAGCATTTTCCACATAAGAGTGAATCCATTTGCCCAAACTTAGAGCTCCCAAGCGAGAAACAGAAGGGAGAACACTCACTAATGTCTGCTCATCAGGCCTTATTCCTTCCTTCTGCATGGTCTGAAAACAATCAAGTGCGTCTCTGTACCTTCCTGAATGCACATAGCCTGTCATCAAAGCCGTCCACGAAATTAGGCTTCTTTTAGGCATTTCTTCTAAAAGCTTTTTCGCCACATCAACTTCCCCCATTTTCGCATATCCATCAATGATGGCATTCCACGAAGCAACCACCCCACGGCTCAATTCAAAAGCCTGCTGAGCAGAATGTAAATCTCCACGCCCAGAATACAAACTAACTATTGAGCTTGCAAGATAGGAGTCAATCTCCCCAGATTTAATAATTTGGGCATGGATCTGTTTCCCTTCTGCATTTAATTGAGACCTAGTGCACGCCTGAACCAAAAACGAGAAAGCAAATCTATTGAGCTGGAACCCTTCATTCAGAAGTTGGACGTAAAAGGAAACAGCAGACGGAGGGCATTCGCTTCGAGAATGGCAGCGGAGCATAATATTTTTGGTGAACAGACTCGGATCCTCGGTTATGCGGAACACTGATTGAGCATATTGCAGATTAATCGAAGAGCTTGCACAAAACTCAATGAGAGCGTTAACAACGCCAATTTCTTGGATTAAACCAGTCTTAACAAGAATTCCATGAACCTGGTGAACCTCTTCCGTGATTTTACACATTTTGATCAGAGAAACTGTGGCCGGAACGGTGTATCGATTCGGTCTCCGAGAGGCAGGGTTTGGGTCAGAGATACTTCTTGGGACCGTTAAGTTCGTTGCCATGTTTAGTCTCGTAATTTCCTCTCCTTTCCGAATTCCGAATTCGAAAATTTAAACGACCAAGAGAACGTAGATCGGATGGAAGAAAGAAGATGAAGCGAACTCTCCACCACTCCTGAATTCGAAAATTTAAACGACCAAGAGACGTAGATTGGATGGAAGAAAGAAGATGAAGCGAACTCTCCACCACTCCTGCAAGGGGGGCAGGTGCCTGGGAAATGGCCTTGCGGACAAAACCTGTAATAACTAATAACCAGTTTTCTGGTCTGAATTACAATAGAAAGTATAGTATAAAAATTAAACAAATGCTTACTTTATAATATAAAAATAGTTAATTAAGAGTGCCCGGTGCTCAGCTTCTCCTCAACAGGCATCTCACAAAAATCCTCCTCTTTTCTCTCTTCTCTCGTCTCCCCGAAAGCCTTGAAACATAGAGACTGAAAGGAGCGATGGCAAAAGAAGGCAGACGTCTGCAGCCATGGATGGCGGTGGTGCCCGCCTATGTCATCTCTCCAACGAAATCTTCTAACATCCCAAACTTGGACACCATTTTTGAGGAAGCTTTCGACGCCGAGGAGGATCCCGATGAGTGACGCTTTGGGTCGATTTTTTCTTCCCTTCCATTCTCTTCTAATATGTTTGCTAAACATGACCGGAGTCATCTGAGCATCTCTAGACGGACTATGTTAGAAGAGGGAGTTTTGAAGCTCGTAGTCTCCACGCCCATAAGAGGAACGGAGAGAGATTTGTAAGGCTTGTTGGTGGACAGAGGAAGTTGTTATCTTTTGTTTGGCTCCCTAGAAATCACGAGCCAGAACGGAACCTTGTATAGTCGATTTGAGCAGACCACTCATAGCATAATCTTGTTTGCTATGCTAATATATCGATTCACCATGTCTTAATAAAAACATGCATCACAGAAGGGTGTTACGAAGAACGACAATAAAGAGACAGGTAATCACACGACACAAAATTTTACGTGGTTCGGCAAATTGCCTACGTCCACGGGAGCTACAGAGAATTTCATTTCAAATCAGAGAAATCACAATATAATAGAGAGACTTATCTGTAACAGCAGCAACGTCGTCCCACTGTCCCTCACAACAACGACTCTCTGTTGACTCTACCAATAACACCTAGAACGCCTCCTTGCTACATCTACCAACAACACCTGAGATGGCTCCCTGCAGCCTCTACTAGCAACACCGGGCATGCCTCCCTGTTGCGTCTGTTAGTAGCACCTGAGACGGCTCCCTGCTGTCTCTGTCAGTAGTACCTGAGATGGCTCCCTGCTGTTGCCTCTGTCAGTAGCAACTGAGACGGCTCCCTACTGCATGGCTCTGTCAACAACACCTGAGACGGCTCCCTGCTGCCTTTGTCAGCAGCACCTGAGACGGCTCCATGCTGCCTCTGCCAGCAGCACCGGGCACACTTCCCTGCTGCATCTACCAGTAACACTTGAGACGACTCCCTATTGCCTCTACTAGCAACACCGGGCACGCCTCCCTGCTGCGTCTGTCAGTAGCACCTGAGATGGCTCCCTGCTGCCTCTGTCAGCAGCACCTGGCACGCCTCCCTACTGCCTCTATCAGCAACACCTGAGACGCCTCCTTGATGGCTCCCTGCTGCCTCTGTCAGCAGCACCTGGCACGCCTCCCTGCTGCCTCTATCAGCAACACCTGAGACGCCTCCCTGCTGCCTCTGTCAGCAGCACCTGGCACGCCTCCCTGCTGCCTCTATCAACAACACCTGAGACGCCTCCCTGCTGCCTCTATCAGCAGCACCTGGCACGCCTCCCTGCTGCCTCTATCAGCAACACCTGAGACGCCTCCCTGCTGCCTCTATCAACAGCACCTGAGAGTGCTCCCTGCTACTGCCTCTATCAGCAACACCTGAGACGGCTCCCTGCTGCCTCTGTCAGCAGCACCTGAGACAGCTCTCTGCTGCCTCTACCAACAGCACCGGGCACGCCTCCCTGCTGCCTCTGCCAGCAGCACCGGGCACGCCTCCCTACTACCTCTGTCAGCAGCACTTGAGACGGTCCCCTGCTGTCTCTGCCAGCAGCACCGGGCACACCTCCCTGCTGCCTCTGTCAGCAGCACCTGAGACGGTTCCCTGCTGCCTCTGCCAGCAGCACCTGGCACGCCTCCTTGCTACATCTACCAACAACACCTGAGACGGCTCCCTGCTGCCTCTACTAGCAATACCGGGCACGCCTCCCTGTTGCTTATGTCAGCAGCACCTGAGACGGCTCCTTGCTACCTCTGTCAGCAACACCTGGCACTCTTTCCTGCTGCGTCTGTCAGTACCACCTGAAACAGTTCCCTGCTGCCTCTGCCAGCAGCATCGGGCACGCCTCCCTGCCGTCTTTGTCAACAGTACCTGAGACGACTCCCTGCTGCCTCTGCCAGCAGTACCTGGCACACTTCCCTGTTGCATCTACCAGAACAACTGAGACGGCTCCTTGCTGCTTCTACTAGCAACACTAGGCACGCCTCCTTGCTGCTTCTACTAGCAACACTAGGCACGCCTCCTTGCTGCGTTTGTCAGCAGCACCTGAGACGGCTCCCTGCTGCCTCTGTTAGCAGCACCTGGCACGCCTCCCTGCTGCGTCTGTCAGCAACACCGGAGACGGCTCTCTTCTGCCTTTGTAAGCAGCACCTGGCACGCCTCCCTGCTGCCTCTATCAACAGCACCTGGCACGCCTTCCTGCTGCCTCTATCAGCAGCACCTGAGACGGATCCCTGCTGTTGCCTCTGTCAGCAGCACCTGAGACGGCTCCCTGCTGCCTGCCTCTATCAACAACACCTGAGACGGCTCCCTGCTGCCTCTATCAGCAACACCTGAGACGGCTCCCTGTTGTTGCCTCTGTCAGCAGCACCTGAGACGGCTCCCTGCTGCCTGCCTCTATCAACAGCACCTGAGACGGCTCCCTGCTGCTTGCCTCTATCAACAGCACCTGAGACGGTTCCCTGCTGCCTCTGTCAGCAGCACCTGAGATGGCTCCCTACTGCCTCTGCCAGCAGCATCAGGTACACCTCCCTGTTGCCTCTGTCAGCAACACCTGAGACGGCTCCTTGATGCCTGCCCCTACTGCCTCTGCCAGCAGCATCGGGCACACCTCCCTGTTGCCTCTGTCAGCAACACCTGAGACGGCTCCTTGATGCCTGCCTCTGTCAGCAGCACCTGAGACGATTCCCTGATGCCTGCCTCTGTCAGCAGCACCTGAGACGGCTCCCTGATGCCTGCCTCTGTCAGCAGCACCTGAGACGACTCCCTGCTGCCTCTGCCAGCAACACCAGGCACGCCTCCTTGTTTCGGCGGCAGTGCTGAAACCCGAAACGATGAGAAAGCTCCTCTGTAACTGAGTCCCGAGCTTTCTCCCACTGGCCGCACACACCGACACAGAGATCCAATGTCTTGAGAGCTTCTCTACAGCATCAGTGTCGATGCTCTCTCTTGCGCGTCGACCGGAGAGACGCTGCAGCGTCTCTGTTTCTTCTCAACAGAACACCGTCGTCCAGAAGCACCGGCAACGGCGTCGTCCTTCTCGAACCCTCTCTTTCAAATCCCGAATGCCTCTCTCTTCCGACGCTGTTGCCGAATCTCAGAGCACCCTTCCGGCAACAACGCCGGGTCTCAGAGCTCCCTCTTCCGGCAACAGCGCCGAGTGGCAGTGCTCAGGCGCCGAGTCCGAGTTCCTCTTCCAGCAAGTCCTGAGGCTCTGTTTCTTGGCGACTTTCTATTTCTACGCTCGTCCTCTATCAGTCCCGAAGGGGGACAAATCAACATACAGGGAACTTAATTTTCCCTTGAGTGCAGTACACACTAGCGGCACCTGAGACAGCTCCCTGCTGCCTCTACCAGCAGCACTTGGCACGCCTCCCTGCTGCATCTACCAACAACACGTGAGACGGCTCCCTGCTGCCTCTACTAGCAACACCGGGCACACCTCCCTGCTGCGTCTGTCAGCAGCACCTGAGACAGCTCCCTGCTGCCTCTGTCAGCAGCACCTGGCACGCCTCCCTACTGCCTCTGTCAGCAGCACTTGGCACGCCTCCCTGCTGCCTCTAGCAGCAGCACCTGAGATGGCTCCCTGCTGCCTCTGTCAGCAACACCTGAGATGGCTCCCTGCTGCCTCTGTCAACAGCACCTGAGACGGCTTCCTACTGCCTCTGCCAGCAGCACCGGGCACGCCTCCCTGCTACTTCTACCAGCAGCACCGGGCACGCCTCCCTGCTGCCTCTATCAGTAGCACCTGAGACGGCTCCCTGCTGTCTCTGCCAGCAGCATCTGGCACGCCTCCCTACTGCCTCTATCAGTAGCACCTGAGACGGCTCCCTGCTACCTCTGCTAACAGCACCTGGCATGCCTCCCTGCTGCATCTACCAGTAACACCTGAGACGGCTCCTTGCTGCCTCTATTAGCAACACCGGGCATGCCTCCCTGCTGCGTCTGTCAGTAGCACCTGAGACGGCTCCTTGCTGCCTCTGTCAACAGCACCTGGCACACCTCCTTGTTGCCTCTGTCAACAACACCTGAGACGGCTCCCTGTTGCCTTTGCCAACAGCACCGGACACGCTTCCCTGTTGCCTCTGTCAACAGCACCTGAGACGGCTCCCTGCTACCTCTGCCAGTAGCACCTGGCACGCCTCCCTACTGCATCTACCAGCAACATCTGAGTCGACTCCTTGCTGCCTCTACTAGCAACACCGGGCACGCCTCCCTGCTGCGTCTGTCAGCAGCACCTGAGACGACTCCCTACTGCCTCTGTCAGCAGCACCTGGCACGCCTTCCTGCTGCGTCTATCAGCAACACCTGAGACGGCTCCCTGTTGCCTCTGTTAGCAGCACCTGGCACACCTCCCTGTTGCCTCTATCAGTAATACCTAAGACGGCTCCCTGCTGCCCTTGAGACGGCTCTGAGACGACTCCCTGCTGCCTCTGTCAGTAGCACCTGAGATGGCTCCCTGCTGCCTTTGCCAGTAGCACCGGGCACGCCTCCATACTGCCTCTATCCATACTGCCTCTATCAGTAACACCTGAGACGTCTCCCCCAGCAGCATCGGGCACACCTCCCTGTTCCTGCGATAGTGCCGAAACTCGAAACAGTGAGAAAACTCCTCTGTAACTGAGTCCCGAGCTTTCTCCCACTGGCCGCACACACCGACTCAGAGATCCGATATCCCGAGAGCTTTTCTACAGCATCAGTGTCGACGCTCTCTCTTTCGCGTCACCGGAGAGTCCCACTCTGCTGCGTCGACCGGAGAGACGCTGCAGCGTCTCTGTTTCTTCTCAACAGAACAGCGTCGTCCAGAAGCACCGGCAACGGTGTCGTCCTTCTCGAACCCTCTCTTCCGAATCCCGAATACCTCTCTCTTCCGGCGCTGTTGCCAAATCCCAGAGCACCCTTCCGGCAACAACGCCGGGTGTCAGAGCTCCCTCTTCCGGCAACAGCGCCGAGTGGCAGTGCTCTGGCGCCGAGTTCGAGCTCCTCTTCCAGCTAAGTCCCGAGGCTCTGTTTATCGGTGACTCTCTGTTTCTGCGCCCGCCCTCCCTCTATCAGTCCCGAAGGGGGTAAATCAACATATAAGGAACTTAATTTTTCCTAGCACACACTAACGCAATGAGAAGGTCCTCCGTGTCCCTTGGGCCCACCTACTCAAACGGTGTGGACCAGTCTCCACAATGCTCAACAAAGGGCACCATTGAAATCATGGCTGCCATCCAGGGTGATGCATTTCTGTATTCAGATGGTAGACGATACCATGATCGTCGAACAACTCTTCTCACTTGTGAAAAATGGTTGGATTGTTTATTAGTTTACATTGACGAAAACGTCGGTGTCAAATCTGTAGATGCGATATTGCCGATGTGAATCCCTCACTGTCAAAGAGAAAGTAAAAATTAAAAGGAGAAATCAAAGCACTGGAAAAAGAAATAATACCTGTGTAGTTCGTCGGCTGTGTAAAATCATGGTGGAAGACCTTCGTACAATGGTGCTGGACGGGTCGAACTGGAACAAAAACAAGGACGAGAACAACAAGACGATTGAAATGACACGATTGAAATGACAAGTGAAAGCGAATTCAGAAGTATCATGGAGTGAATCTTTCCCATTACCCACTGCACTAACAGGGCCTTAACCAGGTTTTTGACATTTTGATAAAATTGTATTTTTAGTTATTTAATTCAAAGTTATTTAAACTAAAGAATGTATTAACCATTGTAATTCTTATCGTTAACGTCATCGGTTTGCCCAACCGAGAGTTTCTCTAGAAGGCGGGTCGAGTGGCTGTACTTCAATTTCCAGCTCTGCGGTCTCCTCCGGCGACGTGGAACTTGCCTGTCCAGAATCGTTGCTTTGTCTTTCTTCCGCGCAACTCTCACCGTGAATTGCTTAATTCCTTTTGCTTTCTGAATCGCATAGTTCTCCATCTGTTCTGGCGGACTCCTACGATGTCGTCTTCATCTGTGAGTGTATTGAAAACCCTCTTCATCGTGTTGGATTGCTTGATAGTGTCCTCTGTCATCTACACTCTCGCTACCGATGGTTTTCCCTTCCGCAGAGAGCTCCTGACGCCGTAAGCTTTACTTGATGCTCTCTCTGTCTCTCCTCTATTTCTAACTTTGGGCATCGACCGAGCATTGATAAGGATCACTTATCAATTTTTTATACGGCTTGATTTATCTCTTAAGTTTGTATCTTTTTTATGTTGGTAACATGCATGCAATGATACTTTCAAATTCTTTATTTCCCATCGTCTCTCCGGCTCCAGGAGCTGGCCACCGTTCTTCTTCTTCTTCCACTTGTATTGAAACGAAACAATGTAAAACTATAAGAGAGTTGCAGCAAATTCACGCTCTCATTATCAAAACAGGCGGAATCCGCGATCCCGTCACCGCCGCAGAAATCTTACACCTCTATGCTCTCTCCCATTTCCGTGACCTACCATATGCTCGTACTGTTTTCAATTGCATGGAAACGCCCAACTGCTTTTCGTGGAACACCATCATTAGAGCTTTTGCTGAAAGTGATGACCCCGCTGAGGCTTTAAATCTTTACTGCAAAATGCTTAATGACGAATTCGTTCGACCGAACGGATACACAATCCCTTCGGTCTTAAAAGCCTGTGCTCGTGTGTCTGGAGTCAGAGAGGGGAGACAGGTCCACTGTCAGGTTGTAAAACTTGGTTTAGTTGAAGACGGGTTTATTTTAAGCAACCTCCTTCGGATGTATGTCATTGCCTGTGTCATGGATGACGCTCAGAAGTTGTTCAATAGAAACATTCGATTGGGTCAAATGAGTGACGAGAGGGGACAAAACAACGTGGTTTTGTGGAATGTTATGGTGGACGGATGCATCCGAAATGGTGATATTGGTGCAGCTAGAAACTTGTTCGATAGAATGCCTCAAAGAAGTGTGGTATCATGGAACGAGATGATAGCTGGGTATGCACAGAATGGTTTTTTTAAAGAGGCATTAGAGATCTTCCGCGATATGCAAATAAGCAACATCCAGCCTAATTATCTCACTTTGGTTAGTGTCCTCCCCGCAGTTTCACGTCTAGGGTCTCTTGATTTGGGTAAGTGGTTGCATGCTTATGCAGAGAAGAATAGGATCAAGTTAGATGAGGTGCTCGGTTCTGCTTTTATTCATATGTATGCAAAATGCGGTGATATTGAGAAGGCCCTTAAGTTATTTGAGGCTCTACCACAGAGAAATGTAGTAACTTGGAACGTGATCATTGGAGGCCTAGCCATGCACGGTAGGGCTAATGATGCACTTAGCTTTTTCTTTGAGATGGAGAAATCAGGCATAGCTCCAACCGATGTCACATTTATTACTGTACTGAATGCATGTAGCCATGCCGGATTGGTGGATGAGGGTAGGTCATGCTTTAACAAAATGGTCACAGTATACGATATAAGACCTAGGCTTGAACACTATGGATGTATGGTTGATATGTTGGGACGTTCTGGATTGCCAGAAGAAGCTGAGAAGCTTGTTTTGAACATGCCAATTGAAGCAGATGATGTGATATGGAAAGCACTACTTAGTGCTTGTAGAATCCATGGTAAGATTGAGATTGGAAAACGCGTAGCTGAGCATCTTATGGAGTTAGCACCTCAAGATAGTGGCTGCTATGTGCTTCTATCAAACTTGTATGCATCTTTGGGAGATTGGGAGGCTGTTGCTAAGGTTCGGTTGATGATGAAGGAGATGGACATAAGAAAAGATCCTGGTTGTAGCAGCATTATCATTGATGGGATAGTCTATGAATTCCTGGTGGATGATGATTTGCATCCAAGAGCCAAAGAGATCCACTCTATGTTGGAGGAGATGGCTTCTAAGTTGAGGTCAGTAGGTTACAGACCAGACACCTCACACGTATTGCTCAATGTGGGTGAGGAGAAGAAAGAAAGCATTCTTTACTATCACAGTGAGAAGATAGCAATTGCATTCGGTCTAATTAGCACCAGCCCCAGTACACCACTACAAATAACAAAGAATTTACGGATATGTGGAGATTGTCATTCAGCAATAAAGCTTATTTCGAAACTTTATGATCGTAAGATAATTGTGAGAGACTGTAACCGTTTTCACCATTTCGAGAATGGGTCATGTTCATGTATGGACTATTGGTGAGTGAACATAAGCTGTTGGGCTTCATCAGATAAAGTTTGTCTTGAAGAGCAGAAAAATCTGTACATTGACTTGGATATCTATAAAGTATGACAGTAATCTCATGTTTTTTGTATGGTGAATTTACAAGAGTAAATACATTCTCTGGTCATTAATATGTATTCCGTCTGTACTCTGGTTTGTGTGCTGAGAGGATATACTGCTGGATTTTTTTATTTTTTTTAAAATAATATACCACAGGATATGAACATGAGAAATTTATTCAATTATGAGTAATTTATTTAGTTACTTTAGCTTTCAACTTGAGCAACTTGTCTGGTACATTTTATTATGTCGGTTTAGATAGTGTATTTTTTAATTTCAAAAGTAGCTGCTTATTTGACCAAAAAATACTTGAATTCAAGTATGTTTAGGGGTGGACACCGTGTCGGGTTTTAGTGTGGGTTGGGGACGGGGCCCAACCCACGGGGACGAAGCGGGGATATGAAATGGAGGGATGGGGCGGAGATGGGTTGGGTTTATGAGGCTGGGGCAGGGACTGGGTTGTGGGGATGATGATTGGGTAGAGGTCGGGTTCGATGTATCGGGCTTTTTTTTTTTTTTCGGGTTCGGATTTCACTGTCAGGGTTTGGGGTTTCGGGAAACCCAATCCTTGCCCACCCCTAGGTATGTTGAATTTTGGCTTGACATGACCAGTGACTGCCCTAGGCCCTACCTCATATTGAACATTTCAGGTAGACATCTCTGCGACAATGCATGCAATTATATTCCTAAGCATGCATGAAACTTCAAATGATTGTAGTCTTCCAGCTAAACTGATCTTCTTCTGCCATCTGAAAAAGTGCAGTGGAGCGTAAATGACTTATACACTCCCTTTTGGATTAAACTAATCAAACTAAAGCAATTTTTTACTCTCTGCAGATGGATGGTGGCTACTCTTGTTGACTTTTATATTGACATCATTCCTATTGCCGTATGTCACAACAACCTTGTCTTTCTTGTTATACTAGGGAAAATTCCGTGAACACAACTTTAGCATCCACAGTCATGGGGTTTGGAGCTCCAGTAACAAAACTGCTAAACTGATTTACAGGCGTATTTTTTATGACAAGATTTTTGAAAACTTTACTGCATACTAGACATTCCAGAAAGACTAATTGAACTTTTAAAATGACATGTGTTGAACAGCTCATTCTATTCAAGTTATATTGTTGCTTGAATGATGTTATTAGGATATCTGCAGTTTCATAGATGTGAAATAAAATAAGATTTTGAGTCTGTTTGTTGGGTTCAGATCTGTTAGTCCATCGACTAGCACCAGGTTTGATCCCTTCTAAACACATGGGGAGATAGGTCCCATTCACCCTCCTCATGTGATCAGAACGGACCAACCCCAATGCTAGTCCATGAACTAACAGATCTAAACCTGTATAGTTTACCTTTTTTTTTGTTTTTCCTTCTTTTTGTGTGTATGTGGAGGGGGGTGAGGGTGGAACAAAGTTCCATTATAAAGCTACTGCAAAAACTATTTGAACAACTGAAAATTTTGTTCTTAATTTCCCCATGGCGCTTTTGAAAAATAGTGGCACAGCACCACATATACATGCCTTGGGGAAATTAAGAACAAATTTTTTCATGACAACTGAGAAGCATGAAACCTCACTATTGTTTACCAGGTTTGGGTTGCTTACAAAGAACAAAGCTGGATCAGTGCTGTATTCTGGATAATTCTTCTACTATGTTTGGGAAGGTAAAGTTCTGAATGATCCTTTTGTTCTCATCTGTTTTCGTCTTTTAACTATTCAAATAGAAAGAAATTTACATTTTTTTTTTGTTCAGATAAGCTGAAAAGGGATGAATTGTCTTTGCATTAATAATAATGTCAAATTGTTGGCACCCTGTGATATATTATTCCATCTTTGAATAGTAGCAGCACACAACTTAGTTGAAAAAACAGAGTAAAGACTATATTCCTCAAAAGAATCCTGGAAATTGAGTTGAATAACTTCCACTAGGTTACATGTTTTCTATCTTCTCTGCGTTTATTTTTAAAGAAATGAGACTTTGTAAGACAAAAAATATGTTTTTCAGAAGCCTTCATTTTCAAATGGAAATCAATATTATTTATATCTGATCTAGCAGCTTAGTTTATATACCTTTTTCTTTTAAAACAATCAATAGTCGGCTCAAGGTTGTGTTCTTAAACTCCATTTCCTTGTGTAACAATCTGTTGTTCATAATTTCTTGGAGTATATTTCATTCAACTCTAGGTTCCTCCATTGATGTTTGTGAAGGAAAATTCTTCTATCACGTTCTCAATTATGCAAGACCCAATTGCATGAGAGTTTTTTAGTCACTTTGATGGATGGTTTATCTCAGAAATGGTTAAATACAGTATGTTATGAAGATGGGTATGGATGAAGTGACTGGATATGTTTGAGCCTCATCAAAGAAACATATAAGCTGATACAAGATGAGGCCAACCACTATAGTTATCAACAACGGCTTATAGTTATTATATTCAAAGTTTTCCAGATCTTCACAATTTTCCCATACACTTGTTTCATTGAAATTAATAACAATTGGTTTCTTGTCTATTTCAGCATTACTACATGCACCTATATTATTTTTCAGCTTTTCAAGCTCTCACCACAGCAGATGCAAGATCCTTTCTATCATATATTGCTGAGATCCGATAGCAGGCAAGTTTTTCTTTTTTTTTTCAAAGAATTTATTATAGGCAGGTTATAATCTAATTCAGACAAAAGATAGTTATCCGGACACATTGTTCTGCAATCGCACATATCCTCAATTGGACCAGACTAGAACTTTGTTTATCTGTGCTATCTGAGTTCCTTGAGTAGGTCATGGGCCTAGATGAGCTGTTGTTTGTGACTCGTTTACTTTCTTATTCACACTATGTATTTGATATTCATTTTTTCATTGTTTGGGCTTGATTAACATTACTTCATATGCCATTCACTATTTCAAACAGCCTCTTCCTCTCTCTTTTGAGAGATGTCTTTTGTGAAGGTTGGGTACATGGATCTTATTATTATTTGATCTCTTCTCCTCGTAAACTTCATGAGCTGATGTTTATAATTCCTGGACTGCCCGTCTTATTCCGAATGGTCAGGTTAATTATTCCAAAAATACAAAGAGAAAAATCCTCACACAAAAGTACTAAAGAATTTCAAAAGCTAACTTCTTTTTATTTAATCAAATTTTGCTTAAAGATCGCAATTCTGAAAAGAAAAGCGATACCTTCAAAGAATGACATCCACAGACAAACTGCTTTGTTTGCTGCATCTTATTCGTCATTGTTTGCCTTTTTAAATTTTAGAGGGCTCTTTTCCATTTATAATTTCATTTAACTACCCAAAATAAAAATCATTCTGTTCATTACGTTTCAAAAAAGTAGTTCTAATATTTTATTTTTTTTGAGAACAATCAATTATTGACTGAAATATTTTGTCTGTAGGACTGTTAATCAAAAAAAGAGGAACTTCTCTTTGGTTGTTGCGGGTAGGATTCTCTTCACTGCATTGGGTTGCTTGATGTTGGCAACTCTGCTTTACACACTCCTCTCTGATGGTTCTCCTTTTCGTAGAGAGCTTTTGACACCGTGAGTTGGATTTCATCTCTGTTCTTTTCTTATGCTGTTCTATCCGTGATTATTTGGTGGTGTCTTTTCAAGTTCTTTAAAATAGAGAAGTAACCAAGGCATGACATGATGTAAGCTTCTTTTGGTGATTACTTGTTCTGTTATTCTGGAACTGCATTTGTATTTTCAAATAAATATCAGCTGATATCATGACAATCTTTGCAGGTGGTTGGTAGCAACTCTTGTTGACTTCTATATTAATATTGTGGCCATAGCGGTACGAGATTATAATGTTTAAGCTGTCAGGAATGGTTAACTACATTAGTTGTCATCAGATACTTTATTCCAAGCGGCGCTGGCTTTTCAAGTTTATTTGTCAAGTATTCTTTGATGTTTCTAACAGATACCAGACCTTTTCGTTTTGATGTTTTCCTTTACTTGAAATAAAATATGTCAATCTATTCCTTACGTGTATGCTTTATCATCAGGTTTGGATCACTTACAAGGAAGCAAGTTGGATCAGTGCTTTCTTTTGGATTTTGTTATTGGTATGCTTTGGAAGGTAATGATCTTTTTACAGTTTAAACGTTAATTATGTCAAGATTTAACCATGCTATCACCAATCTGTAGTCAAATCTCCATGACTATGCTGTGAATCGTCTCTAGTTTACCATGGAACTAATTATTGCCTCAGGGTTTTTGGTAATGTCCTTTTTCTATCTGTGCAGCATTACCACATGTACTTATATTGTAATTCAGCTATTCAAGTTATCCTCACAAGAGCCACTGTACAAAGTCCTGTTGAACAGTAGCAGCAGGCAAGTACGAAATTATGTTCCATCTTTATGAATTCATTGAATTGGCAGTTCTGCCCACCTCACTAGGGCCATTGATGATGAAAATGATGATTGAATTTTACGTGATCTTTATAGATTGCACAGGGTAACTGGTGGCATCATTATTCTTCATGAGGCAGGATAAATTGTGTATTATTTCCAGCCCACATGTCATGCAATTAACTGACTAGTTTCTCAGTTGTTAAATATCAGTTGAAAAACCTTTGAACTGGGAGAATCCTTTCTTCTGATCCATAATGTGGGCATCATTCTTGGTGTTTGTCCTGGTCAAGGCAGAAGCATAGCTTCTCTCGGAATGCTTCCAACTCTAAAATTACCTGTTAAGTGATTTCAAAAAATAAAAAATTGTTTTATGATCTTGAATCCCTTTCCCCCTTGTAAACATTGACTCGACCATCCTTTGTTTGCTCCAATCCAAGACACTCACCATTGATTCTGAGAGCAAACTTTACATTTCTTGTTTATTTTTTACTGTGATAGAATGACACTTAATTTCAGAGACCTGATAAGTAATTTCTTCCTGTTACGCCAGAAAACAAAGTATAAAAGTTGTTTGAGTAATAAGTCATAACACGAGTTGGAGAAGAAAGCCCAGGAGGTAGGAATTCTGAGATCCTGCCTTAGATCCATTGAAGTTCTTTTCTGTTGTATTCAGCCTGTTGCTATAAGATACATGCAATTGGCCCCTTGTGTAAATAGAATTTCAGTTGCTCATATAACATCTTCTGACAAATTTCATTGAGGCATACTTCAAATTGTTTCGAATTAGAGCATATTACGCTTGTGATCGGTGATACTCTTTGGTAAAGATATGTTGACTTTCGATATTAAGCATTTTTTTTTATGGCAGGTTGCCTGACACTAAAATGAGCAGCAATGCAGGTGTTCCTTATCAATCGCTATCATAGCTGTGAAGCGCAACTTTTTTGTTCATTCAAACTTCAAAGCTGTATTATATAACTTGAATCTATGGGGACACAAAATTGTTTTTACTCCTTATCCTTTGTGTAAATGGGATGGGTAAGTATAGGTTAAAGGAGTATCAGTGCGCCGGTGGCACACATAATGTAACAATTCGATGATATTAATGCCCATCTCCTTCACTGAACATATTAATAAGCTGTCGTTACTCATTAGTTTCTGTATCTCAGACAGGCCGTATTCTTAACAATGCATAACCTTGGCACGGTGAGATGATACAGCAGAAAGCAGATTCCTTCTCACAAATACGTAAACGCAATTGTATCACTAATTGATACATGAATTGGGTGTGAAGGAGAGACTAGCTTATCAAGTTCATTCCTCGCCTATCAGAACAATCATCATAGTTTACTGGTTATATGAGAAAAAAATCACCAGCATTACTCGTTGCTCCCAGGATCCTCAGAAGCTATATTCCCCCCATCTGCAAAATGACAAAGAAACAGAGACCACAATACAGGTTGATTTAGTGAGAGCATTATCCTGCTTAAACTTAAAAACCAGACATAGATTATTATGGCTGCCAGCAGATAAAGATGTACGTAGTGGTAGGATACATACCTTCACCTTCAGCTGGGGCATAAGCTGATCGCCTAGAGCGTACTTGCTGATGTGGTGTAGGCTGAAAATAATAGCGGATACTTGTCACATTATAATTACAGAAATGGCCGTGCTAATATAAATGTCAACTTCACATGCCTAGTTTAAATATTCTAGCAAAGTCCACTACTTTACCCAGCCAACTGTGCTAAACAGAGTTGAGTAGAATGGAAATGGAAAAGGAAACCACAAAAGCGGAAATCCAATGGAAAATTTTAAAGGTGGTATATAATCAATAAACCAAAATGAAATGAATGAACTTGTAGTGGGGTGTTAGCCAATGAATAAGAAACTGTTTAGAAACTTGTACGAAATAAATAAGAATTGGAGAAAAAACATACCTGCAGTTTTGGCCGAAGTGCCTCAAGTGGTCCTTTGGGCTTATGACCTACAGGTGCACCTTGCTGCCAAAGACATAAAGAACCAGGAGAGAGCATATTAGTTACTGTTGAGACAGCTCAGAATGATGAAGGATAAAGAACAAATTTTAAAACCTTTCCAAGAGCCCAATCTGCAGAATCAAAGAAAGCTCGTTCATGATCCTGCCATGGAAACAAAATAAAAAATTTAAATTCATATAGTTCACATCCGAAGTTCACTCAATGAGCAAGCAAATGAATAAAGTCTCCCAGAAATGCTACTCCATTGATTACATACTCTACTAGCAAGTTCATTGTGAAGTGAGAAACTATTACCTTAGAGATGAGAGGTGGTTTCTTAGGTATTAATCCACCATACTTTTTCTTTAGCACTTCCTCCTACATGAGACAGGACCGTAATTGTTACTAACAATGAGAATGAACTGGATGGACAAAGAGTTGACCATACAGAAAACTCAAGTATATAAACTTTAAATTAATGCTTTCAATTCTGGACATAGATCATTCAATCCATCTCAGAATATAAGGTAACTGCAAATAATGCACAGTACATCCTCTTTTCTTGAAGACAACATCATCATCACAGTACATCCTCTTTTCTTGAAGACAACACCATCATCATTATCATCATTCTCATCATCATCATCATAATAATAATATAAAAAAAGCAGCAATAGCAATAATTATTATATTGATGATAATAATAACAATAATGAAAATACCGGCAACAATAACAATAATGATGATGATGATGATGAAAATAAAAATAAGAATACCTCCTGTTGTGGTGACGGCATTGAGTTTTCCTCACTTGTATTTGAATGTTCTGGGTCCCCCATGGCTGAATTTTCATCAACCCCTTCTCCATTAGCATTCTCCACATGTTCCAGTTCTTTGTCATCATCAGCCTTTATGCCTGACATATTCTTGACAAACTAGTCTGCAAAACAGCAGCTAAAACAAAGAAATAATGTTGGTTTTGTTGCACAAGTAAATCAAAGTTGTTCCATTATTCATAATCCCAAACTTCCAATAAGATTGATTAAGGGGAAGCATTCAAAAAAATGAAAAAAGAATCTATACGGTTCCTGCAAAAAATTCCACAAACTTGATCTTCACTATTAGGTCAAGAGTCTGTAGCTTGAAAACCTAACCATTATATTCTACACATCCTTCTAGCGAGCCAACAAAAGCTTGGATTTTGATCAGACAACACAAACTGATGTCAGACTGGATACTCAGACTGCAGTTCAAAATTTCAGATATTAAAAAATACGAGTGATATTACTTCTTCAGAATAACATTAAAGTAGCAGAAGATTCTGACAACATAATCTTGAAAAGATTTATAAAAGTCTAGGAATTTGTGAACTATAAACTTTCCTTTTAAATCTACAATTGCAAGCAACTTAATAACTAGAAGTCAAAATTTTTGAAGTAGATACAGCTTCAGTCCTCAATAACCAGATAATCCCATGAATTATGATATTTAGTAACTTTTTCCTTTTTCTTTTCTTTTTTTCCTGAAGATATGTTATTCTTTGAACTCACATAACAAGTAGAGGATATCTTTAAATTGCTTGTGTAGATAGAATACAATAGGGAAGCGAGTGATCAATTAGAGAGTCTGAAAGTCATACAATAACATGAGACCAGATAGAATAATCGATTTGCAAGAGGGTGTTAAGTAGATTTCTTGATTATTCTATCTTAAGAGTGTCAGTTCAGGAGTTAGTCAAGAACCACATGCACAAATATGTAGTTAGATAGAGAGAGGGAGAGAGAGAGAGGTGCAAAATTCTTTACAGTATTCAAGCATTTTTTTCTCCCCATTCCGATTTTCATTTACCAAATAAACCTCCCCCATTAACAGACACCCAGTGTTTCCCCATATTTCCTAGATCATACAAATCTGTGTTTTGCCACATGTCTTCTTGGTTGTAACCAATGCTTTTCTAGAGCACTTTTTGTGTGATCTAAGTCAGTTGATGATGCAAAAGAGATATGTTGAGCCAAAAGGTCGGATCCATTACTCATCCAAACATGTGACCTAAAAAGAGCCAATATCATACAATGGTGCAGGGTTCCGATCTAGCAAACATGATGAAATTTAATACTCACTTGCTCAAATGATGCCAACTTGATCATATAATCCTTTGCATTTAAGTACAAACGATTAACTTGGATCATCTAAGTATATTATATAGGTCGTTTTCACAGACATCGCCTAATAAAAAACAAATTAAGCAACATTTGCAGTGCAATATACAACAGAAGAAAAAACTGCAAGTTAAGACAGAAAAATGAGCAAAGAAAAAATAAAAGTCAATTCTATCTTGAGGAAAAATCTCATCACGGAAAACCCTGAATTCAACCATCAGCATAACTGAAAGGAGAATAAAATATAAAATTATTGCTTTTTTGAGAAATGGAAGACTTCTTAAAAGTTATCAAGACTTACTAATTTGCTTGTCCATATTTTAACTAAAGTTCTTTGAGTTTGAAATCTATGGTAAGATTATATGTAACAGTGGACCAAAAGATAAGGATCAAGAGGACAGAGTTGATATCTACATGTCATTAGCATAGACATGTACATCAAAAAGGTTTTTCATTTTTGTTTAAAAGCATAACAAAGTCATTAGTAAAAAGAGGAAATTTTGATCTGATCAGGTCGCCCAGTTCTGAGTCATGTACACGGTTCAAATGCCCATAGATTCAAAATGAATATGTAAATTATGACAAAGAATATTTTACATATTCTTGTATATGAGTCAATGTTAACTCAAGTTCTTGAAACTGATTGAAAAGCTTGGTGTTTGTGTTTGCATTTTTTGTAGCATAACGAGAAAGAGATATTTAAAATCTTTATTATCTGTAAAGGTGACTGGAAAGAGTCTTTATTATCTGTAATAAATTGGCTGATAAGCAATATGACTTGAAGTGTTTTTAAAAACTTAAATTTGAATTTTGACTCACCAAGTGGATATTAAGAATGACTCTAACAGCTTTTGCTAACTTTCCACTGACTCATAACTAACGTGACTTAAAATTTTAAATTTGAATTTTAAGTCATTAAGTGGACATTCAGTATGACTAAAAGCTTTTGTTAACTTTCCTTCCCTTCCAATCTAACCACTTTACTTCAGCTTACTAAAAGTCATCCCATTTACTCAGTTCCAACTCATGCTTTCACTTCTCCAAAAAATCTGAACACGTCAGGAATTTACTCTTATTACAGAATCCAAAACAAGCAAAATGCAGCAGTTGAACTCAAAGATCCATTCACTTTCTTTTTATTTTTTGAAAATCGCAAAGATACGCACATAACTGTAGAAAAATTTCTCAGGAAGAAAATAGTTCAAATTTTGAACAAAGAAATGCGTTATCGATTCATCCGATCGCCTCACAAGAACTATCAAAATTCACAAGCAGAAAAAGAGAAGAGAAAAAAAAAAAAAAAAAGCCAATCAACTATTGACGTCTGTCGATATTTCCAGAGCACAAAAATTATTCCTATAAATGTCTAAATGGTAAAAAGATGTAAACTATACCAGAGTAGGAACTGAAAACCCTAGAATTTGAAAGCCGCCGCAACTTAAACTTGGTCAACAAATGCAGATCGGACATGATATAAGGCAGACAGCCAAGTAACAGGACATAATAGCATGCAAAACAAAACATTCAAGAGCAGATCAGAATAAAAAAAAAAAAAAAAAAAGAGAGAGAGAGCTTACAGTGAAGGATACGATTCAAAGGAACTTTGGCCTCTCTCCCTCCTTCGCCTGGTTCCGAAAGACGAATAAGATACGGAAGGGTTGACAGCCAGGTAAGAAACAGTAAATAGCAGCAGTAGCGTAGTTCAGCCGTCTGAACTTGCTAAAGCGCGCACCTTAGTGGAGTGCGCTCACTTCTATTTTGTCTTTTTAGGGAAATTTTCGGTGCCCTTTTTACGAATGGAATGTAGTGAGGCATCGGACAGCATCGGAAGCGGGTCGGTTGTCTGAGATGGACCCGCTTCCGGTTCGTTCATCTGACCGTTAGTCAAAGTGCCTAATTTCTCTCTCCACGAGAAATTGATTAAGAAATCCCTATTTGTTCTGATTTTTTGAATTTGAAGTGAGTTTGGGCGTACTCCAATTCGAGCAAAGTCTGGCGGGAATTCTGGGGGCCTGAGTTTTCATATTTTTCCCTATTTTCGCACCCTTTTTCCCGTAACGCTTCGCCTGCTCTCTTTCTTGCCTTTCCGCACCTGCTTTTTCCTTCCACCTTCATCAAATACAAGGAGTCCTTATTCTCTCCCCTCCCCTATTTCTCAGCTCCATTTTTTCGCTCCTTGTAGTTTACATTAAAATCAATATGGTCAATTATTTGGTGATTCAGTCCAATCAGACCCGGTGCAACTAGGGAAGCCTCATCTGCCATGTCCAAGAGAGGAGGGGATGAGATCGTCCTATCCAGACGGTTTCTGCGGCCAAAACTGGTCAGGTTTATCGGTTCTTTCCTTCCTTTTAATTTTTTTTTTTTTTTTTTATACTTTGATCTCTCCGATCTGGGGTTGATCCAAATGAATCAGGTCCATCTGGTCGGTCCAATCCGAGTTTTCTTTATTCAATCAGTCAAACAGATAGCTCAATTTAAAATATTGCCACTTGAGATTAGACAGTTAAAAGGGTATTTTTAAAATTGAGCTCTTTAGATCCTACAATTTCAACCACAGTTCAACCCCAAACAAAACCTAACAGCTTAATTATTTACTTCTTTTCCTAAAATTTCAAGGCTAAAATCCCCAAATAAACTAGCTCAGTTTACCAGATGAACTAATTAACCCAGCTGGGATGTTTGGCTGTTTCGAAACCCTACTCAGCTAAGTCCCAGTTATGGCTTGATTAAGCCAGGTCAAAGCTGGATTTACAAGGTCAACTAGCTTTTTGTAACAAAAAAGGCCAGACCAGATCAAGAAAAATTAGTTATTTGATCAAATTTGGAGATTGAAAATAACAGTTACTAGAGAAGCAAAAATAATAGTTTTTTAAGAAAATATATATATTTTAAAAACACTGATTTTATAATAATTTAAAATAATATTTTAGCAATAAACAGTGTTTTCCCAATCAAACACGGTGTTTTTACAATAAAAGGCAGTGATTTTCGTTGGTAATAAAAATAATAATTTTAAAAATAGTTCTATGGTAAAAATAATGATTTTAACAATAATTTTATTAATTAGTACCGCTTGTTTAATTGTTTATTGATTACTAAGAAATATTAAAAAATAGTCTCACATAGATTAGTGGATATAATGATTTTAAATTTATTAATTGGAAAAAAGGTTTTCTAAGTGGTTAGTCATTTTAGGATAGGGCCTTCAACCAAAATTTAACATGGTATCAGAACAAACCATTCAGTAAGGAGTGTTAAGAAATAGTCCCACATGGATTAGTGGATATAAAGATTTTGAGTTTATTAGTTGGAAAAAAAGTTTCCTAAGTGGTTAGTCATTTTAGGATAGGGCCTTCGATCCAAATTTAACATGAGTATGTTGGGCTCCACCTAAATTATCCACTTGTAGAGCCACAAAAGAGAGTGGGCCTATATGTGAGTGACAGTATTAAGAAATAGTCCCACATGGATTAGTAGATACAAAGATCTTGAATTTATTAGTTGGAAAAAAGAGTTTTTAAGTGGTTAGTCATTTTAGGATAGGGCCTTTGACCAAAATTTAACCAGAAATAACCGGTTACATCCCCACCAAGTTAGTTTGAACCCACAGAAGGAAAAAAATTATTTTTTGTTATTTGATAACAGATAATTGATAGAAAAAAAAATTATTTTCTCTCTTAGTTAATAAATTTTCTCTCACAAAATGATAAAATTTGGGAAAAAAATAGAAACTACAGAGAAAATTTTAAAATATTTTTTCATTTTCTATATGTATCTAAACCAAATAAACTATTATTATTTTTTATTTTTTCTTTCATTTTCCATAGAATAAGAGAAAAAAACCTCTTTTCTTTACTTTTCTCTCGAGGGTCATACCGAATGAATACTAACCACAGATTTGAAAGCAGATCTTTTGCAATTCGAGCCCAGTTTCGTCTTTGATCAAGAGCTACGGCTCGCGAGAAGATTTGACTCTACCATTTTCTTACGTCTCGAGTTCGACTCTCCCTAGTCCAAACTCGAAACTATATTTCTTGTGGCAAGCGCTTCGCCGGCCCTTCCTCTGACTTCCTCGCTTATGGCTCTCTTTGCGACTTCTCACACTCTTCCAATTTGCCGCTCGGTCAGACATTCGATTTCTTCGCCCCCTTCCACGTCCTCCGTCTCCTTCCGGCCGTGGTCGACCGCTGCCAGTCGCCTGAAATTCGTCTCGATTCGATCCAGCTCCCTTTCTGGTAATCAACCTTTCTGTAATTTTTATTTTGTTGATCTTTACTGATGTTTATAACTCCTCAAATTTATTATGTCGTGATGAAATTTGGCTGTGTTGTGAAGGTATTATTTTGTTGGGTACGTTATCCGTTTACATGAGGCTTTAAGGTTTGTGTTTTAGCTTGATCGAGCAATTTGTGTAATTCCTCCTGAGCACTTTTTTTCAACAGGCACGCAGTGTTCCTTCGAGGGATTCGGTTTAACTGAATGCTTACTCAAGACAAATATGTCTTGAAAATGCATGGAAGACAAGAAATTCTTATATTCCGTATTTTATTTCCGCTACTGTCTGGAGCTGTTGACTTCAATCAGTATGCAATCGCCAGCGACCTTTCTTAAATGTAGACATAAGATTTTAACGTATGGAAGTACTTTTAGATCTAAACCAAGAATGATATCAGTTAATAGGGAATTTTTAAGTTTTGGCTTATCTTGGTGTTGGCAATAGTCACTTCATGATTATGTTCTTGGTCTATTTCCTATCTGTGCTACAACATTAACTTCTCCCATGTTATTTACAGATCTGGAAATGGTTAAGAATGAAAGGGTAATTGTGGAGAATTTTTGTCCTTGAAGAATAATTTGTACTTTTAGTGGAGTAATACGTGTAGACTTGTTCTTCTATGTGTCAGTCTTTAAAACGATTTAACATTAGTTTCCAATGTCTATGCATAAGCAGAAGCTTCTCTTGCTAATTAGACATTTCATCCTCTTGGAGGACTTGGATATAAGTATGATTAATGGTGGACGGCCTTGATGTGTGTTTTCTTCAGAGTCTTTAGGTTGTTTTTTTTGGAGAGATTTCCTCTTTGAGCTAGATATGATAAGCTTCTTATGTTTCCCCTTTAATTGAAGCATCGACGAGGGTATAGCCGTATGGGCATTGTTAGCTTTCAGTGGAAGATATCATTCTCTTTGTTTATCTGAGTTATTTCTTATGAGCTTTAGGATATTTTACCCATATAGGATTTTTTATGCAAATTGCAATTCGTTCTTTTGCATATAATTTACCCATAGTCCATTTTCAGTCTTCATCAATGTCCTAGGAAATATAAGTGTATGTGCGCTTTCTTCAATTATATTCTTTTTTTGTCCCATCTACATAAGGACAAAAAATTTTAAGGTGCAGATTTGGTGTATCATACCCTACAATGTAAATATAGTCCTTGTGGTGTAAACTCCACCATTATGAATTTGTTTTGGAATATAGAAGAACAAAAAAAAATAAAAAAAATTGGTGAGAAACATGAAACCCAATCGTTTTGGTCATCTATCTGAATTTTCATCTAGTGTCTTTATCATTGAAGCCATTTCTCTGTATCCTCTCCCATGGGTTGCATTTGTTTATAAAGTAATGATTCCAAGTTATGGTAATCTAATTTCTCCTTAGGCTGTTTCCCTCCCTTTGGGAGCAGGAGAGCAAAGATATCCAGATAAGCTGTCAAGTTTGCAGCGTTTTCTTGTTTGTTCTGTGGCTTTTTCTTTATGTAGTGATTGTTTCCTGTGTTTTCAGCCACTACACCTGGGAGCATCGCACCGGCAATTTCATTGACTGACAATGCACTTAAGCATTTGAATAGGATGAGGTCAGAGAGGAATCAGGATCTATGCTTAAGAATTGGGGTGAAACAAGGTGGCTGCTCTGGCATGTCATACACAATGGACTTTGAAGACTGCTCCAACACAAGACCTGATGACTCTGTCATTGAATATGAGGGATTCACCATCGGTAAATCCCTCCTTGTTTCTTGTCTTTCTTTCTTTAGAATCTGACGCAGTAGAAATAATTATAGTATCATTGGAATCCCATAAAAGCTAATATGAACAATCAAGCTCAATGCCAATTTTAAGGATGTATTTTACTTTGTCTGTCACCAATTTTTCATTTCATTTCAAAGAATTGATATCACTTATTTAGAGAGGTGTTGCAGTTGGTTTCTGCCTAGCAGTCTAACTTGTGTTTTCTTTTTGTTTACTCTCTGCAGTTTGTGATCCCAAGAGTCTCCTCTTCATGTTCGGGATGCAGTTGGATTTCAGTGATGCCCTCATTGGCGGTGGCTTCTCTTTTAAGAATCCCAATGCAACACAAACTTGTGGTTGCGGCAAATCCTTTGCTGCTGAAATGTGAAAAAAAAAAAAATATAACCCAGACTGTTTACATAAACGAAAAGAAAGTTCAAATGGGCACATACTGTATTTAGATTGTAAACTGGACATTGATTCTCAAGAAAGAGCCATTAATCATCTCGTCACTCTTCTGTTGAATACGTGAACTAGTTTAGTAATATCTTCATGTATAACTATTACCTCTCTGTTAGTTCAGAGGGCATACTCTGATTCTCGAAATGGCAGGACATTTCTTGAAATCTGGAATGATCGTAATTTGACGGAGCATTATGTAGTTGATGGTTACAGTGCAGTAAGATTTAGTAATTTTGTCAAAAGATTCGGATTGTGTGATGCAGACTTCAGTGGGTCTAAATATACATGATCAAAAGGGAAAAAAATAAAGGGCTTAGCTTTGTCGAAAAGGTTTGATGGAGCTTTATATAACGTGAATTGGAGTAGTAGATTTGGTCGATCGGAGGTAATTTCCCTGACCAGGATGAACTCTGATCACAACTTGATCAGTAAAATGTAAAATGAAAATTATTGTTTAATTTGTTCTCAGCAGAATTTGGGTTGTTCATGCAGCAGTAAAGCTTCTTCTCTCTTTCAAACAGCTTCTGACGGGCTTCTCTTTTTTACGGCGACTCATGGTGGTCAAGAGAAGAAAGTTTACTTTTGTATACTCATAACTGTCAGGGAGCTGAAGTGATTGGTAGTGGTAGAGGATGTTAGGCATGGCTTCCCTCCATGGCCATCCTATATGCTGCTATCCTTCAGCCACCAATTCCTCCCGAGGGTTCTTTTCTTCCACCCTTCACGGCGGCTTTCTTCAACTTCAACCTCTCAAATCGCGAGAGTCCGTCCTCCTGTGCCGTGCCAAGTTTGAGAAATTCGAAGGTCTCCAGGATGATGTTGATAATTCGCCCACCACTCAACAGCCTACCGTCGGAGAAGAGCTAGGTGACCAAGAAGAAGATGACAGGTTCTGCTACCTCCTACTCATTCGCTATAATGTTTTTCTTTGCCCATGATGGATGAGACTCTGTTTGATGACCAAACTCTTATGTTGCAGTGACTTGCCAAGTGACATGGAGGATGCAATCCGGCAGTCAGGCCGTGCTAGTGCAGTGTTTGTGTCGTCCGGCGGCATGAGAGCAATTGTGCGTTTCCTATTATTCATGTTATCTGCAACCTTGGCAGCGGAAGTCAATTTTAAGATTGTCATTTGTTCTTGATTTTCTACTTTCAGGTAGAACTTTTAATTCCTCAGTTGCAGTTTCTCGATGATGAAGGTGCTCAAGCTGCGCTCTGGGAATTGTCGAGAATTTTCCTGGAGTCGCTTAGGGAGGAAACCGGGTTCCAGGTTTGACCGTTGCATCTGTTCTTCTGAACTTTGTTTCATGTATTTGAAGTTTAATTAACTTATGAATTATGTAGGGGAATTTTTTCATCCTTTCGACTTGTGTTCTTATACACACTGATTTGGCACTTTAAGCTTATTTCAAGTAGTAGGCTTGTCAGCTCAATATCAGTTTGAATCAAAGTAGCAGTCTTTCATTGACTCCATTTGCTCATCTCCTTGGCTGAAGTTCACCTGTAAATACTGTAAAACCCGGACCTTCTTTTTTCCTCTTTCAGAGAATAAAAGCGATTTTTCCTGATGCTGGAGCAGCTGCACTGCTAAAACACCAGTGGAAGGATGCTAATTTCGGGTTCTCAAGGTGATTTCATGCCCTCAATATTTTATTTTTTATTTTATTTTTGAAAGAATGAGTAGGCTTTCCTCATCATTAAAGTAGTAATAATTGTCACTTCGAGTGGAAGTGCCTGGCACATGCTGCAATATGGATACCTGGCAATTATAAGTCGTCACCCCTTGATTCTTAGGAGAAATTATCATCCCTGTTTTGGTCCAAAAAACTTATGCTATATAGAGCTGAAGGTCTAAGACTACATCTTCCAATCAGCTTGTAGAACAGGATGTTTAGGAGTCTCCAATATACAGATTTTTGGACTATTAGGTGATGCCTCAACTGGTGGATGTAAAATTTTGTCCTATATCTATATATTTATTCAAGCTTCAATCATTCTGGGACTCTGCATCTATTCTATGACGAGCTCACTCAATTAACCTGATAAACTTATATCAACTGTTTGGTGTTTTTCTGTACCAGTTGCATTGTCCTTAAATACCTCGTGTAACTGTGCTTTCTCTTATCTTGTAATAGCTTGAGTGACAGAAAGCCAGTTGAAAATGAAGATGAAATTGTGGTCATGGTGCTTCCTGATTACCAAATGCTGGAATATGTCCAGCGAATTGCTTCCCAATTGTCAGAGGATCCGGTATGGCTGAATTTATTTATTTTTTATTTTTTAATTCGCTTACTGAGTTACTCTTACGCATAAAGATATGGTTGAGGACTTCACCCACTTGTGATGTTGACAACAAACAGTAGATCTACCAATCTTCAAGTTTTCATGAGTAACCCTTGCTCCAAACTGGGAAGAACTCTCCAATATGTCTTAGCAACTTATAATAATTTGCCTGAAATGTCTGCTAAAAAAATTAACACATTTGAGAAAACTCTATGTACTTGAATTGGTGGCATCTTGTTCTTGTCCTTCCAGCTGCCACTTGCTTTGTAATATTCAATAAAGGCAAATCATGCAAATTCCTTATGTTTTCTTCTTGCTAGAGAGATCCCTTATACTAGATTTCTGATTCTTATGTTTAGCTAAAGCCCCTTATCATGTGGAACCCACGTCTTATCAGTGAAGATGTAGGAATTGGCATCAATGTTCGGAGGCTGCGTAGATACTTTTTAAGGTACATTTTTAATGGTTGTGATCAACCACAGTGGTCGTGTGAAACACTGTCAAATTGTGCTTTAAAGGTTCAGAGCATTAAAATTGTATGTTTCTCTTTGACTCCAACTTAGATTTCAGGAATGCTACTCCAAGACCAGGCTGTTTTGCAGTGGCTTTACATCTATTCACTGAAGAATTTTTCCTCTAGAACTGTGGACTTTTCATTTTGGTTAACTTGAATCAAATTGTTTAGTAAAATTTTTGGAAACATTACTACTTCCCAGTACCTTTATGAAGGAACTGGGATCACATTATGGCATGAAATGATTTATTATTTAAGAAATTTGTAGATGAACGAAGCAGAAAATCTTTAGAAAGAATTTTACCTCTTGCATACTGTAAAGTATAGGCGATGAATGATGGGATTTTCTAGTTTGCAGTAGTAGGTGATAGAAGTTTCAAAGAACAAGAGTTCAGATCATAGTTTACCAGCATTATCACTGGGTAGGATAGTAGTATTAAAAGAAAAAATGAAGTTTCTAAATTAATTAATATCCATCTTAAAGTTAGGTAGCTACATAATTTTTGGTCTCTTCACTTTGTTACAAAGGCATTGTTGATCTCGCTTGATTTACTAGAAATCTATGAACACTCTTAAAAGAATCCAAAATCTTTTCATTCTTTTGCAGGGAAATGCCAAGAGGCTTCTTAATTTCTTTTCCACACCAAATCCTAAGTCTGAGCCACTCCTATTCGTTTCTTTAGTAAAAAATAAAGTTGTGCACACTTCTGGGTTGCTTTTTGGATTTTTATTTCTGACTCCATTTTATGAGCTGATTTTTCAATATTAAAGGATATTGTGTTTCATGTTTGAGTATGGAGGTGAACATTGTATCCAGTTGCCTATCCTGGAATTTTCAGTGACAATTGTTTTGCACCATGCAGTACTTTTACAGTAGTATACTCAATGAGACCCTTGCCCTCAGGTGCAGTCTTTCGATTCTATCCAGGGTAAGCAACAACCCCAAGTTTCTCTCTCTTATATTATCCAAAAGCTTGAAAAGTGCATTTTAACTGATATTTGTTCCATCCAGGGTAAGAAACAACCCTAAGTTTCTCTTACTCGTGTTATCCAAAAGCTTTTAGGTGCCGAACATGACAGACTAAGTGCATTTTTAACTGATTCCTCTTCGTTTCTTAACATCCACCAGCTTGTGGAAGGTGTTCTATGATGACAAAGACCGGCCAAATCGATACTTGCTAGCTAAAGAACAATACAGCCGGCCTGATGCAGAAGAACTTGAGGTCATACAGTCCAGGGTGTTCTTTTTTTATTATTATTTTGATTTGTTTTAATTTTCTGTGCATCTCCTGGGGCAATCTGTTGCTGGTGTTACCAATGGCTGACTCGCCTTTCAGGGTTTTGTGGACATGGAGTGGTGCCTTCAGACTCTGCTTGGCTACAGAATTTTTATGATTAGATTTCTGAAGCTGCTGGTTCATGAATATCTTCTTTTGTTTTCCTTGCAGATAATATTTGGGGAAGTGGCTGAAAAATCAGACGAGGCGCCATCATTGTTTGTTAAAGCGACAAGCATGTTTTCTTCCCTAAACAAATTCATGAAAATCATCTCCAGATGATCCTTCAAAGCTCAGATAGTATCTGAGTGGTATCATATGGTACTTTGAAGCAGTTTTCTTGTATGTAAAGCCTACTTGAGGGTTAATATTACATCTGAGAAAGAAGTTTTTATCTTCAACAAACCAGTTTTTTATGAAAAATTGGGATCGCTGGTCAAAATTTACAGAAAACAGATGGATAGAACAGTATAAACAAGAGTAATTTCAAATATGGGTAGTTGGATGCTGAAATTTCATACACGGCCTTGTAATTCAAATCTAGCTGACACAGATATCTCCGAGGCACCCATACATTACATTTTCCACGATGCAACGGAGAATCTAGTCGTCGTATTACTTCTGCTCGAAATGCCTTGTGAAGTGATTCCTCGGAAATAGTGTCAAAGAGAGAAAGACACTTTACCCTACTCAAAAGAAAAATCCTTAACCGGTCACTTCTCTGTGACTTGTTCATTAGATAGCAGATGTTTCCTTCTGGGGTTCGAAGTCCCTTTAGGCGCAAAACACTTGGAGCCCTCTCCTTCGATCTCATCGTCACTGTTGTAAATGTAATAAATCCTATCAAGGGCAGACTACCCACCAAAAGAAGTGCTCGGTCAATAAAAAACCAACCACAACGGCAAAAGCCAAAATAATTCGTTTTAACTCGGTACATAATATCTAATCCTGAAAATCACCCAATACCACCTTCAAAAAGTTACCTTTACCTAGTCCTCACATCAAACCAGACGCCCAAAAATTTCCAGCAGCATAACTGCTAGGTATATTAATAACCTACAGCCAAAATCAAATATCTAATGGAAAAGCAATATAGTCAACAAAATAAAAGACTCCTCCAACGACACACCCTTCCAGCTACTCACCAACCCCAACCAGCTACATGAATGAAAAAATCAGCTCCTTACCACCATCGCTATGGCCAAGGCAGCTCCCAGTCTAGTATAAAGAAACTGCTTTCAGTCGTTCAGGGACAACGCACCAAGCTGGTCAACAGCGTCGGGGCTTGATACCTGAGCTAACCGGAGAACTTCCATGGCTTCGGCAACTTTCTTCTTCAAAGCATCAGGAGATTCTATTAGGTGAAGAACCTCCGTTTGGTCCATCTCCAACAGCATTCCAGTAACCTTCCCAGCATAATCTTGCTCCAGACGCTCAACTAGAGGAAACAGCTGCTCTCCCAACATCTGAAAATTGGCACACGGTTAAACCGAACTTGAGACAAGCAGAAAAACAAAACCCTTTTGAGAAACGTACCAGTCGTTGATGCTCAGGACTTGCAGAAGCTAGAGCGGAGGCAAGTGCTGTAATTGGAATAGGCCCAGGCCTGGGTGCATCCAATGGAGTTACTGGCATTCCAGAAACATCCAGGGGCATTGGCATCATGGGACCCATCAGACCCTGAGGAGGCACCATGGATGGATCAACCCCATTACGAGCATCTTGCATGTATCTGAATCCACCTTGATTTGCATTTCGCTGAACCAACTGACATTTTGGAAATTGCAAAAGACCATCGAGCAGGAATTAGAGAAAAAAAATATTGACCATCAACCATTTGCAGGTAGAGACAAAACCCAGATCCTTCTCATACGAAGAAAACAATTTTATTGACCCAACCATCAGAAGGCAATGTAAAGTTTGGCATTTGTTTTTAATGTTTATCGTTTCTTTTGCAGATAAAAGCTACATAAAAAAACTGGTTTCAAATGAATGAATGTAAGGATAAATATTATGCAAGAAAAACACCACCTTGCGGGCAAATGAAATATTGCACTACCAAATCAACACTTAATAGGAGAAAGCCAGAGGAAATAACTAGAATAAGTTGCTTCTTGATTACTTTGACCGGAATGATAATAGAACCAATTATGGCTTATTTCAAGAGAGATTCAACCAACATGCAAACTAACTAGTTGTTTTAAGCCACAAACCACAGAAACAGAAATTTTAGACAATCTGCCATAATCTCCATGAAAAATTTAGTAATATAACAACAGCACCAAAGAAGGCGTGTTGTGTCCATCTAGGAAAATAAGAACCATCTAAGATAGTACCTTTGCAGACGAAGAAAAGACTATATCCCAGTCGAGCTCAAGAAAACAACATAAAATAAACATCAACTTTAAGAAGGAAAAGACAAATCTAACCAGATAACTGAGAAAGGCTAATGTACCTGCTGTTGCTGCATATGCTGAGGGGTTCCACCACGTCTTACACCCATACGCTGTCCAGGCTGTCCTTGCCTCTGGAGATGATATGGCATTATAAAGTTTGGAGGTACACCAGGTCGAATGCCTGGTATAAGTTGCTGCTGGAAGCCATATCCAGCAGGTTGAGGCGGGATGAGACCAGGTGTACCTTGACCAAAATACAATTGCTGAGGTGCTAGCCTAGGTGCACCTGGATGGAATCCAGGCAAACTTGAGGGCATAGCAGGTGTCATTCCACCGGGAGCTCTTAACTGAGCAAAATGAGCCTACAAAATGTTAAATAAAAATACATTGTAAGCATTTCTAGATATCTTGATTAAAGCATCTAGCCTACAACCGTGATAATCACCATTGCACAATTTGACATAGTATATAAAATTGCACTTGCTTGATAGTTAGTTTGCAGTACATTCAGTAGGATTTAAAAAAATATATCTAAAGATTTCTTGCCACATTAACTTGCAGGAAACTCCCAACTTATTTATACACCTTGACTCACAACACGAGAAAAGAAGATTTCATATTCGCTGGGAACCTAGAACAACACATACCTGCAGTCTTGCTTTTCTTTCTTCTTTGTGTTGTGCAACAGCAACATATAGAGGTTTCCTCCCAACCATTTTCCCATTCATTTCATTCACCTGAACAATATCCATGAGGTATATGTTGACAAAAAAAAAAGTTACAAAATAGAAAGTAAAAGATACATGCAAATGATAGCAGATTTTACATACAGCTCTACCAGCTTCCTCTGGAGTAGAAAATGCCACAAACCCAGAACCTCTACTCTGCCCATGCGGATCAAGCATAACCTGAAAAGAATTAAAAAAACAAAACAAAGAAGATCATTACTCAATTAATACACACCAAAAGGTCTTTCTTTTATTGTTTTAAAATCAGAATCGGAGATAGCTCATCACATCGTACCTTGCAGGAAGTAATAGTTCCAAAATCAGAAAACAACTCTTTAAGTTTCTCATCATCGATAGAATCATCAAGATTTTTCAGATATAAGTTTGCACCTTGTAATTTTTCTAATCTGCCATTTCTTTCCTGCTCATATTTTGCTTTCAGTTCTGCCTCTCTTTCTGCTTTCCGCTGAGCCCTGCCCACATACCAAATTTTATCATCACTGGAAGCTTTTCCATTCAGATTCTCAACTGCAGAAGCTGCATCTTCAGGGTTCTCGAAATTGACAAATCCAAAGCCTCGCGAGTTTCCATGAGCATCTCGCATAACTACTGCACTTGTAATGGGACCATAATAACCAAAACTTTTCTGAAGGTCCTCATCAGTAGTTGTTTCAGAGAGGTTTTTCACATATACATTAGTAAACTTTGGTGATCCATTAGCACGTTCTCGTTCTTGGCGACGAACAAAAAGGCCAACATAGACTTGTTTGTCATTTATCAGCATGCCATTGAGTTGTTTAATGGCATGTTCTGCTGCCTCTTCCTGATCAAACTGTACAAACCCATAACCTTTTGACTGGCCATTGTTATCAGTGGCCACTTTGCAGGATAGAACAGTGCCAAAGGCTGCAAAAGTGTCATGCAATGCCTTGTTATCAATGGTTGGGTCCAGGTTCTTGATAAACACATTAGCATACCCACTTTTCCTGATACTAGGATCACGATGAGAAAACATGATCCTTACTGGTCTACCATTAAGAGGAGTAAAATTCAAAATCTCCATGGCATTAGCCGCTGCAGTCAAAAGTTCAGTCATGTCAAATTAACATGATATTAATAAATAAACCTCATTTCCTACTATCTGTAATGAGTAGCATAGAATGCTTTAATTTAAGGGGAAACACTCGACACACAAGTCACCAGAAGTAGATGAGAATTCTAATTCATATTACCAAATAAATTTCCACTATTGGCACATCAGTGTGAGATACCAAAAAGTTCCATCACATGGTGTATTTCCACACCTAGATAAAATAGTACAACAAGGATTTCACCTGTTAAGTCATCAGCATAACTTGCTCAGAGAAAATTTATGAAGAAACTTTGAACGTTTCATAGTTCATTCACAGAGATAAAAGACCAGGTGCACAAAAGAGTTAGTGGAAAATACGGAATTAGCCTAGTACAAAGACATATTTCCATTTAAAGCTGCAAATACATTACTGAGTATTCAACATGTAAGCAACAGGCGGCAGTAACTGCCAACAAAGAGACAGTGCTTTGACAACAAGAAAAAAATATTTCCTTCATAAAAATGAAAAACAAAACAGATGAATGAAACCGTCATTCTTCCTGTTACTGCACTGGAAAAGTTCATATAGGGCTGAAAGCATTCAACTAGAAAAGACAAATAAAGTAATGATATAATGACCAAACGAACGGAGCAAGCATGACAAAGGCACTGCCAATTGAATACCAAAAGAATCCGATAGCGGAATCGTTGAAGGCATAATAAATCTTCAAAAAAAAAGAAAATTTAAAAACAATCGCACTAGTACCACATCTGAATCGGTAACACTGTAACACTGATATGAAAAAAATAAATCAATCCTAGAGTTAAAATCAAACGATGCATATAACAATATCCACCTCGCTACTGTATATAGACAAGCAAAAACCAAACATGCAGAACAGAGACAACACCGAAACCCTAACCCTAAAAGCAACTCCATACATTAGACACTGAAGCAGAGATCGTCTCCTCGGTCTTACCGTCCTGCGGGCTGTTATAGTTGACATAAGCGTATCCGAGAGAGACTCTTCTGATCTGATCCCTGCAAACCCTAATAGAAACAACGGGAGCGACCTGGCTGAAGAGATCATAAAGCTGTCCCTCGGTAACAGTAGCGTCGAGATCTCCAACATAAAGCGAAGGATTGTTAAACCCTGACTGCGGACTCTGCGGTTGAGACTGAGATTGCTGCGACGGCTGTTGTTGTTGGATCGGCTGAGGCGGAGGAGGTGGAACACTAGCCATTGTCGATCAAAAGAAACCGGATAAAATCAAACGCAAAGAAAAAAATAGATACAAAGTAGGAATTCAAATGGAGACCGAAGGAAGAGAATAGATATTTTTTTATTTTTTGTTTTTTTATAGTTTTTCTAACGCTTAAGGTTTTACAGAGGGGCGGAGGGAGGGGGAGGAGCGACGGAGGGACGGAGGGAGGAAAAACAGGGAAGAGAGAACGAGTCTCTTAAAAGAGGAAGTGTAACGCCAGGGCAACTGCTTAAAAAAGGAAGGTTTGGCACGCGGGGATGCTGAGGTGGCGACAAGGGAAGCGGTTTCAGAAGGAGATGCACGTGCGGGTCGCTCTTTTGAATGACAACGTGGATCGTGAGAAACAAATAAATGACGCGTCTCTCTCTCTCTCTCTCCTCGTTCTCTAACGTCCGAGACGGACTGAAGCAACCAGCAAGAGTCGTACTTTGTCTACTGAATTCGATATAGAAAAAAGGATCGTTCGCCACTCGCCGGGTTTATTTATTTCAGCCGAGACCCCGAGTGGGGTACAGTTTGACCCAGACCAGACCAGACCAGACCAGACCGGGATTATTATTTTTTCCCAATGTTTTCCTTACTTCTAGCATTGGATATCTCTTCTTCTTTCTTTCTCATTTGGGAATGTGTTTGTTACTTATTAAACAAAATTTTATTAAAGAAAACATACCATTTGACAAAACAGGGTGAGTCTGCCATGGAAAACGAATCTGCAGAGAGAAAATTATTACAGAGGGGGGGAGGGAAGAGTTACACTAATCATCACCCCTAACTGTAACAGCACACAGTTGGGTGAAACGGAAACAGAGGAAGGATAGAAAGCAGCCGTGGGACCTCGCGATGATGATTAAGAAAAGAGGCCTTTTTGGCAGCTGGAAGAGTCGTAGGAATGACGACTGAGGGGAAGAAGGCTTCTCTGCTTCTCTCCTCCTCTTTTCTGCTCCAAGAATCCAAAACCGAAACCGAAACTGAAAAGGGGGTTTCGTTGTGGGAGTAGTCGAATTGTCGTCTGGAGGAGGCTATCATATCCATCAACAGAAATTGCATGGAAAAGACGGCCACAGCTGCAGTTTGAGTGCCAGATTTCTTGATAAATAACGGCCAAATCATACCTTCAGCTGCCGCCATTACATGACGCGTATTCCCCTTCGCTCCTTCCCAAATTGTCTTTCTTTTCTCCCCGTAACTTCAGTTTTGCCCACGCATCCACTCCACCCTCCTCATTTTTTCTACAAATATTTTAGTTCCCTAACAGTTCAGAATTCAGAACTGTTTTAATTTTCATGTCTGTGGAATTCGGAGACGGAAGAATGGAGATCGAAACGAAGGTCTCAAACATGGGTTTGCCAGGCCAATGTAGCAAATATGAGAGCCAGATAAATAACTCGTTTTCTTAAAATAAAAAAATCGGATTTTTTAATGAAAAATTATTCAAAGCTCCAAGAAAAAGCTTTCAGAACCTTTCATTTATTCAAGATAAAAAATTTATTTTAAAATATTAAAAGTGACATATTTCATGTGTTTATTCAAGATAAAAGCTTCAGAAAAAGCCCCCATCGTTACGGCAGAAGCAGTGAGTGGCATATATGGTAAATAGATAGAAAATAAGAGGGGAAGTTCTGGGTAAGCCCTGGGTGGGTCCCAAGTCCCACAAATATTTGTAGCACGCGCGTAGGTATCCATTTTTGTCTTGACGCCAATAACGGCATTGGCTTATGATTGTATTTTGGGTCTTTTCCCGCAGTCGAATCGTCTCCGCACCTAAATTTCGCCACCTTTTTAAACGTCTCCCCAAAGCCTTTTCTCTCTCTCTCTCGTCTCTCTATGCCACCGCCAGCCATCGCCATGTCTGAACAAGGAGGATTTCGGCATGGCTGCAACCCTCCCTGGGAGACGACCTCATGGGCTTTCTCTAATTCCGATAACTCCCCCGGCGGCATCGACAGCAAATCCGCTAAAAAAGTACCGCCAGAATCGAGGTCCGGCAGCCCCTTAGAGGCCGCCTCCATTGTTCCCAAGCGGGTGCGGAATGGGTTGGCCAAGAATGGGAAGGCCACAGAGTGGACTACTGAGAATAAAGGGAGTGAATCAGATCATGAGATACATATATGGACGGAAAGAGAGAGAAGGAAGAAGATGAGAAACATGTTCTCTAGCCTTCATGCCCTGCTCCCTCAGCTGCCGGCCAAGGTTAGTATATGATTACTATGATATCACATCGACGGAGAAATATATATATATATACACACACACACACAGACCTTTCTCTCCCTCAATTGTTTTTTCTTCTTCTGAAAAAAAATTTGATGAGTTTTCTTATGCTTTCTCATGAAAATGATGATGTTTAATTTGATTAATTTGTGCTTTCCACAATACATACAACTTTCGATCTTCAATCTAAACTTAAAAGGCTTTTCAAACACTATGGACTTTTTTTTATTCTTTCTCAACTTCTTCTTCTTCTTCTTCTTTCTTTACATTCTTTTGGGTAGAGGAGATAGATCTGTGTTCGCCTTATTTCTAACTAAAATACAGTGGCAGCGAAGCGTTCTTAACTTTAATTTTATTCATTTAGACAAGTACCATGCAGAGGGTCGTGTATGGATTCCTTTTACTCGATCAATGACCAATAGATTGCTTAATTTCTATATTTAGTTTTCTTCTAAGCGAAAACTGATTTATCTAAGCAACCATTTATACTTCTCGAGGTCTTGCATTTATTGTACATGGAGGTTTTGGAAGGGGATTATCTGGGTACCAATCGTAGTTGGCACTTGTAAATATTTTGAATTGATTCAAAATTGATTCTGTCAAAACTCGTCGTTTCATGAATACTGAATACTGTTATATAAAATAAAACCCAGTAATCCACTCTACATGGGTTCCAACTCAAGATATTCTGTCTCAGTTTTTGCTGGATAAATTTTGCAGGCTGACAAGTCGACCATTGTTGACGAAGCAGTTAACTACATCAAAACTCTTCAACATTCCCTTCAGAAACTGCAAAAACAAAGGCTCGAGATGATTCAAGGAGCAAGTATGGACTTCGAGCCAGCAATGGTGATGCCACAAACCGTCCCTTATGAGTCTAGGGAATCATATCTAGCTGATAAAGGATCTTCCAAGAACTGGGCCATGGTAAACTCAGCCCCCGCCATCTCCATTCCTCGCCTTCCCCTTTGCTTCCAGACGTGGTCTTCTCCTAACGTGATCTTGAGTGTAACTGGAGATGATGCACATATCAGCGTCTGTGCTTCCAGGAAACCAGGGCTTCTGGTCAACATCTTCTACATTCTGGAGAAGCATAGGCTGGAAGTGCTAACTGCTCACATCTCGTCCGACTATTTCAGAAGCATGTACATGATTCACGCTCATGTAAGTGCAATTGCTCTCTCATTAATTCTTCCCTCAAGTGGATTTACTAAGAAAAAATTGATGCACTATCTTGTTTCCTTAGATTTAATTACACAGGTAGGATAAGAGATATGGTTACCTGGTTCAGAGATTAAAATAGACTAATTGGACGAAGTTATCTGCTTCAAAGTGCAGTTATTTTTCAAATAATAAAGAGAGTGGTCATATTTTTCCCTAATCAACAAGAAATAAGTTTTTTTTTTTTTAATTAGCCCTTTAGATCAAATATACTCGAATTTGATCTTCAATTTTGAGCAGGCGAACGGAATTTCTGATCACTTGCCCCTGGCAGCATCAGTGGAAGAAATCTTCAAGCTAGCCGTTGGGGAGATCATTCTCTGGCTTTCTTCTTGAAGCAGTTGCATCAATCCTAACAGGTAGTGCTGAACCAAGAAAAGAAATGATTAGAATGAGCTAGCTCTCGTCTGTACAAGCTCCAGATATGAGAAAGACGAGTTTCATTACCATTTATAACAGGTTATAGCCGCCGTCTTTCAATGCTAGCTAGATGGAATATGAGTTCAATCTTCGAAGGGACTGTTCTACAGGTGATTATGAGAGTTATCCTTGAAACTGGGGTTTCCTTTCTGTCTTCAGATATGATTTTTGTAACGAGAAAATATAGGAGTATCAGTTACTGTTTCATTACATGTATATACAGTAATATGATGTTTTGGGAGTTCATAAGGGATCAACAAATAGTGAATGTGTTGGTAACTCTCCCCTCTCTTGTGGGCTAAGTTTCTAATCTCTATATATTGTGAAAGCTGACTGTTAATATATATTAGCATGTTACTTCTGGTAGTAGCATTGCTGCGGAAAGACTTGGAAGCCTTTTATGATGTATAAGGACTTAGGGCTGTGAAAAGCATGGAAATATGAATGCCTGTATGCTCTTGTTTAGGTGGGTGCACATAGCAGACCAAAAAATGGGCTAAATCTTTGTAGTGTAATACACTTTGAACCAATAGAGATGGCCGTGGGACAGTTTTTGTACTTGAAAATGCCTCCAGGCATATTACCCTGCAAATCCCATTTTAAAGAATAGTTCTATATGGATTAATGAATATAAATATCTATGGTTTATTAGTTGGGAAAAAGACTTCTTAAGTTAACTAGTTATTTTGAGATGGGTTTTAGACCCAACATAACATGATATCAAAATAGTTACACATAAGGGTGAGTATTAAGAATAAACCTACATAAATTAGTGAATACCAAGATCTTAAATTTATTAGTTGGAAAAAAAAGGACTTCCTATGTAGAAACTCACACTGGGGCGATGCTCCTCCACCCTAGATCTACAACATTGTCCGGCCAAAAAATAAGATGAAGGGTACGTTGAACGTTCGTGCAATTGGATATTGTAAGTGAGTGAGAAAGGAGCTGGGTAAGGAGCTGGGTAAGGCTTTAGGATTTAGGGTTCAGTATCAAACTAACAGAGAGCCAGAGAAGAGGGAAAGACCGTAGTGCCATAAAAAATAAAAAAAAAATTGTGGGGAGAGATTGTACACTACCTGTGCCAAAGATATACAGAATACCTGAATAGGACCCTCCATGAACCTGGAGTTCTATTGGAGAACCTTAAATACAAGATCCCCGTTGAAAATCATGTTGGGACGCCACATAGCGAATCCCCAAAGTCCTCCTCCATGCCCGTTACCGTTCCTACATATCAAGTGGATAATACCCATAGAAGTTATGTATGGATGAGCAAAGATTCTGTTTTTTTTTTTTTTTTTTTTTTTTTTTTTTTTTTTGCTTTTTAGACCTCAAAGAGAATGATTTCTATCCAAGGTATTTTTAGAACAGAAAAGAGATTTATATCACTCTTCCGACACTGGATATCATACAAGATTGCCCAAGAAACATCACAAGAAATCGGGGTGAACGTCTTTCTTCTCTGAATCCGTTCTGGGAGCTAAATCCTCATTCGAAGTCATGTAAGGATGCAGGGAGTCTTTCCTTTTCCTCTTCGTCCAAATAGTCGCACCACTTCGAACCATTAATCTGTGTTTCATCCCGTCTGCATTTATTCGAATCAGTGCTCTCTGGCCAAACAGAAGCAGTCAGCCAATATGTGCATTCCGGTGAGTTGTGTGCTACATGCTAAACGTTGACGAGACTTAGATTTGCTAAAGGAAAAAGGTAAATGTCTCCATTTCCATTCACAGACCAAACCGTGGGCTCTGCATTTCCGAGGGATACATATCTTTTTAGCAAAACTTGTCTGACAAGACACGAAACGGACCATGCTTATGTAAATCTTAACAAAATTGCCAAGTTCGTTATGTAATTTCATATGAAGAAGAGCACAGTGTAAAGCCCATGGCTTGATCATTTGTTAATGGTAGTGGCCACTGAAAATGAAAAAAACGAGAAAAAAAAATCTGGCAGAAATGATAGCAGATGGGATATGATGTTCAGCCGAATTTAAGCCTAGAAAGTAGAAACCGCAAATTGGAAACAAGAATCTGAAATGATGTGCACCTTGTTGGATTAAATTCTGATTTCCCTTCCTTTTCGGGGAATTAGGTTTCAAAAGTTTGCTTCCTCCAGCCGTCGTTGACGCAACAATCTGGAGAAGAGTCACTCGCTCTAACACGAGCTTTTTCTGACATCTCTCGTGGAGGCTCCGTAACAATCTGGAGCTTACCATCGGAGTCCGAATCTAATGATCAAAACAGGAAAGGAAAATTTTATTTCCACATAAATGGTTTTTTAGAGATTCTATTGAAGGAGACGGGGAAATTACAAACTGCAGCCCTGTTTAAAACATCCAAACTGAAAAACCTAAATAAAACACCACAAAGATTAAATTCCATCAACGTACCTTTATTTTCGTTGTCCTGATCGTCCAAATACTCCATCCAGTCAGTCTTCTTCTTCTGATGCTGATTAGATTCTTGCAGTATAGTTTCCTCACAATCAGGTGAAACCGACAATAGTGTATCGACGATTTGCCTCGACATGTTAAAATCCTGAACGAACTTCCGGACGTCCTTGGCCACAAATCCACGGAAGAAGACCTTGCGGACTGATTGCTTCTGGTTACAGATGACGCACGTCCATTTTTGGCTGCTCATCTTCTGCTGCTTCACCTGGAAAAAATCGAAAAATAAGACAGCGCGAGAAGTGAGATAGCGAGAAAGAATGTAGTAAACGCGAGAAAGATGGTTGACATTGCCTGTTCCTGGCGGCCTCCTTCCTCTCTTCAGAAGACAGATCTATACCAGGAGCGAGGAATTTTGGCAAGCCGTAAAACTTCAAATTCTGCTTCGAAATTTGGCGGCTGGCGCCAACGAAACGTCAGATTGTTCACGTCGGCTACTGTTAGGCCCATTTGAGAGGCTAATGGGCCACTTTGCTTCAGGGGATCCAGTTTTGCTTAAAATATCGCAGATTTATTATATATTTATTTATCGGATAAATGATATTTAATAAACCATAAAATATGAACAACTAGATTTTATATTTCCAAATGAGATTTTATGATTAAAATCAAATGGGCAGTTAAAGTTTGAGGAAGATGCCTGCATCGTTCCTTTTTTTCATTTTAAAGTAAAACAGGGTAATCGGGTCAAAACCAAACTGCCCCCTCTTAGCTTCGAAGCTGAAATGATTCGATTACTTCCTATTATCGCCAAGGTGCCGGAGCAATGGAACGCTATTTATAATTATTCTTATTCCTCCTCTTCTTTTCAAACGAGAATGGTCCCGCTCCCGCCTTTTTAAAATGAGTTCATAGGGTGCAGTGCAAAACCCTAGAAGTTAAAGTTGGAAGACGAAGTTTTCCCAACTCTTGGCTGTAATCTCCAATGGCGTTGGACGATCATATCGAGCGTATTCTGTGGACGGAAACGGAAATCGCAGCCCGAGTCTCCGACCTCGCCGCGCAAATATCCGACGACTTTAAACTAACTACTTCTCCTCTCGTTCTTATCGGAGTTGCCACAGGCGCCTTCCTTTTCTTTGCGGACATTGTTCGGAAGATCAAGTTATCTCTAACACTTGATTTTATCCGAGTTGAATCTTACGGTTCTGGCACAGAATCCAGTGGTGCTCCGAGGATTATTTGGGACATAAAGACTGATGTCAAAGGAAAGCATGTTATTCTGGTATAGTGTCGTGCTCTTTTATTTATTTTAAGTCTAGATGGAGCGCTGGAAGTCTGTAAGTGCTTTAGTTCTGAATTTCATTTACAATAAATGACATCATTCTGGTGGAAATGCCTCTAACTTTTCTATCTCTAATTAATTATCAACTAGAATAGGCAGCGCGTGACTTGCTCAGTACATTTGTGAGGTGGTTCTAGTATTTTTAATTGCCTTAATCCTCATCTTGCATCTATTGGAAGACGAATACCCTAGTTTGATCCAAGTATTTTGTCACTGTTTTACTGGGTTTATCAGAGACTTAAGAGGACGTGATGATCTCTATGTATGTGTTGCTGACGGAAGGATATTAGAACATGTGGCTATGTTTTCGAGAAAGAAAGTGTGGCTGGTGTGTCTAGACGGCATGACCTTTTACAGACGTTAACCTTGTCAGCTTGCAAACTGTTTCTCGTCTCATCAACATGAGGCAGAGCATCAAGTTTTACATAATAGAAATGGATTGCAGAAACTTTTTAATTTTTAAAAGTAAACACTTTTCAAGTTAAGCCCCTTTTGATTTGTTGTTTGTGAAGGCTAACCGTGCATAGGGTGAATGTGGACCACTTTCAACTTGGTATTTGGGCTTTTTGATGTAAGCCATGAAGGCTTTAAGGTTGAATCATGTCGTACTTGCTTGTGTTGGAGGATGTGCTTACCCAATAGTATGTGCACAATTTCTAGAGTATATGATGAGCTTCTTCTTCCTTTGAAACTGCCTACTACTGCCTTCACACTTTATAAGAAACAACGTTTGTCTGTAATAAAAGGATTTTTTGTCTGTAATAAAAGGATTTTTTGTCAATATCATATAGGTCTATTTTTTTACAGTAGTTTAATTAAGAAGGTAAAGACCCTTTATGTGGTGTCGAAGAATTTAGTCAACAGAGAGAGCTTAAATAGTAAACTGTTTCTGATGCTGACTTCTAGTAGCAAGTAATTTAGGGATGACCTACATGTAGTATAAAAGGATTCATTAGTTAATTGCATTTATAAGATTGACATTGATGCACAAAACTTTCTTCAACTCAGTCTGCTAACAAATTTATTTACATTCTTATCCTAATATTCCCTGCATGGAATCTCTTCCCTGTTTCTTTTCAGCACTCCATGAAGTGTGTGCATATATGTGTTTTATATGGTGAAAAGTTTGTTTCTTTGCATATTCATGTAGTTGTATGTTTTGGTCTGATATGAGAAGGATGCTTTATGGGTGGATAATCTCTTTTGGTCATATATGAGAAAGATGGTTAGTGGGTGGATAATCTCATATCATTTTTTGGCTTGGAATCATGTGAGGTCTTTAGTTGGGAAAAGACCTCTTAACTTCAGCTGTTTATTTTGGAAGGAAATAATGCAACTTCATAGTAGTCTTTGAGTGAATCTAGCTCCGTCTATTTATATTTTATGGTTCATCTGTGCATGTTCCTTGTCTTGGGTTGAGTTGTCTATTTAGATTTAGAAACGGCAGAGATCGGTTGTAAGTGCATGGTTAATTCACTTCGGTTATTGCTTTTGGAAGATCCTGATCTTATTAGCTGGGACTTCAAATTTTGACTTATTATCTTGGAGGAAGCAACCAACCTCATCAGTTTCAGTTACCTTTTCTAGTTGTACATGGAAGATTGTGGCTGTGCAAGTTAATTTCAAAATATGACAAAGCATTTCCTTTGGTAGGTGGAAGACATTGTGGACACAGGAAATACTTTATCTTGTCTAGTTTCACACTTGGAATCAAAAGGAGCTATTTCAGTTTCTGTTTGTGCTTTCCTAGACAAGCCTTCACGGAGGAAGGTCCATTTTGAACTTGTGGGAGATGGGAAGCTTTATAGAGGCTTTGAGGTAATGTACTTGGGGACTACAAAACTTTTTATTTTGATTATTTCATGTGTTTTTTTTTTGGCAGTAATTTCATGTAGCTTAGTAGTGAGGTGGTAAGCATTGAAATTACACAATGTAGTTTGTGAAAGCAAAGAACTGCTGCATCCAGGCTGGAGACCTACTTCTTCAGAGATTAGTTTCATCCATCACTGGTTGCTACTGTGTTTAAGTTCTGACATAAACATACTTGCGTAGAAAGAAATATGGGGAAAAAAAAAAAACGGATAAATTTTTGTTACTTAAAGCATCCCTGCAATAGTTCCTCATAAAATAAAAATGAGATGAGACCTCAAGCCCTGTGTCATGCAGTTATTTTAAGGACTTCAATGACTGTTTTATCTCCTCATCCCAGAAAACCATTAGCAGCCATTGTGCTTAATGGAAGTTACAATTTAGAAAGAGCCGAACTCTATTACCTTACTGTCACAGTGTTAACATTACCATCTTGAAAAGAGTTAAGCAGAGCGAGAAAGGTTATATGTTATTATCAAATGAAAAAATTGACAAGCAACCTGAATCTCCTTCACAGCGTGGTTCCTTTCCATGAACCTCATGGTGTAGATGCTTTGCTTTTTCGAAATAATAAAAGAATAACTGTAAGACAGACTTATTAATATCATCTTTATTTGCTATGAAATACAATCTGAAGTATGCACTTGGGATTATTATTTCTGTATTCTATATGAAGTTAATATGATTTCACCACTTCTTATGCAGTGTCCCGATTATTTCGTGGTTGGTTATGGCATGGACTTTGCTGAACTGTACAGGAACTTGCCCTTTGTGGGGGTGTTGAAGCCTGAACACTATAGTTGATTCGGTGTGCTGCAATGGTACCTCATTTCTACCCATTTTTTAAAACAAATTATATTATGAGAAAAACTGAGATTGCAATGGGCAGGCAGCAACGCCAAATATATATATATATATATTATTTTAACGCCAAATGCTGTATTAAAATATATTATTATTTTATTTTTATTTTCTTTTTAAATCATTGTTATTGTACAGTTTATAATTTAACAAACTCATTAGTTTAAAAGTTAAAAAAATTGAATTCAAAAGTTGTCACTATATGATTATTTTGAATTTTATTTAATTTTATAATAATTTTATATACATTAGAATAAAAATATTTAGATATAATAAGACAAGTATATCCTTGTTTAGCAGCATATTAATAACTACTTTTAAATTTTAGTATTCAAATTAACAAGATGTTAGTTGCTAAACTTATACAAAAATCACGGGCAACTCATACTAGTTAAATTATTGAATGCTCCTTTATATAATTACCAAAATACTCTTAACACAAACTTGAGATAAAATATTATTTTAGTATAATAACTTACTTTTAAAATTAATTACTAATAATATGATTATTTATGCATAAGAACTAAAAATACCTATTGTACTAAGATAATACTAATTGACAGCGGTTAGCTAATACACTTAAAAGATCGATCTGTTAGGTAAGGAAAGTTAAATCACTTACAAGAGTGGACGGAACTATTTTGACCTGCTCATTCTTGATTGTTTTTCACAGGATTCGAACTAGGGATATAGCATGCCCAATACTAATACCATGATAACGGTTAGTTAATACACTTAAAAGACTGAATTATTTTGATACTCACTTCGCCCATTTTTTATTGCCTCTTACGGGATTTGAACGCGGGACATGGTGTGCCTAATACTAATAATTTGGATATCGGTGGATTTGAATTACATCTTCTAAAAAATAGAAAGCTCTTCCCATTTTGAACTTGAAGATATTTAAAATTTAAAAATATAAAATTTAAAAACTAAATTAAAATATGGAACCAAGGCAATGGGGGATCTTACCATACCTTCTCACTTCAGTAATTAGTGGTGGGAAAACAAGTGGTCCAAACCTTAAACCCTAACGGACAAATTCGAGTGAAAACTGTTTAGAAGTGAGTTGAAGTGAGTTGAAGTGAGTTGAAGTATATTGTCAGGAACTCGACTCATTGTCATAGTCTTTTTTAGGCCAACTCAAACATTGACCTAGGTTTTTCAAAATCGGGGTCAGATCAGCTAAGTTAGATTGAGCCAAATCCAATTCAAATCTGAAACTGAACTCAGGAGTGAGTTAAGGAAGACTTGCCCAAACCCTCTTACCGGACCCACCCCCTTAACAAACCGAGTCAACTCTATCAAATTGTGGGTCAACTCACCGGGTCCCGTGAACCATATCAGCGAGTCAGCTACATTAACTTTATAGCGCTATTTATCTCCAATTGGCAGTGTAGACCCTCTCACTCTGTCAACTCCCTCAGATTCATCAGACTGGTCTTTGAAAGGAGCAACTAAATTAACTACCTCCAGGCGAATAATAGCTGACGAGTTCTCTCATGTGCCTCGGATGCGATTGAGATGGTCGATCGGGCTCCAGGTTCAGATTATCAAGTACCCCTTTCGGACCTCTACAAATCCTCAATTTCTTGCAGCATGTTCGTATCTGACTACCAACGATATCGTTCCGTCGTATGGACAGAAACATCATCCCTTTTGCGACAAGTTTCAAAATCCCAGTTTGGACATTGCCGCCCTAAACTGTACCATAGTAAGATTATCAAGAAGCGGAGATTTGGTCTCTGCATGCCAGGCATTCAATGAAATGCCCCTGAGAGATGTCATTTCCTGGAATTCCCTTATGTCCGCATATTTATACAATGAGCATCCTGAGAGTGCTCTTCGCATCTTTCCAGAGATGCAGAGTCTTGGATTCAAGCCCACGCCAACATCATTTTCTATTGCTATATCTTCTTGTGCTACGCTGTCTGCTTTAGATCAAGGCAAGCAGATCCATGGACTTTCTATAAAAGCTTCCTATTCTTCTAATGTGTTTGTAGGCACTGGTTTGATAACTATGTATTCTAAATGTCATGTATCTGAATGCCTTCCCAGAGTTTTCAATGAAATAAATGCCCCTAATGTGGCATCCTGGAATGCTTTGATATCGGGCTTTGTGAGAAACAACCAGATTGATGAGGCTCATCAGGTTTTTAATCGGATGCCGAGCCAGAATGTCATCTCTTGGACTGCTCTTATGGATGGGTACATCGAAGTAGGGAAAGTCGAGGCTGCCTTTGAGTTGTTTAGTGCCATGCCAGCGAAGAATCCTGTGTCATGGACAGTAATGTTAAATGGGCTTGTTAGTGCAGGAAATTTTGAAAAAGTGATTGAACTTTTCACTGAAATGCAAAGGGATGGAGTTCAGGCTACCGGAGAGAGTCTAGCAAGTGTCCTTAATGCTTGTTCAAGTACGAAGAGTGTGAAAAAAGGCAAAAAAGTTCACGCTCATGTGATAAAAGTTGGTTATGATATTAAGGAAGTTGTTGAGGCCTCCTTAGTGTCTATGTATGTCTGTTGCTTGAAAATTGATGAAGCAAAGTTAGAATTCGATAAAATGAATGTTAAGTATATGAAGTCATGGAATTTCCTGATATGTGGTTATATCTATAATAACCAGGTTGACAAGGCTAGGAGCTTCTTTGATCAGATGGGCATAGAAGACCCAGTAGTTTTGAGTTCAATAATTAGCGGGTATTTGAGTGACAATAGGATTGACGAAGCTGCTGAAATGATCTCAAAAGTGCCTGAACCAACTCTGGAAACTGTAACTACATTAATGTCAGCTTTTATTGAAAATGGAAGGCTTGATGAAGCAGAAAAGTTATTCTATAGGATGCCTGAAAGAGATGTGGTGGCTTACACTGCATTGCTTTCAGGTTATGTGAAGGAAGGCTTGTTCAGCAATGCTTGGAAGCTCTTTAAGGAGATGCCTGAGCACAATGTTGTATCTTATAATGTTATGGTTGCTGGGTTGATCCACTGGGGTAAGGTCATGGAAGCGTATGAGTTGTTCTGTAAGTCTCATGAGCAGGATGAGATATCTTGGAGGCATATGATAAAGGGTTATGTCCAGAGTGGATTTCATGTTGAGGCGTTTTCTTTGTACCATCAAATGATACTGTCTGGTATATTACCTAGTGAATCGATGATAGCCACCCTTCTCACTGCATGTACCAGCCTGTCCCTCCTGAGCTGTGGAGAGCAAATTCATGTGGCTGCGATCAAGTATGGTGTTGAATTATGCTTGGTGGTAGCAAATTCACTAATAAACATGTATGGAAAATGCGGAGGTGTAAGAAAAGTTAAATCGATCTTCGAAAACATGCCCGAGCATGATTTGGTAACATGGAATGCCTTGATTTATGTGTATGCAGTTAATGGCCTCAGTATGGAGGTGATGCAGTTGTTTGAGAAAATGAGGTCAATGGGGGTTAAACCTGACCGTGTTACATTTCTTGGTATCTTGTCTGCTTGTTCCCATAATGGCCTAATTCATGAAGCTTGGGGGTATTTCAATTCTATGAGAAGTGATTATGGCATGGTTCCAGAGATGGCACATTATTCATGCATTGTTGATCTTCTGTGTAAAATGGGCTTTATTGAACATGCAGAAAAATTAGTTGATTCAATGCTGTTTGAACCTGATTGTGTTATTTGGACTTCTCTTCTTACTGGATGCCAATTCAATATTAATATTGAGATCGCAGAACGAGCAGCTACCAAGTTACTTCAGTTGAATCCTGAGGATCCTTTACCATACTTGCACCTGGGTAGGATGTATCAGTTAACAGGTCGATTAGATGAATTGGAGAATTTGAGAAGTAAACTGAATAGAGCTAGGTCAAGTAAAACACCTGGATGCAGCTGGTTGACATGAACGAGGGAAATGTTTCCTGCTTTTTGGGCCACAGATCATGTTTGTTTATGCTTATGTACAGATTCCAGACTCACCTGAAAATGGTTTCTTGTCAGTTTTATTTTAGCCTTATCTCAAGTCCCAACTATGTCAATGTCAGCATATGTCCTCCTCCACTTTGCTCCATCTTTTATGACTTCAATTTTTTTTCTCACCAGTTCCAGAAATAAAAGAGACTCTTTCATTCCACAAGAACGGGTTGGTGGTGGATTATTTCAAGGAGAAATCAGAAAAGATTCTTATGCAGGCGTAAGAAGATTATCATAGAATGGCTCCTTTGAAGCCTAATAATGAAATATCTACATTATTTTACTCCAAAAAATCTATATAATTTTGGAGACTGTTATGAATCAATTAAGGTGATTGCCATTAGCAGAGTGGTTTGGTCATGTTTTATGAGGCTTGTGTTTCTTGTTCCGTTCATCTGTGAAATGAAAAGAATTTCATGATATCCATCAAGTTAATCCAAGATTAGCAGGAAATGGTTATACACAACAAAGATTTGGAAGGTAAAGTTTCCGTATACAAATTTGTGAAATTAAAATGAGGGTTTTTCTTGATTATGAAGCAACATGACGTGACCTGAGATTTTTCTTGACACCAATCATGTCTTACCTGTTTAAATTTTACTATCATCAACTGCATGTGATTTCTAGAGCATTGTTTTTGTCGTCACAGGAAAAAAATAATGGAAAAATTATGTTGTTCTTCACCAATTTTCCTATGGAAATTGTCACAGCTCTGCTTCTTGTTGCCAGGTAACATCACTTTGCAACAAGCCCCTCTTAATCATCAATGATATAGTTACCTTCTTTTAAAGGTGGTATTCAGATCTTTGATGCTATCAAGCTAAATGTGTGAGAAGGGTGTTGAAGAATAGGTTTGGAAAATGTTAAAAAACACCCACGTGTGTAAGGGTGACATGACTAGTAAATAAAGAAATTTTTTATAGAGATAACATAGAATGATAATTATGCAAACTGGTGTATGTCCTTTTTAAGTGTTTTTCCTTTTGAAGTATATAGTCCTTTATTGTAGTAATTATAAACACTTTCACATAACTATAAATATAGCCTCAAGGTATGAGGTAGAGCATTCAAACCCTTTCTTCCTGCCTCAAATTCATCCTTAAAACTTTTTTTTTTTCCTCTTCTCTCTTCTTTGGTTTCTTTTCTCATATCTTCCAAGAGCTAAAGTTCCTCTCTTATCTCTTTTCCTTAAGATCTCTTATGTTTATGTATTGGTTATAGATATTAACATGGTATCAGAGCGGGCAAATATCTGAGATGGAAAAGGAGAAGAAGATGGAGAAGATAGGGAGGAAGAACAAGACGAAGAAAAATAAAAAGAAATAAGAGTTTCTCGTTTTTCTTTTAGTCTTCTTTCCTGGTTCTTATTTTGTGTTAGATATTTCACTCTCTTACTATATGTTTAATATATCAAATTATATACCATTGGAAACATCTTTGAGTCTAGTTTCCAACTCAAAAAAAATCATTGAAGTCAGATTTGTATCAAAAGAGAAATTGACATGTGAAGCAGCAGAGGTCAAATAGCAAAAACATTTTGTGTAGTAATAGAAAACCTCAAATTTCTAAATGTTTTGTATCAATATAACTGAGAATTTATATTGAGAATTATATCTCAAAAGAAAGCTATGTGATTCTGTTTTCTATACTAATAAATTGTTTGTCAATCTGATCTTTCTAGAGAGAAATATCTGCATGGGAAGAATCAAAGGTCATGTTACTATCATATTGGATGCGAAAAATTCGAATTTAAGCTGATATTTTTCTTCACTTTTTGAATTGTTAATGTTGGTTAAGGTTCCTATTTGTTTTCAAAATCTAGTCAAGATTTTACTAATTTGAGTATCTTTCCTTCATTATAAATTTTCTTTCTTTGATCTCACATCACATTAATTTCCTTAGAGACGTTTTTCCCCACATGAGTTTAGTTTTATTTTTTGACAAAGTCCGGAAATTTTGAATTAGAGAGTCTTCTTTGCTCATTCTAAATTCCAAAAATTAGTATCCTAAACTTTCCATATTCCAGAAATTATTAAAAAGTAATTGCCTTATATGAGAAGTCTATTTTTAGGAAGTTTCCATATTATGTTCTATCTTAAAACTTTCTTATTGGATTTTTTAAGTTTCCTTAATCATCATGTTTATAGATGAATTATTTTATTACCTCTCTCTTGTGTAAAACTTGGTTACATTGTATCTATCTATTGGTCTTCAAGTGTTTCCTTCTTACTTGGAAGTATGAAGAACTACATTGTGAGCCTCCTTCGTTTTGAAGTATGAAAGTTGTTATTTTTTTATTCACACCTTTAATTCTTCAATTTGTTTTTTTTAAAATCACTTCAGAGCAATACCTATAGACCCATGACCTAAAAAGTATAGGAGTTGGCCCAACATCCAATTTGAATCAAGTCTTTTTATTCTTCATCCAAGAAGTGTTTTTTGTTTGAGCTACTCTTAGAAAGTGAATAGTCTCTTTATTATACCCTAAAGTTGGGTAATTTTTTTGCCTTTGAAATTGAGAGGAGTGTGTTTCAGAATGACCGTTTTAACAAGTGTATGGAATTTTGTCATATGGCTAGGAGTGATTTTAGAGTATGAGAGAGAAAAGGAAAAGATAAGTAGAAATTGGTTTAAAAACTCATAGCTATGAGTCCTGAAAATCAATGCTCTGATACAATGTTGATTTTCATGACTCCATAGATTTAGTCATGGACTTATGTCCTAACCCTTCCCCTTAAAAGATTAATGAAATTATAATATTATAATTATGCCCTTGGAACTTAATATAATTACATCAATGTCATCTCTTATGAGATGACTGTTTATGTACCATCCTGACATCACTATGAGGGCCTATGGGCCTTCCCTTTGACATGTAGGCTTTGAGCCCATCTTTCACATCTCTTGGATGTGTGAGCATTCCTTGATCGTGTGGACTTGGGTCCATCTTCCAACACTCCCCCTCAAACTAGGGGTGAGAAAACATCATGAACGCCCAACTTGTTGTAAATAGTGTGTAGGATATTTTTATATAAAATAGCAGTCCACCATATCTTCCAACAATGTTGCAATCAAGTTTTATGTGGCTAGAATATCCAAGTAAAGGGCAAACAAGATGAATACTACAAGTAAATGCCAACAAGAGGAAGATGAATCATATCCAAGTAAGGGTGACATGGCTAGTAAATACGAAAAAAACTTTCATAGAAATGTCATTGAATTGTAATTATGAAAGTTAGTGTGTGTTTTCTTATGTCTTTTTTTTTTCTTTTGAAACATGTAACCTTAAAGACATTGTAGTCATTGTAAACACCTTCACACAACTATAAATACAACCTCAAGGCATAGGGTAGAGCATTCAAACCCCTTTTTCTTGCCTCATGTTTGTCCTTACACCTTTCTCTTTTTTCCTCTTCTCTCTCCTTTGGTTTCTTCTCTCCTCTCTTCCAAGAGATAGGGTTCTTTTCTTCTTTTCTTACTTTAATATCTCTTGTGTTTATGTGTTTGCCCTGGAAATATCAATAGAAATGTCTTACCCATGACTCTTACAACAAGAAATCTCATAGAGCCAAATTATTATAGTAGAGTTTAAGACGAGTCTCATAGAAGAAAGTTTCATAGAAGAGTTTTAATAAATATGTTTTAGCTATGTTAGTCTTCTATTTATGTTCGGTTGTTTAATTGTGTTATAAATTATCTTTTAGTATTTGACTTTGGGGGTAATGGATAGTTTAATTATAATCTGATTCTACTTATTTTTTCTATTATAAATATAGACTTATTATATTCAATTAAGAACAAGTGAGTGAATTATTTCCCTTTTCCTAAAATTCAACAAAAGCTTACATGCGTTTTCATTATAACGTTTTATGTTACATTCATAGAAAACATTGCGAACTTGCATCCTTGTTGGCAATTGTTTTGGTCTAACTTTCATGAGCCCAAGGTTTATGACCTTGAATTCCAATTTCTTTGTTGATCTTCTAAGTTCTTCATGTGATAGACAACTTTACAAAGGAATGTGCAAGATCAACATGTACTTGTCATCTCTTGGACGGTTGTGGGGCCATGGTGCTCCTTCGAGATTGGCTTGGCAAAAGGCGTGGGGCATCATTGTTAAGGGTTGTTGTCCAATTAACAACTCGAATTGTCTGTGACATTCAACTTTTTGAAGATTATCTAAGAATTGGACAACTTTGACCAATTTTTTTGGTTGGTATAACAAAGTGCCACAAAGTACTCTTCGATAATTGCATCAATTATCCTTTTCTATCTAAACCTACTAGGGCATAGAGTCATGACTTGTGATTGCATAACATGCTTCCTTGCTAGTAATGTAGATATCCTCATGGCATTGCCTTCTTTTGAATTGCAGTTAACTCTACATTTAGGGTTATAATTGATAAACGGACATAATGGAATAAGTTATTCCATAAAAAATTTCCACTGCTATTACCTTAATTTATATCCATTTTGTCAATTATTTTTTAAAGCATTTTGATTTTGTTTATTTACCTTGTTATAAATGGATAGATTAATGGAAAAAAGTATAAAATAATAAAAATTTATAAAATTATTAAGGAAAACATCACATTTATAATCTCTAAAGACATTAAAAAATCATATAACAACATATCAAGGTAGCTCAATTGCAAGAGTACAATGATACAGATGGATTAATTATTGCCTTTTTAATTACCAATTTACCTTTTTAGTTAAAATAAAATACCTCACAAGCCTTTACAATGATACAGATGGATTTGTGACAGTCATGGAGATCGTCTTGTGTTTGGTGCAAATGGGATTGGATCCCTGTCAAAGACAAATCACAGGCCTGTGATTTCGAGGAATGCCCTTTTTTTTTTATTTCGAGCAACCCTGCTCTCTACGCAGCAAATCCTGTAAGCGAATCAGTTCGTTCGTATTCAGCTGAATGAGAACCACCTCAATAGAATATCTGATAGTGTTTGATTTCCTACAATCAGATATTTAATACTTTCTCTCTTAGTTCACTTGGTTTTCCTTTAAATAATACCGTTTGTTCGTACTAAACATGTTCTTGTAGTTTTATTTTTCTAGGAAGCAGCAATAAGGGACGAAGGAATCTCGCGTCTGAAGATAAAAAAAAGCGACTTGTGTTATTAAAAAGAGAGAAACGGCTATTTAATCACATTGCTTCCGATGATTATTATTTTGGTTCGGCTTTCTTATCTGCCAAGTTCTGGTCATCTGTGCTGGCGGGCGTTCAACTGATTCTTTTCTTCTGTTATTCTTCTCCATTTCTGCCTGCACATTTGTCACGTTCCTCTGTTCCTCTAAAAAATCGCATTATTAGTGCCGAGTCCAAAGTTATCTTCTTGATTGTCAAACGAGCAGCGTTCTCGTTTTGATGAATATCACCTCTCCGTTACCTGCAAGTCCAGTTATCTCCCACGCAGTAAAACCCGTTTCGCCGAAGATCGCTTACTTCATTATTTTTATAAGGTTCCTAAGTTGATATCAGTCAGCGCAAACTTGTAGAAGCTCACATCTTATTGTGAAATTGTTGATTTCTCTCTTTCTTTCTTCATATTAAGGTCAAACTTTTTCAATGGTTGATTTCTCTCTCTTTCTTCATATACTGCAGAACCATGGTAGATTGGGAATTGAAAATCAGAAAGTCATTCAGAAGCTTGTTGAAGAGAACAAAGGGACCTGAGGTTGAGAGAGCAGCTGACAACAATTGCAACAACGTAGTTTTTGCTTGAAACCAATATGGGCTGCTACTTTATTTATCTTCTTGGACTGATCTTCTCTTTCGTCTCCTGTTATTGATCTCTCATAATACCTACGGGAAGGGCCTTTAATGTTCTTTGAAACTAATATTGGCTGCTACGTTTATTTATCTTCTTTCACTAATCCTCTTTTTTGGCTCATGTTATTTACTCTGTCATTATACCAGTGGAGGAGCATCTTGTTTTTGCTTAAAAAATCAATTCCATTGCGAGGATAGGGACAAGACAGGGATGGGGGTTGCAGGGTGGGATCGGGCATAAAAAATCAAACCTATCACTAGTGAAGATGTGATCGTAAGGCGGTGTTACAGAGAAAGGAAAAGGTTGCATGTTGACTTGTCTTACTCGTCCTGATGAAATTTTCAGAGTTGTCACTCGTTTACTTGCCTCAGACTAGCATTTGATCGCCAAAAGAATTGTACTCAGCTTTTGCTCATTTAAACCCATTAATGGCTCCTTCAAACTACGGCTTAGTTATGATCAAAATCAAAGGATTCTCCACTAATATCAAAGGCTCTTATATCTAACAAGAAAGGTCTCCCCCCCTGCGACCCTGGCCTTTCCCAATCGAATTTTATAGACGACAGGTTTCCTTTCTAATCACTGTTACTTTGACTGCACTATGATTTGAATACTATATGAAAGCTGCTGAACACAGAGACACGGTTTCGCGGAAAGCCATTTTTCTATTCCAGTAATTCTACTCTCCGCGGAGCGTATCCTGTGAACGAATCACTTCTCTTCTTCGTATGCACGTGAATGAAATCCTCCACATTAAAATATCAGATTTTATTTGATTTGCTGCCATTCCGTCCGCGAGACCTACCCATGCTTCATGCAGTTCTACCAACCAAAGTGCAAGCAATCAGATACTTCATATCTTCCTTGAAATAATTCCATTTGTCCATTTCTACCCGTGTAATCTTTGATTCTTTCTGTCGAAACCAGTGCACTGAAAATCGTCCCACCCACGTGAATCAGAAGAAAAAATGGAGTTATTTAATTATAGGGAGTGGAACTTCAAGACTCTGTACTTAATTAAATCGATAGAAGAGGTTTAAGACATTGGTTTTGATTAAAATCTTCTATGATTCGGCATTCATTTGTCTGATTTCAGAAGATTGTCACTTGTCTCAGGATGGCGGAAATCTGCGTTTTATCTCGTCGAAGATCATCAATAAATAGCAATGGTAGAGATATCTTCGGCATCTCATGACGCATTTGCATGCCGTCACTATTTTTTCTTTGAGATAATTTCAATTATTTAATTGAACACCTTTCTTCTAGTTTTATTTTCATAGGAAGCCGCAAGAAGGGACGAAGGAATCTCGCGTGTGAAGATAAAAAACAGCGACTTGTGTTTCAATTGAGAGAAGCGGCTATTTAATCACATCGCTTCGGATGATTATTGTTTAAATAGTCATCTGCGCCGGCGGCCGTTTTACTCGTTCTTTAAAACATAATTAGAAAAACGGAAAATGCTTAACTTTGACCGGTCAATTATACGTGTGGACAAGTAAGCTTGCCATATCATCATGCCACATCAACTTTCGGTGAGTCAAATGATACGACATCACCTGGATGCCACGTTATTAAATGACACAAAAACCAATATAACATGAATATAACATTTTATCATCGAATTAAAATATTAAAAAATTTAAAAAATTATTCAAAAAATTTATTTTAGAGTTTAAAAATAAAATTTTATCGATAACTTTATATTACCTTATATTTAAAATAATAAATTATTAAAAAATTATATTAATTAATTAAAAATATTAATCTTACCTCATTGACACCATTTATTATTGATTAAAAATATCTATTAATTAAAAAATATAAAAATTTTATAGTAGAGTTTTAAATTTAATTAAATAAATATACTAATTAATTAAAAAATCTTACTCTTACCTATTTGACACCTTTTATTATTGATTTAAATTATTTATTAATTAAAAAAATATTTTAGAGTTTCAAAAATCAAATTTATCAGTACATTTTTATTACCTTATATTTAAAATAATTAAAAATATCATAAGCATACTAATTAGTTAAAACATCTTACTCTAACCAATTTAAAACCTTTTATTATATTTTTAAAATATTTATAAATTAAAATTTTTATTCAAAAAAATATTTTAGAGTTTAAAAATATAATTTATCGGTACACTTTTTAATACCTTACATTTAAAATAATAAAAAATAAAATAAGTATACTAATTAATTAAAAATCTTATTCTTACCTATTTAAAAATTATTATTATCAATTTAAATTATTTATAAATCAAAAAAATATTTATCGTTACACTTTTTACTACCTTATATTTAGAATAATAAAAAAATACAATAATTAATTAAAAATCTTACTCTTACCTATTTAATATAATATAAATTAATCTATTAATTAATTAAAAAATTTACTCTTACGTATTTAACACCTTTTTCTTGATTGCATGTCTCAACAACTTCTTAAAGTGGATTAAAGTCACATCAAATTGGTGTTAATATTTTTTATTTTCCCATAATATAAAATATTTATAATTTCAATTTAGAGATGATTATAAGTAAAAAAAATATTTTTTGGTTTTTATTCTGACAATTACAAGATCCTATGAGGTTCCCAATAATATAAATAAAAACGTTACAATTTTCTTCTTATTCTCTCTAGTTTATTAAAAATATAATATTATTTTAAATCGGTATTTCATTCCAAACCTTTAAAGAAATAAAAATGGTTCTTTAAGTGAACATAATTTTCAAATTAAATTGACTTGATATTTATTGTTGTTTAAATACTTATTTTAGATAAATTTATTTAACCGCAATGAGTTTAATTTGAACAACGTTGTATAGTTTAATATGTTTTAGTCCCACATCGGGAAAGGACGAGGAGAATGAGCAGAAAGAGAGGACTATAAATACAGAGGGAAGGGGCAGTTGCAATCATACTTACCTGGGCGGGGTCGGTGGGTGATCAATACGGCCCATGGCCTAAGCTTGTGGCCTCCATTGCACTTGGAGGTGCATCGGTTTAGCATCTCCCCAAGTGGGAGAGTGCACGTCATAATTTGTGGGAGCGGGGGTACGCGTACGCGCGGCCCCTGTCAATTTCAAATGTTCCAAAATTTTGTAATCTTAATCATCGAACCGCTGTTTGCTATAAAACCCAACCACCGCAGATTGGAACAAAGAGATAATATTTTGACTACCATATGATAATTAAACATAATAATTATATTTAATTAACAAAAATCTTAAAAAATAACCCTGTTAAATCGGTTTATAAAATTTGGGTGAGTTCAAACGAGGCGAGAAAAAACTAAACAAAATAAGAAAAGTGACAAGGGCTTACATAGGTAATGACGTGTCGTTTAACTCACTGATAGCTGACATGGCATGATGACACGTTATGTGTTACTATTGACTGTATACGTGTATTGTTTATAAGTTAAAGTTAGGTATTTTCTTAAATAAGTTTAAAAGTTCTTCAGTTATCTAATTATGTTTAAAAAATTGAGTAAAAACATAAAAGTTTGTATTTTCTGATGTCATTCTTCTCCATTTCTGCCTGCACATTTTTCACGTTCGTCTGTTCCTTTAAAAAACTGTATCCGGGATTTGCTGCAGTTGCATTATTAGTCCAGTTATCTTCTTAGACTGTCAAACAAGCCGCGCTCTCGTTTCGATCTATATCACCTCTCCGTTACATCCATCCCACACGGTAAATCCCGTTTCGCGGAAGATCACTTCTCCATTATTTTATAAGGTTCCTAGGCTTTATAAGGCCTCCTATGGACTAGGAGAAATCAGTTCAATCTTTAGTGACTCACCCTCCCAGAGCTTACGCAACTTACTGCTTCTCTATCTCCGCCTCCATCTGTTTCCTTGACCTCCCTTCTTAGATTCCATGGCTCAAGTCAATCTCAAAGACCCTCTCTTGGGGTCTCACAGAACAGATAGGAAGATTGGTTTCAAGGTGCTGATTGCAGCTTTGACGGCATTCACAGTTCTAGCTGCAGCACTCGCCCTGTGCTACGGTTACTACAACGATGGTTTCGACTCGGAGGGAAGGGATGGACTACCCAGTTGGGAGAAAATCAAAAGAAAAGACCGGAATGTGGCAGAGTCGGAGGTGGGTGTCGTGGCGGCTGATGACAGCAGGTGCTCCAGCATTGGGGTGTCCGTGCTTAAGGAAGGGGGTCACGCAGTGGATGCTGCAGTGGCGACCGCGCTTTGCCTTGGTGTGGTGAACTCCATGTCTAGTGGGATCGGAGGCGGTGGATTTATGGTGCTCCGAGACGGCCAAACCGGTCGATCGCAGGCCTTCAACTTCAGAGAGACGGCGCCTTCGGCCGCAACGCTGGACATTTACGAGCGGAACCCCCAAGCTAAGCGCAAGGGTCCGCTCTCCCTGGGTGTCCCCGGTGAGATAGCAGGCCTCCACGTAGCTTGGCTCCAGCAAGGTCGAATCCCTTGGCGTTCCCTCTTCCAACCCTCCATAAAGCTCGCCAGAGACGGCTTCGTCGTCGCTCCTTGTCTGGCGGGCGTTCTCAAGACATCCCAGAAAGCAGTCATGGCCGACCCTGGGTTACGCCGAGTGTTTGCACCCGATGGCAAGCCGCTCGTAGCAGGTGATGTCTGTTACAACCCCAAGTTGGCTGACACCTTAGAGATGGTGGCAGAGCAAGGCCCCGGCGCATTCTACAACGGTACAGTGGGAGAGCAGTTGGTAAGCGACGTGCGAGCGGCAGGCGGGATCATAACCATGGATGACCTGAGGCAGTACAAGGTGGAAGTGACGGAGGCCATGAGAGTGGATGCCATGGGCTACACCATTCTGGGCATGCCCCCTCCTTCCGCCGGAACCGTCGGATTATCTCTGGTACTGAAGATTTTGGAGAGTTATGGTTCTGTAGATGCGGTAAAGGGTCCTCTCGGCCTTCATCGCCTCATCGAATCTCTCAAGCACATGCTCGCCGTTCGCATGGACCTCGGAGATCCTAACTTCGTCAACGTCACCCACACCGTGTCGAAGATGCTTTCTTCCTCTTTTGCGCAGCAAATTCACCAAGCGATTGTCGACAACACAACTTTCGCTTCAGGATACTATCGAGCCAAGTAAGGAACAGAATTCTCAACAGAATGACCATGGCATTCTTTTCTTCTACTCCATTACCGTGTGACTCAAAATAATCTGATGATCGAGTGTTTTAATTTCTTCTTCTCTTGGTGCAGATGGAGTCAGCTAAGAGACCACGGAACGAGCCATTTCAGCATTGTGGATGCTAATCGAAATGCCCTGTCGATGACGACTACAGTGAATTACTACTTTGGGGCCGAGATGCTTTCACCTTCCACGGGGATTCTGCTCAACAATGAGATGGATGATTTCTCAATTCCTGCTGCAAAAACCATCGACGGTCTTCCTCCACCTCCGTCCAATTTCATTCAACCCAACAAGAGACCCTTGTCATCTATGACTCCCATTATCATTCTCAAGGTATAAATATATATTATACATTCAAGAAATCACGAGTTCCGTTCATGGTTAATTAATTAATACAGTTTTGGGTATATAAAGGTGTGAATTATGGGTTTCAGGGCGATCAATTGGCCGGGGTTCTTGGTGGTAGTGGCGGTCTTTTCATCACTCCAGCAGTGATTCAAGTATTTCTCAACCATTTTGTATTGGGGATGGAACCTCTTGATGCTGTCCTGCGACCAAGAGTCTACCATATGGTATGTTTCTTCATATTGATTTTAAGCTAATTCCCTCTTCTCATCTACTCGTCTTCGTTCGCTAAACTTTATATATTTTCTGCAATATATGGATGATGCAGCTGACGCCCAACCTGGTATTTTACGAGAACATCACCGCCATTGACGGGGATCACATAGAGCTCCAGCAAGAGTCCGAGCTGTTCTTGAAGCAACGGGGCCACATTCTGAGTCCTCTACCAAGAGGGGCCAGTTGCCAACTAGTCGTGCATGATCTGAGAAACGCAGCCAAAAAGACAAACCAGGCAAACCAGGGATTACTCACTGCAGTTAGCGACCCCAGAAAGAATGGAAGACCAGCAGCCATCTAACATCTTCAAGATTTAAAGAAACATAGCAACAGTAATTATACTTATATGGATCGGCCGCAATGCGCAGTTGCATTCTTTTTTCTGAGCTATAGAGCTTATAAGAAAAGTCTTGTATATTTTTCTTGCCCATGAATTATGGTCTTAGAAGTTGTAAAATTTTGCTGAAATTTTTTAGACTTACTCCTTCCAATGAGAATGGCTCGTTGAATTAAAATCGAAGGACTTGTGTTGAAAATGACTTTAGGTTTCATCAACCGCGGAATTCGTAGGAAAATTAAAGAACAATAATTAGCTGACCTCTTAAAGTTGAATTAGCTGAGTCAGATCAGACATCGAGTCCAACCCGCCCACTCCCAAATCCAGGTTCAGTAGTAAACCCAATTGAGTGATTCCTCGTCTCTGTAACTGTTCTACCTTCATCTCATAGAACATAAAATTTCAGAGTTAAAGAACGTAGGATTGGAGTTCCTACGTTCTTATCCTACAAGGGAGTGTAAAGGAAGATAGCCTCTATAGCAAGTCAACAGCATTCCACCAGTTCCCACTTCAGTGTATGGATGCTGTAATCTGAAAGTCATCCAGCTATAGAATTGAACCCAGAAACAGACTAATAAGACCAGCTGGCTAGGATTGCAATGCTACCACGATATACTTACGCGGTGCTCATGAAGAATATGCTAATCAGGCCTCTTTTCTTTGTCCCATTTTAGTTCACTTTGTGTGGTTACTTGTAACACGTTTCTCTGATACACATTTGCAATCTCTGAACAAATGTCACGTTGGCTTTACATTTGTCTGCTTAACACATGATCTAAGTAGAGATGAATGTACTGGCTTCCAAGGTCTACTTTTAGTTGTCTTTGGTCGATTCATCCTCCGAGATGAGTGGTCGATATGTTGTCTGCAATGTCCTCTCGAGTTCATCAATGAATGGATTGTAGTGGTAAGAAGTGGTTGTGCTGGTAGATGAGATCCTAGAAATAATACCCATAGTACAGATACTCTTTTATTTTTTCCATCAGAACGGAACTAATAGAATAGATGAGGAATAATGGACTAAAGGAGAAATTATTTAATAATCTACTGAGAAAGGCAGGATCACTCATGTTTGGACTTATGCAAGTCTTGGGTTACAGGACGCCGCTCCTCAAGAAACTGTTTTGTCCTCTCCAAGACACCAAAAAATATTGAACCTCCAATTCCAATCCATAGAACTCTCGGCCCTATTCCCTGTCAGAAAATTAAAGAACCCTGTTAAATGCGTGGATTGCTCCTCATTTTATTGATAGCTAAAGATGTTATTCTATTTTCAAAAGATGAAATTAGCTGTAAAGAAAGATTTGCAGAATTTAACAAGTTAAATGCGAGGCCTGCTCCTCCTTTTATTCATAGCTAAAGATTTTATTCTATTCTCCAAAGATGAAATTAGCTGTAAAGAAAAATTTTAAGAATCTAACAAGCAAAGCTCAACAATGAGGAAAGATTACAGCATTATCAAAACATCAGCCTTAGCTGAAGACAAGAGTATTCTGTAATCTAAGAGCAAAATTTGGACCCAATGTGCAATTCCTGGACCTCATGAATATAAAAAGTCATAAGCAGCGGACTTTCTCACAGTTGTAGAGATGAAATCACTCAGGGTAGGTGTTTCCACCTAAATACACGAACTCCAAAATAATTAGATGATTAGCTTATAGTGAATGTTTTATCATTTATGCATTACTACCTGTTTCTCGCTTTTCCATTAACTATTTCCACTTCTCATTTATCCAAATTCTCAATTGCAAAGGTAGCTAGGAACTGTTGTAACAACAAACAAACAGAGAAATTTGGGGAATTTAAGAGCAAAACATAACCTAAACACTCTATACTAATGCTACTAGATCACCAAAAGATGAACCTTGGCTGCAAGGAGTGTAATCTGTGACCTAGGAGCAGAACTCATGTAGGACAGCATGCACGAGGGTGAAGCCATTCAAAAAGAAACATGTTATGATTAACTCTTTCAAAGTGGAAACTAGAGTGTAAATAAAATAACTGTTCTAACTAAAAGAAAGTCTCCAATACTATTGGATAATTAGCTCATATAGAATGTCTACTAGACTATACAACGCTACTCAGCACTAAAAGAGCAGAGAACATGAGAGAGAAACCTTCAAGAGAGCATTAGGTCCTTCTTCTCTGACAACAGTTTGAACACAATCAAAGATCCCTTTATACTGATCTGCTGGGCCCTGTAAAACAGACCATGGTGAATGAATCAGCTCAGCAACAACTTCAAAAGAAAGTAAGGCACCATTAGAGCACATTAGAGCCCTTAAAAAGAATTACAGGACATCTGTTCCTGTAAGGAAATGACCTTCTCACATTACTAATGGCTTCTCATTCCTTAGGAAGTGATTTCTACATATGAAATGGTACTTGGAAGTAGAATTTATTTTTCAAACAAAAATACCCAAAGAGGAGAGGCAGATACTCATCCTAGGGTTCTCTTAAAATTTTTTTTTTTTTTGTCTCTCCACCTTCACCTTCATTGGATTGATGGATACACACTGCTGAGAGTCTCCATCCATGTTCCTCTCGGTCAAGTAAAAAAGAAAACACCTAAGAAGAGGAAGATCCTCTTCTTACCTCCTTTGCAAGAGTTGGAGTTGCTCATCAGAGGGGGAAGAAAACCCATTAATGTCAGAGATAAAGAAGTGAGAAAACCCATTAATGGGGAATGCGAATGGAGGAGAAGTAGACTTTAAATAAAGGTCAAGGGTTATTTGGAGAGACACTAATAAAGCCCTAACTAGATAAGCCGAAGCAAGAAACTACAGAGAGAGTACCTGAGTCATTAGCCTTGTTTTAACCACATCAAGCGGAGTTGTAATTGCACCAGTTATCGCACCTTCAAAAATACATTACATATGTAAATTAACAAAATACAATTCATAGTTTGAACATCTAGCACCTCCAGAAAAAGTTTAATCAAACAAGATTCTAGAAGCAAAGATATAAACCATCAACAGGAATGGGTTACCCTACCAGCGATGGCACCAATTATAGCATTCTCAGGATCATTCAAATCTCTTTGTGCCTGAAGAGAAAACCAAGCATAATAAAAAAAATTCGTCAAGCAGTTGAACAACTAGATGTCTTGTACAAAGTAGTGAATAAAGATTAAGGCATTTAACCTAAACCTAAAAATCCTTTAAAAAATTATACTAATTAAAAAAATTGTGAGGAATGCAAATAATGAACTCTATTCCTAAAAATAATAAATTATATTCCATAACAAACTGTACAAAATAATAATTGGAAAATATACATACTTTAGACAGACATTTGTACAACCTGATCAAGATAAATCTTTCTTTTTTCATCTGTCATCAGTTACTTTTAAGGTTTGTGTCCTTTTTACACCATTCCCCAAGAGTTCCCATGGGAAACCTAGAAAAATACAGATATCTCCAACCCAGTACTTAAACCCCATTGCTTATGAAATAAACTGATGTCTCTTCTTATAAGACAAATATGTGCTTACCGCAAGCTTGTATCCTAATCGAAGTTGCTCATAAAGACAGAACTGGATGGCATCAAATGGCAAGTCTCGCAATAAAAAGGACCGATACCCCTAAGCTCCAAGAAGATAGAAAACGAGAGTGAACAGCAGGTACAACAGTAAGTCACAAGATATAATACCTAATAGCTATTATGTTATATCCAAGACATTACTCAAATGAAGAAACCTATAGAATAGTAAAAAAGAGATAAAAACAATGAGTTCTCTGATAATTTAACTGTAAAATAGGTTCACGTAGATAACACACACCGCATAAAGACCTTTAAAACCCTCTTTAGCAACAATAAGACGAACAGCATTTGGGGCAGAACTGAACTGCCCGGTCTGCATTCTTTGCTTCACAACCTGTAATGTAGACCTGCAGATGAATATAGTGATCTCATGGGAAAGCAATAAGTTTTCAGAATTATAGTTTTCTGACCTCTGTAGGGACCCGAACGAGAGAGGAAGCAGCACCTCCAATGGCACCTGCTGTCTGCAGGAAAAATCCGTTTCAGCCAAAAACACGAGTGACGTCCATCTAAAACTAAACAAAAAACACTTAAAAGTGCTGCGACTCAACTACTCCAGACTTGATAAACAGATTACTTCTCAAATAAAATAATGAGAAAGGCCCTCGTTGGGTTATCAAGTTGCATATTTCTCCATGGAGCAGGAGTTAAAACTGATCTTCATAGGCAACTGAAGTAACAGAAAGGAGGGTATGTCCGTTACTACATGGCCTCTTGCTGGTAAAAAAATGTGCTTTTATCTTTTTTTTATTTTGTTAATTGAAACAAAAAAATACTTTTTTCTCTCTTTGATGCAATACTTAGGACATGATGAGACAGCTGCACCACAATAGAAAAGTACTAAATAGCTAATAGCTGCAGTATGCTCTTCTTGGTAAAATTCTCATCATTGATAATCTCAGACATCGGGGCAATTCTGTCCTAAATGCATTCTGTGACTTTTGTGATGTTGCAGAAGAAGTGTTGACCACATCCTCCTCCATTGCCCCTTTGCTTGGTGCATTTAGGCTCACTTCATTAGTAGGATTGGTCTCTCCTTTTAGACCCTGAGCAATCTGTGTATCCTTGCCAATTCAGCAAGTGGGCAAGTCTCCCAAAATATGGGAAATGCTTGTTCTCAGCAATACTTACTCATGTTCCTTGGGGACTATGGCTTGAGCAAAACAAGCGTCGTTTTCAGCATTCTAGAGCCATGGACGATGAAGTCATTTGTAGAATTACCGATTCCATTGTGGTCTGGTTGAGTATCCGTGGTGAATTTAGAAGTTTATTAGCCTCCCCCCTTGGTGACAATTGGCGCCTTATTGCCCAGTTGTCTATCCCACGACCCACTCTCAGCAAGAATGGACCCCTCCCCTGGTGTTATTCAACTTAATTTTGATGACAATCTTTGGGGTGGTGCTCAGGGCCAGCTGGTATCAGGGGGATGTTTAGAGACCAAAATGAGTAGGTCCAAATCACCTATTCGAGGCCCATTGACAGAGCGGATGCAACCACAGCTAAGCTTCTGGCGGTTAAAATCTAGGCTTTCTATCTTCTCTAACTTCAATGTCTGATGTCGGTCTCAGTGTCTCTAGGTTGAAGGTGACTCAAAAGTGGTTATTGGCTGGGTCTCCTCCTTCTCGGCTCCCCTGTGCCGTCACTGACAGACCCTTCAGGAGATTTTTGGATTTTTCTGTAAATTTTTATATTTCCTGGTTTCATGTTCCTAGGTCAGCCCATTATACGGCTGACCACTTTGCTAGGCAAGAGACCTCGCACCAATCTCTCATTGTAAATGGATCCTGTCTGCCTTCTTTATAGCTCTGTTTTGCCTTGGCTTTTGCCTTAATACAATCGCATCCTTTCCAAAAAAAAATAGAAAAGTACTAAACAAGTAGATAGAAACAAGTCCATGGTAATAATCAGAAAATGTGATAAGAAGTGTGATAAGTGGAATCATTTTTCATTCAACATCCCTAAGACAGAGAATAGAAAAATCATATAACCAATTGCATGAACCCATGATAGATAAACAGTAATGACCTTATGACCTGAAGCAATATGTTCAACTTACCAAATGTGCAAGAGCACTAAGATTCTCTGGAAACATCTTTAACAGCTTTTGCTTTGTAGGTTCATATATGCCAACAAATATGGCAGATGCCCTTTATTAGATAAGAAAAACAATAGTCAACTAAAAAGGAATCCAGGATAACAGAATGCTCCAAAATAAAGCTAATAGAATCTTACGAGGCTGAAAAGGCAAAGTACTTGTACAAAATATTCAATCCAGACCAGAACATTATGACAAATTCTAAAGGTTAGGGTAGAACTAGTATATGATTTAACAATATAATGGTATTCACAACACAAGGTGAAGTCATATATGCAACTTGGTAAAACAAACAGAAGTTAGATACGAGTCTTTCTGATCAGGAAACCCATGTTTAAGAGGTGAGCTTTAGGTACTCACGGTAGAACTCCTGCAAGGTTTCCACCCAGTCCAGAATACAAGCCATTCAATAGTATTTTTCCTCCACCACGAGCAGCCTATTTTAATTAAGAAAATTCATAAAATGTAATTGAACAGATTAGTGATAAAGAACATTTATCTCAGTATATGTTAAATCAAATACTATTTATGCATACATAGAAAGAAACAGAGAAACAATGTTCGTAAACATGACCTAGCCGACAAGGATGGAAAGATATGGCTTTATAAGTAACCAGTAAAGTAAGACACCTCATGATTTTCTGTTTCTTCATAACAGCGATAATCTCAATGGGTAATACCATAATGTATCAGTTTCTCTTTTCTTCCCTTTCAAAATATTTATAATTTTTTTACAACCATAAAGCCAACAGACAAATGTTCTACACCATTATCAACTCCTGAGACAGCCCTCCTCCTTTATGTGGGCACTGGACAAGTGTAAAACCTTCAACCTAACCCTTTAGCCTAGCACGAAACCTGGGAATATGCTTTATGCATCAGCCTTAACACAAAAGGTTAAATCCAATTACTGTAGAAACAACATTAAAAAAAATTAAAATCCAATTACTGTAAACCCAAGTTGTTTGTTTTAAATAATTTTGGCTGCATACAAGGTAAAAACTCGTGAGCAATGACAATTTTGCTACTTTTTTCACTTTGTGTTTTTTTAGACATTGATATGGCGTAACTAATAGTGGAACAAGTAGGATTTCGACCCAAAAAAAACAGATTTTTTTTTTTGAAATAGTAAATAAAAAAAAAAAACAGGAATTTTAAGAATACTAAAGTGATAAACCTGCCTGCAACCGAGTCTTTATTGTGTCTATGGGATAGAGAGCCATTTCAGCCACAACACCTGCAGCACCACCAGCTACAACACCCTCTGCAGATCCAAAACAATGTCCGTTAAAGATGAAACACAGATCTTTTAATAAATCACATACAAGATGGTTCATACTGTACCTATTTGCAGCTAGAGTGAATAGATGAGTTCCAGAAGTACTGATAACCAGCAAAACAATTCTAATTGTAGGCTTGACATAGAAAACTACAATGTTTCACGATATTGCATCAGGTATATCTCTTTTTAAAAAATGCAGCTCTTGAAGACATACCACATAAAACACGGAAGAAATCAAATGGCTTCTCCTCTTGGACAGTGACCGATGCAAAAGGCTTTGCTGTCCTTGTTCCATGGTTATGATGTTCGATTCTGAATGCTTCTGCAAAATGGGCTCAATTACTAAAATAAGAGAACGGGTGAGAATAAGAAGAACCTTAAATAGGATAATCAAAATATACGAAGTAAAACAGGTGCAATCATAGACAAATAAATCAATATCATGAACCAAAGTGTGCAAATAACCCAAGTATATGAATCTGAATCATAAAAATAGGATTTTTTAAACTGTCTACAGGTTCTGCTAGAGAGTAAGAAGAAGAGAAGGACGTAGGATCAGAACGAGACAGCAATACCTAGATTTTGACATTTCTAAACTCTATCCAAGAGTGTCATTGCTCGAAAATTATGCTCCTTCGTAATTCTCAAAGTACAACACCACAACATAATACGGCATTTATCATCCAACAAGGAAAATTCTCACTTTACATAAAATGCAGACTTGGTCAACATTGAAGATGTCTTTTAAATTGTAGTAAGCAGAATTGGGGGCGATAAATCACAAATTTAGTCCTGGCATTGTATCGAAAGAATGTACCTGATGACGTTGGTAGAGAAGTGTTGCCATCCACCGCAATGATTGGATGACCCATGGAGGTCCGACAATCTTCAGCTAAGAAAAACAGAAAATTAGTCACCTCCTCGTACGGAATGGGAAATTCTTGTATGTCCTAATGACATAAAACCCACATCAGTACTTGAGGGAGTTACAGAATGAAGTGCTGCTTATAAACGACTGGTAGAAGACCAGGCCAGGAAGACGATAACTCATGACGCGCAAACGAAAAGAAAATCGTAGAGGAAGCAGAGATAAAATTTACACCTTGCGAGTCGCAAAGCCTGAGATGCAGAGAGCAAGTTTTCAGTGGGAGAGGACAGAATGTCCGGTCGAAGATTTTAGAGTTGGGCTTGGGTAAGAACGAGGGTTTAAGGCATACTGGGTCAAGAGTATGTTTCGGTGCTCCTAGCGCTTCGTAATGATTCCTCCACCATAGACATCTTTGGTACTTGGAGAAGAGTTGGGGCTTACATATCAAAACGTCTAAAACATTACCAACTTGAGAATACAATTAACCAACATGTATTCAATTATTCATTCTCAAATTGCAAAACACACTACATATGGGTGAAACATGCATTCCATACTTTTTTAGATATGATCCAGGATTATCCGTCCACCCCTGGTCCACTTGGGTTAGATACTTGGTTTTCTGTATTCAGACTTGGTCTGTTGAGTTGTATTGGCTAGGCATTTGATATGATATCAGTGTTGGATATCACATTGAAAAAAGGTGCTATTTTCTTATGGTAGGGATGGAAAAATTTAAAGGTACCCCACTTACTTGTTGAGGTGATTAGATAATTAAACTTAAAATGATTTTATTATTTTATTGATATTTATTAATTATTTTTATGATTGGTATGCACGAAAGTAGAATGATAAAATAAAAAATAAACTAAAATTGTCCGCCCTATTCCATAATGAATATTTGGTATTTTAAGTGCTTGTAATAATTCTAAAAAACAAAATCTTATTTCTCATCAATTAACCACAAAATAAACAAATAATTAATTAAATCAATTGGAGTAGAGGGTATCCCGGGCCCACATGTCCCCCAAAACGCCATCGAGATTTAGGTCCTAAATCTTAATGGGTCCCACACTCTTAAAAGGGCCCAGAATTTTGGTCTTTTCCTCCCCGACACTAAGATTAATTTTGGTCGATTAATACCTGCGCCTGTCCGCACACTAATGCATGCGAGGGATAAGGACGGAGTGACGTGTGAAGAAACGTGGCAAGGAAGGAAGAGTTGTAGTCTTGAAAGCAAACAGACATTACCATCACCATCGTCACATCTTTTCTCAGTTCTCATCTCTCATAAGCGTCAGCTGGCTCCTATGAACCTCACCTTGCCACCTTTAGGTCTGGTCACTTGATAGGGCAAGCTTTAATTTTGGATTTAATGTTCCAATTAGTGTACTCACTTATATTAGTGTACTCATGTATACATGAAATTGAGAATATGAGAGGTTTATTATTTATTTAAAAAAAAGATTTGGGATATTAAGGGATCCTTTGTGTCATCATAGGAAAATAAAATTATGAGATAATTAATTTTAATTTTTTTGTATTAAATAATAAATTTATTTTGGTCAATTATTCTTAGAAACATGGGTTATTGGACCCACACTAGAAAGTATCTCAATACTTACAAAATTTTATTCGATTCATTGACACTCATAGCGAGTGTAACCTTGAATATTAACTCACCTAACTTAACGAGTTGCAATCTTAATAATATATTTATTTTAAAATAAAATCAAATCAAATAAATCCGTCCAAAATTTGGAGTGCCGGGCTAGCCTTTTCTCCCCCACCCTACCTGAAAAGTTTTTTTTAAAAAATAAAATAATGGGGACGAGCAGGATGTGGTTGAATTCATGGGTGGAGCCTTATCCTCTTCTCTTTTCCACAGTACGGAGGCAGATGCAGAAAGCTGAAATGGATGGAAATGGATAATACCGAATCTTTAAATTACTTACCTTTATTAATTCCGTTTCTCACTACATCGTCTTCTTCTTCCTCACCTTTTCTTCCTGTTTTTAATCCTCTTAACGAAGGAGATTATCCCTTGATCTTCGTTTATATATAATTGGGTTGTTCCTCCCTGCAGCGCTGCACTCCATGTTCTCTATGTTTCTGGATAACTTTTGTAGGGTGAGAGGGGTTAGGGATAGATATCGGGGAGGTTGAAGGCCGGGGATATCTGGGTATAATTTGGTTTTTCTTGTTGAGACTCAGACGCATGGTATCGGAGCACTGGAGTAGTTCTTGGAATGAGAATGGAGGCTTCTTTCGTCCTACGAAACAACCGTGGGATCATGGATGAAGAAGACGAGGAGCAATACGGGAACTGTTTGTCTTCCGGGTCTGATCTTTCTTGCGATTCTGGGGTATCGTCCACTTTGTCGGAAGATTTTGCAGAGGATGAGAACTCGTCGGCCTCTTCGTCTTCCTCCCCGAATCAGCTTGTTGTTGCAGCTGGACCGCTTAATGAGATGTCGACCTTCATGGAACAGCTTCCCTTCAAGTGAGTTCCTGATTTTTTTGTTCTTTGATTGATGAGGAAAAAAAAAAAAACAAAGATCTTCGTTCTTCTGTTTTAGAAACCCATTTGATCATTTCGTGTCGTTTTTTTTTTTTTTTTTCTGATTGCACTTTCATGGATCTTTCAGGAGGGGTCTCTCAAAGTTCTTCAACGGAAAGTCCCAATCTTTCACATCTCTCTCGAACGTGAGGTGCTTAGAAGATCTGGCCAAACCAGAGAATCCGTACAAGAAGAAGCTGAAATCATGTAAGAGCTATGGGGGAGAACTGGACAGCCATCACAAATCATTCTCCCCCAAACCCAGCTCCAGGACGATCTCGAAGAAGGCTTCGAAGGGTTCCTGCTCCTTACTAGGTGCAAAAAGGAACAGCTTTTTGTGCCAACAAACCCCCAATCACTCGCCAAAGGACCGCAAATCTTTCTAACCAAACGGCTTTGTTCGCTTGAAGTGAAAGAAAATGGCCGTACCTATCTCTTCCATCTCTTTGTAGTCTTGCAGAAAAGGGTCAGGAACCAGGATTCCCTTCCACGGTCGAGAAAGGAACTGCTGATCTTAGGCCCCTTTTTTAAGCCTCTGTGTCTTCTATATAACCTGAACTAGACGAAAAGTTCTCATTGTACAAACGAATTTACAGTTTCTATATGATTTTGGTGATTTCTGTACCGATAAACAACGATAAATTCTGCGACACGATCTTCTGTGAATAGAAAAGCTTGTTCTTTCCTTTTCTCATCGTCTTTTCAAAAACAAAAAAAAGGAAATTCGATCCATGTGAACTCAAATGTTCTTCAAAAGATTGACACCCAAATGTGATCTATAGAAAAATCATCTTGGATGAAGCAGCTGCTACGATCTCTCAGAATAGGGAATGTTTCGTTGCACAAGATCAAGAAATTGATCTTTGTCTCTCCCAAAGTTGAGAGCCCGTTTACATGCTCACCATGAAACGAGTTCATAATCCTTTTTCTTATAATTTGATTAATTTTTACTATATATATAAAAAAATATTTTTTTGTTTTTTCAAGTAATAAAACTAAAAAATTCCACTGTCTTTAAATAAAGGATGAGACTACTGAAATAAAAAAAAATGAGATCCATCCCATTTAAATGAAATAAGAACGAGATTAATTTATTTTAGAGTCTCTTCTTTTTTATTTAAATGAATATAATTTAATTTTAAATTATCTTAAAAAATTAAAAAAATATAGTGAAAATTTATGGGGTTTGTCCTACCGTAGACAACAAAATATTTTTTTCTCTAATTAATATTTTTGGTAGAGGTTCTAAACACCTTCTCGCAACTATAAATATAACCCTATAAATCAACAATTTGTATTGATACCCCTAAAATCCGATACATAATACGTATCAATCATATAAGAACCCTTATTTGAATCTAAATATTGCTAGAATTCATTTTGAAGAAGTGGCTGCAACAGCCAGATTGGGAATTGAACAACAACAAATAGGGCAAAAAATAATAAACATCTCAACTTTTTTTCTTTGTGTTTTGATAGCCAAAAAAATCTCAATTATTAGTGAAGAGAATAAAAGGTTGGGCTCTAGGCACATGTGAAAATATTCCCCAAATAGAACTTGATAGCCCATGTAACTGCAGTTTAATGGCAGAGTGTAAACGATAAATAATAAAACAGAAACCTTGGGGATCAATTTTCAAGGTTAATTCATCCATGACTCTGTAGTTTCAGTGTCAGCCTTCACCCAGATCCAGCTTCAAGCTGTGTCCATGGTTCTCTTGTTCTTGTTCTTTTTCTTCTCCTTCTTTCTCCTCCTAGATGTCACTGGTCAGTGTTAATTGAAGTACCCTGGGTGCAGAAGAAATGTTTCTTCAAATCCAGCGAGCCCTTTCTTCTACCCAAAACTCTCCTGAAACCAGTCTACATGAACCTGAAGCCCCGAGTCTCTCAGACAATTGATGGCCGACTTGTACAACCTCCCATCCGGCCTTGTCCCTTCAGCTTTCATCTCCTGAAGAAGCTTGATCAGTTCATCGATCCTACTACTCTTGGAGAACACATTCACCATAATCCCCCCCATGGTCAGATCAATCCTGCCCCCATTCAGCCTGAACTCCCTGTAGAACCTCATACACTCCTCAAGCTCCCTTGCCCTGTTGTAGGCACTGATGAGACTAGTGTAGCTCACCTTATCAGGAGCCACCTTCCTCCGCTTCATCTCCTTCCACAGCTTCTCCACCTGCCTCAAATTCATAACCCTCCCGTGCATATCCATCAGGGTATTGTACACCCAAACGTTAGGTTCACATCCCCTCTCTTTCATCTTCGCCACAAGCTTCATTGCATCGTTTAATCTTCCCTGTTTGCCGTAAATGGAGATCATGTTTGCGTAGGCCACAACGCATTTATCAAAACCTTTTTTCCTCATTTCATGGAAAACCATCTCTGCTTTGGAGAAGAGCCCCAGTCGACTGTAGGCATTAATAATTGAAGCGTAGGTCACTTGCCCTGGTTCACAGCCCAGTGCAGTCAGTTCATTGTAAACCCTGATTGTTGCCTTGGATCCCCTTTTCTTGGCGTAGCCATTGATCACTGCGCAGAAAATGCAATCTGAGACCCTGCTTTTCATGCGAATCATCTCTTTTACCCGTTCTAATGTTTTATCTACCAAACCTTGTTCTACATACATCAGAACTAGGTTAAGAAAGATCACTGAATCTTTCACCATGGCCTTCTTTTTAGCTTCCAGAAACAGACTCTCTGCTTGCTTCACATCCTTGTTCTTAGCGAAAGAGCAGATCAAAGAAGAGTAAAACGAATAATCGTATGGAATGCCCCTTTCTGCCATCCCTCTGAAGAATTCAAGCGCTTGCAGAGGCCGCCCAGACTTTCCCAATGAATCACACAGAATCCAGTAAATCTTAGTCGAAAACGCATCTGAATCTACTTTTCTATTCTCGAATTCATGGAACAGAGAAATTACATTGTCAGTATCCTCAGTTCTCCAGTAAGCTTCCATTATCCGGTAATAACACCGGGAATCCGGCGAAATCCCAGCCTTTCTCATCTGTTCATACACCGAAATCGTGCTCATATACATATGAAGCTTGTTGTAGCTGCTCATCGCTGAATCAAACACCGCCACGGCCATCTCCCTCTCGGATTCGAAAACTCTCAGCAAACTCTCCGACACCTTAATCTTCCTCGCCCTTACGCAACGACTCATCATTTTCTCGCAGGTAGACACATCAGGAAACACTCGGAAGTTCCTAAAATCCTCCGCGATAGCCACTAGATACCCCCAATGTTTGAATTTCAGAGCAAACCGGATCAGAAGCTTCAAGGTCAGCTCATTCGGACGAAAATTCGGATGGTTCTTCGCCTTCTGGTAGTAATCAAACGCGAGTGCCTCAGTTCGTGGGTCTTTGCAGAGATTACATATGGATTGGTTGAAATTGAAGGGATCTGAAAGCAGACGCTTCGGGTTGGGGAAATCGATATGCCAGTCGCCGGCTGAGAGATCGTTGGATGGGTCTTCGAGCAGTGGAGACGACGATCGGCAAGAGCAGAAGGGGAGAAAGGGGCGACAGCGAGAAGGGACGGAGAGAAAGGGGAGGTTGGGTAGGGAGATTTTGGTCCTGGTGAGTGATCTCCTACAGGGGATTAGAGTTCGGGAGGGAGAAAGCGCCATGGCTGCCGGACGTCGGAGTTTCTAACATTATTATGTACGTATTATCCTGAGGTGATCTTAGAAAGGCGAGAAATCGTATGAGCCACTAAATGTGCGACGCGTGGCTTAAGAGAGGCGTTAGAAATTGGCGGGTAGAGCTTAATTGGTTAATGATGTAATAAATAATCATAAAGGTTGGTGTCGTAAATGGACCGACCCTCAACCCATGAACGAACCGACGACCCAGAGAAGCAGCCGGGTTCAGGTCTAGGATAATGGAAGAAAGACCAAATTACGTCTCCCCTTCACGGTGTGTTAACAACCTTTGGAGTACAAAATAAAGATCAACGCATCGAGGTCGATCGCAGTGGTGGAAAACGAACGACTTCGCTGCCCGACTCTTGATTCTAACTACAAACAGTAGGCTATGGATGTCGCTCAACGTGAACATGGCGAAGAACTTGAATATCATTCAGAATGTTTTGAATACGGATCCTTCTGTAAAAAAATTCGATACCCTTTAATTCATGATCTATTCTGCTTTGATTTCTCAAACAACAAGAAGAAAATTCCATGAGTTGTTTTTCCTCTGCTACTGGAAGTTTCATATCTTTGCAGGAAAATCTCAATTGATTTTACTATTGTTCAGTTGGTCGATCAGCCCGTCCTCTATCTGCAATTTGAAATCCTTCTTGTAGGGCGCCAGTAACTCCAATATCTGCTCTGAATCTAGGAAAGGTGCCTTCTTTCTTTCCCAGCTGAACGATTCTCAGACAGCGGCAATATCAGATGCCATGTCCATAAGAAAATGCGATCAGAAGCATCGAGTGCAGCTCGTATGGGGTCCTCCGTGGACAGAGAATACTGAAACTATGAGCACATTGTTATGGCCACTGGTTCGGAAGAAGCACAGAAGTGTTACCTGCGTTCCTACCAATATGGCAGTCGTGCAGATCGCCTTTCGCCTGCTTAAGCAGATCAAAGCATCCGGGGGGAAAGCTTTTTTGCTTGGAGATATCGTGCTCTATGGCCGCCTGCAAAAGATGAAAATCGACGAGGAAGAATTAGATGAAATCTTTCTGGAAGATTGCGTGGAGGATCACTTCTGGGTGGAACAATCAGCTGCAATCTGCTTTAAAACCCTCTGGCTGCAGACCGTTTTTAATGCAGCAAGGAACTGACGACAACCTCCAAGAAATTTTTGATGAATCGATTTAGTTTTGTCTTACTGGAACCGACGAAACCGTTCAGCATCTGCTGCGTTCATTGTCGACTAGGAATCAGACGTTGATGGTGGGAATTTTTTTTTCTCTCTCACGTGTGACTGACCTTGAAGTCACACGTGTGCAATTCCCTTTAGGGATTTGATTAATCAAGCTAATTAATTGAAGCTCAACACAGGGGGAGTGCGACTAGCTGGCTCCTAGTATTTGGTGACAGCGAATGCAACATCAGGCAACAAGAGAAGAGTCGGACCAAGGACGACGGTGGATGAGGGCGACGTGGACGGAATCAGAGAGATGAGATAAAGTCACGAAAGGCCAGTGTTAGTGACAACAATCGGAGAAGTGGAAGCTCTAATCGTCTGTGCGGAGGGGATCGAGAGCGGTGGTCGCTGGATGGAGTGCTCACGAGGAGAGGTGAATGTGTACGTGCTGGCGAGCCATGCGGTGGAGATGTCGTTCTAAAGGTGCGACGGGTGGAGGTCGGGCCTGGGGTTCGATGAGTGGTGCAGGTTAACATCACAGCTAGTGCCAGTTTAGGATAGGCTGGACGAGATGGCGAGGTTTTTTGCGTAGGGGTGAGGAAAAGTTCTATGTGGCACGACATCGGCGAGTCCCGACGGGGATGATTGGTGTAGTGGTCAGTGGAGCTGACGACAAGTAGAGTGGGCAGCATCAGCGGGGACCGAGAAGGTTTGGTAGCGATGGCGGAGAGGTCTGAGTAACGGGTGGATGGTGGAGGCTCCAATTGCGGTAACACTAGAGCAGGGGTGACACATGCGCACAACTCACACGAAGCGCAACCAGTGATTCAGTTTGAAATGTTGGAGGGCGTTGCAGAGGAGGGAGCTTTACAGGAAGAGAGGTAGAGGAAGCCAAAAATAATTTAGAACAAAGCTAATCAAGTAAACTATGATACCATATGAGATGTTGAACTGAACCACACCCTCGTATCGATTAAGGGTGCATTTACATACAGTTTAAAACAAAAAGGATAAATACAATCATGAAGATCTTATCTCCTAAACCTAAGGGATAAGAATAAATACAAAGGGAAGATAATCCCTTATCATTATATGTAATTGATGAAGTTGAACAACTAAAGGAGTGTGAATTGTTGTTTCCTTTACAGCTTAACGGATTGCGACATGTTCTTCATATTGGGGATGTGTGTCAGCTTTCTACCTTGGTTATGAGCAAAGTTTGTTTCCAAACTTTGATCTTCTTCTATTCTATGAATTGTTGGATACTGACTGAAAATGTCGTTATCAATTTTCGATCGAGTGAATAGTATGTGCAAGTAATGACAATTTATTTCCTCCACCATTGTATTTGGCCGGTCTCAGAAAAAGTAGGATTTTCCAAAAGTCTGTTTCGAAGATTGATTTTTTTGGGTCATGAGAAGCAGCTTCTCAATATGCAATAAAAAATGCTTTCTTCTATTAGCCTCTTTATCATCTCTATATTCTACAATAAGTTTCATCCAAAAGCATGTTCCAAAAATTGATTTTTGGAAGTAACTTCTCATTCTTCTATTAACCTCTTTCTCGTCTCCATACTCTATAGGACTGATAAAACGTTAAATCTAAGAGATTTGAAAGGACAAACTTTTGGCCTTCATTCATTCATCAACATGCTCAATCGACTGAATGTTTACATAAACAACATAGCCAGCAAAATTTAATGGAGGTAGCCCTATTCTCCTTGGATAGTTCAAGATCATTTCAGACAAACGTACAACAAATATCTTTTAATCTTATATGATTAGACATTAAGGGCCTGTTAGTGCATTGTGTAAGTGAAATTGGAGAAAGTGGCCCCAAAAGCGTTAGTGCATGCACACAATGGAAAGTAAAAATGAATGAACTCGTTCATTCACTCTCACTCACTTCAATGTAAAACAAGTGAAAGCGAATTCTGACTGTAAACCCAATTCATTCATTTTCTTTTGCTCACTTGACGCTCTTTGCATCCTCCTCTTTCTTGACCCTCTATCCTTCCCAACCCTCATCTCTGTGGTCTTTGCCAGCTCGTTGTCTCGCCATGTTGTCGTGCCCTCTCGTCGAACCCTCTCTCCGACTCAAATCCTCTCGTTCTTCCCCCTTTCGGTTTTGATTTCCCTCTCACAATGACTAACCCCCTTCGATTTCTCCCATTTGGCCTCAATTTCTCTAAATTTTTTCTCCCCATTTGGCTTTGATTTTCCTCTCACAACGACTAACCCTCTTCGATTTCCCCCATTTGGCCTCGATTTCCCTAAAAAATTTCTCCTCCGTTTCGCTTTGATTTCCCCCTTTCGTCTTTGATTTCCCTCTCTCATTGACTCTCTTCCTTCGATTTCCTTATCTTTCTTTGATTTTTTCACAATTATATTAATTAAACTAATAATTTATTTTTTCCTAAGTATATTAATTTATACTACACTAAAAATTTTCTTATGTTATTAATAAAATCCTATATTTATTTATTTATTATATTCATTACTATTAATACTATATTAAGTTAGTGATTTAAGAGTGATACTTAAGATGTTATTAAAGTAAGAATTTGTTCAAGTATTTACACTAAAATCTATCTTATGTTATTAATAAAATATTAGATTATATTTTTATTATATTTATTACTGTTACTAATATATTAAATTAGTGATATAGGAGTGCTAATTAAGATATTGTTAAAGTAAGAATTTCATCAAGTATCTGGACATTATACATTTTTGTTAATTAAATTAGCATTTTAATTTTAACTCGTAATTATTTTATTAATTTAGACTAAACTACAATCTATTTTATTTTTTTAATAAAATACCCTATTTATTTATTTATTATGTTAATATATTTTAAATTTTAATTAAATTACTTATTATGAAAGTAATCATGTTTGTTTAGGTTTATTATTTGTTTAGGAATATTATTTATTTAGGTATATTATAGAAAGTAACTCATTCTCTTGTTTACACTACATTTTCCATTTGGGGCATTAATACAAGAAAATATTTTTCAGCGCACTTTACTTTGAGCACACAAAAACAACAACAAAGTCTCTCCCCCCCACTAGAGGAATTTGGTAACTTTTTTATTCATCTCTCTAAAGTCAGATCCGGTTGAGATCTTGATTTTTCTCTTTCCAAAACACGAAAAACAAAACCATGGAGATAAGTGGTTAAAGAGGCATCAACAATGCCTGGGAATTCTTCGATTGCCTAAAAAATCAAGCATTAAAAGCAACGATATCTTGACATCTCTTGTTTTTGTTTGTTTTGGGCCAGCTTCAAGGCTTGTTTGACCGACTTAGAGGCATCAATTGAATTGAGATGAATTTTATTTTACAATCTCATTCCGTTTCTTCTTTTCTTCATTCATCTTTTCTATCATTTCAAACAGATTATGCCTCTTTCTTTTCTTTGCAACCCCAAAAAATAGAAGATTTCTTCCATTAAAAGAAGACTATTGTTGGAGTGTTAAAAATTGAAAACCGATTGTTGCAAGGGAAGTTGCTAAAGGGTATTTTTGCTATTAAGAAAAAACTCAACAAACCAGGGTAAATTTGTCTTACTCAACACATTGTCCTTCCTTCCTTCTGTTAAGACAAGCTAATTATATGTCTTAATTTAAGGACTAAATTTAGCACTTAAATGATTTTCAGGAAAAAAAAATTACATTTCAATTCCCTAGATTATGGATAGATCACTATTCTTCGATTTTTTTTTTTGAAATAATATTTTTTTTGAGTTTTTCACTTTTTTTTTCTAAAATAATTATTCTTAATTTTTCAAACAAAAATGTTTAAGGTTTAGGGTCTCTGTGTTAAAGCAAATATTAAGAACCATTATTTAAGAAAAAAAATCAAGGAATGACATATAAGATTATATTTGAAAATTAATTTTATTTTATTAAATATAATTAAACTTTATTTTTTATTTAGAAAATTAGATGGATGAATTTCGCTTTTTACCCTAAAATGCTACAATAGAATTAGTCAAAACAATCTTTCCTACTATTACTCGGATCCAAAAATTAGCCGGCCTTTTTTTTTATGATAAAAGCTGAAGTGCATAGCTACAAGGATCGCCTAGAGTTGGTTAAACGGGAGAGAGAGCAGCAAAACCATTCTCGTTCCTCGATCAAAATTCACTCTCAAATCTAAATCCTCTAAGGTACATCTTCATTTTGCATTTATTCTTTTCACATTTTGATTCTCTCGTTGTGGAAATGCTTATGTGTTTGGACATCGGATTTTAAACAAACTTTTTTTTTGCGTTTGAGCATTTATATGTTTTTGATTTGTTGAATTCATTTGGTGGAAAATGCTTGCATTTACGGTTTTTGTTTGTCGATGATGTTATGTTGTGCTTTAGTTTTAGAGGGATGAGTGTTCTTATTTGAAGTCAGCTTTAGCTTTTGCAATTTGTTTTTACACCGAAGACTTCTTCTTGAGCATTTTGATTTGTGTCATTAATCTGATGTTTCATGAGTCGGCTTTGGATTTTGCCCCACTATGTTTACATTTAGTAATCGATCTTGCTCCAGTTATAGAAAACGAGGAGGACATTGAGGGTTCTTTTATCTGATTGAGCGCTGCGCATTGCTCTACCGAGGCTTATGGTTAATGAGAGACGGTTTTGTAGTATTCCTTGATAAAAATATAAATTAATTAATTTATCTAAGTCAAAATTTCTGATCAAATATATTTATAAAATGTTCTCCATTCTTCATGTGTCCTTACAATTAGTTTTTCCTTATCATTGCCAACTCTTTTGTAGATTCGATTGTGCATAATCTTTATATTTGATTAAATTTTCTATTCCTCAAATCACCTGCGAGTCTTTTGATGCTTTTTAAATGCTTTTGTCAAGTGAAACAACTCCAACTATTTGTTAAAGGCAATGTGGCATTTTACATGTTGGATATTGAAGTAAATTTTCCCCTTGGTTGACCTGTGCTCTTTACTTGACATTTGTTCCTCTGCTTTTGGCAGTTATATAGAAGATGGCAGACACTGAGGATATCCAACCTCTCGTTTGTGACAATGGAACTGGAATGGTGAAGGTAAGAAATGCAGAATTATGTGGTATTTATCTCATTTCAGGGTCTCATTTACATTTTTTATTTTTTTTTAAAGGCGGGTTTTGCTGGAGATGATGCCCCAAGAGCTGTGTTCCCTAGCATTGTGGGTCGCCCACGGCACACTGGTGTGATGGTTGGGATGGGTCAGAAAGATGCTTATGTTGGGGATGAAGCCCAATCGAAGCGTGGTATTCTAACTCTGAAATACCCTATCGAACATGGTATTGTGAGCAATTGGGATGACATGGAGAAGATTTGGCATCACACGTTCTACAATGAACTCCGAGTTGCTCCAGAAGAGCATCCTGTTCTTCTCACTGAAGCACCTCTCAACCCCAAGGCTAATCGTGAGAAGATGACCCAAATCATGTTCGAAACATTCAACACTCCAGCCATGTATGTTGCAATTCAGGCTGTTCTCTCTCTCTATGCTAGTGGTCGTACAACTGGTAAGAAAAAAAAAAACAGTTTTTGAAGTGCTCTTGGCACTTTTGTTGATGTGCGTTTTCTTGCAGGTATTGTGCTGGACTCTGGTGATGGTGTGAGCCACACAGTTCCCATTTATGAAGGGTATGCCCTGCCCCATGCAATCCTCCGTCTTGATCTGGCAGGTCGTGACTTAACAGATGCCCTCATGAAGATCCTGACTGAACGTGGCTACTCCTTCACTACGACAGCTGAGCGTGAGATTGTAAGAGACATGAAGGAGAAGTTGGCGTACATTGCCCTTGACTATGAGCAAGAGTTGGAGACATCAAAGACAGCTTCTTCATCTGTCGAAAAGAGCTACGAGCTCCCTGATGGACAGGTCATTACAATTGGAGCTGAGCGGTTCCGGTGCCCAGAGGTGCTCTTCCAGCCATCCATGATCGGTATGGAAGCAGCGGGTATCCATGAGACCACATACAACTCCATTATGAAATGTGATGTGGACATTAGGAAGGATCTGTATGGAAATATTGTTCTCAGTGGTGGCTCTACTATGTTCTCTGGTATCGCTGACAGGATGAGCAAGGAGATCATAGCCCTAGCACCCAGCAGCATGAAAATTAAAGTGGTGGCTCCTCCCGAGAGGAAGTACAGTGTTTGGATTGGAGGATCCATTTTGGCTTCCCTTAGCACTTTCCAGCAGGTGAGATGTTAATAAAAATTTTCCCCGTCTCCTAAATTCCTTCTGGGCGTTCTGTTTTTCTTTCTTTCTTTGCCGAGGTCTAAAGTTTTGAGGGTTCTTATAATTGTTTTTGCAGATGTGGATTGCCAAGGCAGAGTATGATGAATCTGGGCCATCTATTGTTCACAGGAAATGCTTCTAAATCAATCAATCGTGTTAAAATGCAGGAGACCAAGTGACTACTGGTGCTGCTGCTTGCTTCCTTTTCTTTCCTTTTTGTGTTAATTAATCCTTGGAAATGCCAGTTTAGCCCATTTTATGACCGACTAAACCGGCACTGTTGATATGTTAATGTTGTACTTTAAATTCAAATTTATTTTATACAAGTGGGATATTCTGAGGCCGTCTCATACACTTTTTACATTGTTAGCCTACATATTATGATTATATTGACATCAATTACATTGATTAACCTTTCTTATAATCCAACTATTAATAATATGTTGTGATTTAATTATTTTTCAATTTTAATTTATTTATTATAATTCTAGTGTTACTTTTAGGTTTTGGCTGAGATCGGATTCAGGTTTTCAAAAATCCAACTCCTGGCATATTCTTGTCAAACGCTTTGTTAATACAACCCAACAGATTGATTTGTTAAGTGCAAAAAACCAAATACTTAACCTAGGTGGACCAGGAGTGGACATAACCTAACCCAAGTGGATCAGAACCACCTAACTTTGACAATTCCTACTTAACTTATCCAGTCCTTGCCTTACCCATCCTTATCCACCTTACCTTATATAATTATTTATAAATAAAATCATTTAAATACAACACTACAACACAATATATAAAATTAAAAAGGATTTTTTAACTTAAATTTATAAAATTTATAAAAAAATCAACATAAAAAGGTTTCCCTTTTTTCAGCACAATTTAATTTCTCTACTAAATAACAACGCTGCTACTCCATAAATGGGTTCATCAAATTTAAACTTGGAATTCATCTTGTCTTCGACAGAAAAAAAAAAAAAAATTACAAAATTGCAACGTTGTATCAATACCCCATACTTTCTCCTCATTTGAGCACTATTTTAAGTCATTTTGCATTTTACTGTTCCAGTAAACCTGTATAGAGTATAAGAATAAAGAATAATATTATCATAATTATTATTGATCAGGTGTAAATTATTTATAGAATTACACAAAGAAATTATAGGTGATTAGGACTCTATAATTTGAGTTTATCTTTAATTTAATCTCTAATTATTTTTATCTTTATTATTATGTTTATATCCATCGCTATATTTATTTCAATCTCTATAAACTCCTACAGAATTATGCTCAAACACGGAGATGATTTCTGGAGCTCCAGTTTGCACCGTTTTATCAATTAAATCGACAAAACCTTCAAAGAATTTGGGAGATAGATTTCTGGAGCTCCAGTTTGCACGTTTTTATCAATTAAATCGACAAAACCTTCAAAGAAATTGATATATGGGGTTCGTATCAGGCCTCTCAACGACGGGGAAGGCAACATAGGGTTTCGTGCCGAGGGTGGGATGTTCTTACTTTCTCAGGGTCAGGAGAAGGATTTCAGTTTAAGAACGAGTGAAATACCCTAAAAAAACACACACTATTCACAATTTAAAAGTCCCAGCCAGATGAAGTCGAAGCTAATTTTGTATAGTTTGGTTCCATTCAACTTTCCGCCTCCGAAGAAGGGGAGGAAGATTAAACCGCTATTTTAGTTTAGCGTGGTTTGTAAACGCTGCTTCTTTCCATTCTCGAAACTGCAATACAGAGGCATTGGGTGATTCTTCTTCTTCTGGAGCTTAGCAATGGCAGTTTCTGGTTCAAACTGTTTTATTTCTTGTGCGAGACTGGATGGTTCACGGCAGAGAAAAAACCTAACAAGAACCTGGAAGAAAATATGAACAAATTAATAAAAGCAAAGGTTTTTTATTTTTTATAAAATTTGAAGCGTGGACGGCAGGATTCGAACCTGCGCGGGCAGAGCCCACATGATTTCTAGTCATGCCCGATAACCACTCCGGCACGTCCACTCTATGAATATAATTATGTAAATTTAAATTATTAAAATTACTTAGTTTTATAATATAATTTTATGTAAATATTATATTAATAAACTAAGATAAATCTCAATTTTTTTAAATTAATAAATATTAAAAATTTTTATTAAAAATTTTTAATTGAACTAATTATATAAAATAAAATACTTAATTTTATAATATCCAAATACAAGAATAAAAGGGGTAGGATAAACAGAACAAGAGTGAGAGAGATAGTGAAAGCGCAAGCGAAGGAATGATTTCAATTTTACTTCATTTTATGATTCACGACTTATAGTGTACACTAACAAGTTTTGGGTTATTTTCACCACGGTAAGTAATTTCACTTTTCACTTTCAGAGTGCAGGTTCTTAGATCTTGTGAGAAAGAGAACCTCGCTTTGATTTTGACCCCCATTTTTTGAGTTAATGTTTATTTGAAAATTGTTTCTATTTTAAAAATCTTAATTTAATAACGATTGAAATCATTAGGGAGGTCACGTTTGATAAATACCCTTTTTTCATTTTAAAGTAAAACAGGGTAATAGGGTCAAAACCAAACTGCCCACTTTTGGCTTCGAAGCTGAATTGATTCGATTACTTCCGATCATCGCCAAGGTGATGGAGCAAAGGAACCGCGATTTATAATTATTCTTATTCCTCCTCTTCTTTTCAAACGAGAATGGTCCCCCTCCCGCCTTTTTAAGATTGAGTTTATAATAGTGTGCAGTGCAAAACCCTAGAAGTTAAAGTTGGAAGACGAAGTTTTCCCAACTCTTGGCTGTAATCTCCAATGGCGTTGGACGATCATATCGAGCGTATTCTGTGGACGGAAACGGAGATCGCAGCCCGAGTCTCCGACCTCGCCGCGCAAATATCCGACGACTTTAAACTAACTACTTCTCCTCTCGTCCTTATCGGAGTTGCCACAGGCGCCTTCCTTTTCTTTGCGGACATTGTTCGGAAGATCAAGTTATCTCTAACACTTGATTTTATCCGACTTGAATCTTACGGTTCTGGCACAGAATCCAGTGGTGCTCCGAGGATTATTTGGGACATCATGACTGATGTCAAAGGAAAACATGTTATTCTGGTATAGTGTCGTGCTCTTTTATTTATTTTAAGTCTAGATGGAGCCCTGGAGGTCTGTAAGTGCTTTAATTCTGAATTTCACTTACAATAAATGACATCATTCTGGTGGAAATGCCTCTAACTTTTCTATCTCTAGTTAATTATCAATTAGAATAGGCAGCGGGTGACTTGCTCAGTACATTTGTGAGGTGGTTCTAGTATTTGTAATTGCCTTAATCCTCATCATGCTTCTTTAGGAAGACGAATACCCTAGTTTGACCCAAGTATTTTGTCACTGTTTTACTGGTTTTATCAGAGACTTAAGAGGACGTGATGATCTCTATGTATGTGTTGCTGAGGGAAGGATATTAGAACATGTGGCTATGTTTTCGAGAAAGAGAGTGTGGCTGGTGTGTCTAAGCTGCATGACCTTTTACAGACGTTAACCTTGTCAGCTTGCAAACTGTTTCTCGTCTCATCAACATGAGGCAGAGCATCAAGTTTTACATAATAGAAATGGATTGCAGAAATTTGTTTAATTTTTAAAAGTAAACACTTTTCAAGTTAACCCCCTTTTGATTTGTTGTTTGTGAAGGCCAACCATGCATAGGGTTTCAACTTGGTATTTGGGCTTTTTGATGTAAGCCATGAAGGCTTTAAGGTTGAATCATGTCGTACTTGCGTGTGTCGGAGGATGTGCTTACCCAATAGTATGTGCACAATTTCTAGAGTATATGATGAGCTTCTTCTTCCTTTGAAACTGCCTACTACTGCCTTCACACTTTATAAGAAACAATGTTTATCTGTAATAAAAGGATTTTTTGTCAATATCATAGAGGTCTAATTTTTTACAGTAGTTTAATTAAGAAGATAAAGACCCTTTACGTGGTGTCGAAGAATTTAGTCAACCGAGAGAGAGCTTAAATAGTAGACTGTTTATGATGCTGACTTCTAGTAGCAAGTAATTTAGGGATGATCTACTTGTAGTATAAAAGGATTCATTACTTAATTGCATTTATAAGATTGATATTGATGCACAAAACTTTCTTCAACTCAGTCTGCTAAATAATTTATTTACATTCTTATCCTAATATTCCATGCATGGAATCTCTTCCCTGTTTCTTTTCAGCTCTCCATGAAGTGTGTGCATATATGTGTTCAATATGGTGAAATGTTTGTTTCTCTGCATATTCGTGTAGTTGTATGTTTTGGTCTGATATGAGAAGGATGGTTAGTGGGTGGATAATCTCATATCATTTTTTGGCTTGGAATCATGTGAGGTCTTTAGTTGGGAAAAGACCTCTTAACTTCAGTTGTTTATTTTGAAAGGAAATAATGCAACTTTTTTTTTTTTTTTAAATGATACTGGAAATAATGCAACTTCATAATAGTCTTTGAGTGAATCCAGTTTTATATTTTATGGTCCATCTGTGCATGTTCCTTGTCTTGGGTTGAGTTGTCTATTTAGATTTAGAAGGCAGAGATTGGTAGTAAGTGCATGGTTAATGCTCTTCGGTTAATGTTTTTGGAAGATCCTGATCTTATTAGCTGGGACTTCAAATTTCGAGTTATTATCTTGGAGGAAGCACCCAACCTCATCAGTTTCGGTTACCTTTTCTAGTTGTACATGGAAGATTGTGGCTGTGCAAATTAATTTCAAAATATGACAATGCATTTCCTTTTGTAGGTGGAAGACATTGTGGACACAGGAAATACTTTATCTTGTCTAGTTTCACACTTGGAATCAAAAGGAGCTAGTTCAGTTTCGGTTTGTGCTTTTCTAGACAAGCCTTCGCGGAGGAAGGTCCATTTTGAACTTGTGGGAGATGGGAAGCTTTATAGAGGCTTTGAGGTAATGTACTTGTGGACTACCAGACTTTTTATTTTGATTACTTCATGTATGTGTTTTTTTTTTTTTTTTGGTAATAATTTCATGTGGCTTAGTAGTGACATGGTAAGCATTGCAATTACATACTGTATTTTGTGAAAGCAAAGAACTGCTGCATCCAGAGCTTAGTTTCTTGCATCACTGGTTGCTACAGTGTTTAAGTTCTAACATAAACATACTTGCATAGAAAGAAACATGGGTAAAAATAACAGATAAACTTTTGTTACTTAAAGCGTCGCTGCAATAGTTCCTCATAAAATAAAACTGAGATGAGACCACAAGTCCTGTTTCATGCAGTTATTTTAAGGAGTTCAATTACTGTTTTATCGCCTCATCCCGGAAAACCATTAGTAACCATTGGTCTTCACAAAAGTTACAATTTAGAAAGAGCTGAACTCTATTACCTTACTGTCACAGTGTTAACATTACCATCTTGTATTGAGTAAAACCATACAAAGACAATCAGAAAGGCCTTGGGTGAGTATGGTCCCCTGAAGAGAGTTAAGCAGAGCGAGAAAGGTTATATGTTATTATCAAGTGGAAAAATTGACAAGCAACCTGATTTCTCCTTCACAGCGTGGTTCCTTTCAATGAACTTCATGGTTTAGTTCCTTAATCTTTTCTCACATGTGTAATGCTTTGCCTTTTCGAAATAATAAAAGAACAACTGTAAGACAGATTTGTTTATATCATCTTTATTTGCTATGAAATACAATCTGAACTATGCACATGGGAATATTATTTCCGTATTCTGTATGAAGTTAATATGATTTCACCACTTCTTATGCAGTGCCCAGATTATTTCGTCGTTGGTTATGGCATGGACTTTGCTGAACTATACAGGAACTTGCCCTATGTTGGGGTGTTGAAGCCTGAACATTATAGTTGATTCGGTGTGCTGAAATGGTACTTCATTTGTACCCTCTGCCAGCCATGACGATCATATCAGGGATGGAGTTCAGGCTACCGGAGGGAGTCTAGCAAGTGTCCTTAATGCTTGTTCAAGTATGAGGAGTGTGAAAAAAGGGCAAAAAAGTTCATGCTCATGTGATAAAAATTGGTTATGATTTTAAGGAAGTTGTTGAGGCCTCCTTAGTGTCTATGTATGTCTGTTGCTTGAAAATTGATGAAGCAAAGTTAGAATTCGATAAAATGAATGTTAAGTATATGAAGTCATGGAATTTCCTGATATGTGGTTATACCTGTAATAACCAGGTTGACAAGGCTAGGAGCTTCTTTGATCAGATGGGCATAGAAGACCCAGTAGTTTTGAGTTCAATAATTAGTGGGTATTTGAGTGACAATAGGATTGACGAAGCTGCTGAAATGATCTCAAAAGTGACTGAACCAACTCTGGAAACTGTAACTACTTTAATGTCAGCTTTTATTGAAAATGGAAGGCTTGATGAAGCAGAGAAGTTATTCTATAGGATGCCTGAAAGAGATGTGGTGGCTTACACTGCATTACTTTCAGGTTATGTGAAGGAAGGCTTGTTCAGCAATGCTTGGCAGCTCTTTAATGAGATGCATGAGCTTGATGAAGCAGAGAAGTTATTCTATAGGATGCCTGAAAGAGATGTGGTGGCTTACACTGCATTACTTTCAGGTTATGTGAAGGAAGGCTTGTTCAGCAATGCTTGGCAGCTCTTTAATGAGATGCATGAGCACAATGTTGTATCTTATAATGTTATGGTTGCTAGGTTGATCCACTGGGGTAAGGTCATGGAAGCGTATGAGTTGTTCTGTAAATCTCAAGAGCAGGATGAGATATCTTGGAGGCATATGATAAAGGCTTATGTCCAGAGTGGATTTCATGTTGAGGCGTTTTCTTTGTTCCATCAAATGATACTGTCTGGTATATTACCTAGTGAGTCAGTGATAGCTACCCTTCTCATTGCATGTACCAGCCTGTCCCTCCTGAGCTGTGGAGAGCAAATTCATGTGGCTGCCATCAAGTATGGTGTTGAATTATGCTTGGTGGTAGCAAATTCACTAATAAACATGTATAGAAAATGCGGAGGTGTATCAAAAGTTAAATTGATCTTCGAAAACATGCCTGAGCATGATTTGGTAACATGGAATGCCTTGATTTATATGTATGCAGTTAATGGCCTCAGTATGGAGGTGATGCAGTTGTTTGAGAAAATGATGTCAATTCCATTTCATGGTTCCAGAGATGGCACATTATTCATGCATGGTTGATCTTCTGTGTAAAATGGGCGTTTATTGAACATGCAGATAAATTAGTTGATACAATGCTGTTTGAACCTGATTGTGTAATTTGGACTTCTCTTCTTACCGGATGCCAATTCAATATTAATATTGAGATGGCAGAACGAGCAGCTACCAAGTTACTTCAGTTGAATCCTGAGGATCCTTTACCATACTTGCACCTGCGTAGGATGTATCAGTTAACAGGTCGATTAGATGAATTGGAGAATTTGAGAAGTAAAACTGAATAGAGCTAGGTCAAGTAAAACACCTGGATGCAGCTGGTTAACATGAACGAGGGAAATGTTTCCTGCTTTTTGGGTCACAGATCCTGTTTGTGTATGTTTATGTACAGATTCCAGACTCACCTGAGATGGTTTCTTGTCAATTTTATTTTAGCCTTATCTCCAGTCCCAACTATGTCAATGTCAGCCTATGGTCCTCCTCCACTTTGCTCGATCATTTATTGCCTAGTTGGCCTCTTTCAAAAATTTTGCTCACCAGTTCTTGAAATAAGAGACTCTTACATACCACAAGAACGGGTTGGTGGTGGATTATTTCATGGAGAAATCAGAAAAGATTCTTATGCAGACGTAAGAAGATTATCATAAAATGGCTCCTTTAAAGCCTAATAATGAAATATCTACCTCATTTTATTCAAAAACATCTATATCATTTTTAGTACGTAGCTGAAGTTTTGTTCCAGAGAAAATGGGCTGAGATCAAATTTGCTTCCCATGGGCTCCACAAATGAAATAAAATATGTTTAGAAGACACCTTTGTCTTGAAACACAATAATGGCGGTCACCCACGCCTCTGTTAAGTCGCGGAAGCCTCGAGATTGGAGGTGATATGGCTACTCGTCAATAGCAGTAAAACAAAGAAGAGCAGAGATACAAATGCGTCTACAATGGAAGAACATGGAAACCTTCTTGAGGGAAGGCTACATTATAATAGCCAGTAAGAGGGTTTGTAATACCAAAACAGAAGCATTTGTAAGCATAGTTCTTAGATGAAACTTAATTGATATTAAATCTTTTGTACTCCTTATGGATTCACCCAAGACTTTAGGGATTTTATTAGGAAATTCATCAAGTAGAGTCAGATCTATGAAGTGAACAAAGGAATCGATTCTAATAAAGATTACAAGTGATCTGGAAAAATAGACTCTATAGTGTTGGGTATACGACCAAAGTCCCACATTGGTTAGAAGTGAAGAGGATCTCGGATATATATGTGTGAACATTATCTTTATTGGTACGAGGCTTTTTGAGATAAAGCCCACGAATAAATCCATGAGGGTTTAGGCCCAAATAGATATTATCATACCAATGTCGAGATAGGTTGTGTCCATACTCATTACATGGAAGGATTACGTGTATGTTTGGTTTGAGTGCTTTTAGATCATTTCTCTATCTTTTGATAGCCGCCAGTTTTGAGGTATCGACTTGAGTCGAATCCTCGAGCAGAAAAGGGGGGAATTGATTAGGCTAATTTCCGGCATCTCAAGCAACCCTGCTCTCTACGCAGCAAATCCTGTGAGCGAATGAGTCCGTTCGTATTCAGCTGAATGAGAACCACCTCAATAGAATATCTGATAGTGTTTGATTTCCTACAATCAGATATTTTATACTTTCTCTCTTAGTTCACTTGGTTTTCCTTTAAATAATACCGTTTGTTCATACTTAGCATGTTCTTCCCGTGTTCTTCGATTCTTTCTGTAGGAACCAGGAAGCAGAAAACATGAGAGACAAGAGGCGAGGGTGAAGAGAATCAGAGTGAGTCAGTTATTTAATTATAGGGAGTGGAACTTCAAGACTCTGTACTTAATTAAATCGATAGAAGAGGTTTAAGACATTTGTTTCGATTAAAATCTTTAATGATTCAGCATTCAGTTGTCTGATTTCAGAAGATTGTGACTTGTCTCAGGATGGCGGAAATCTTCCTTCCCCACTAATTCTTGAATGCGGCGCAGCAGCACATCGAAAACATCTCCACTCTTCAGAAGGCTTAGTCGCCCGTAGCGCGATCCCGCTTCAAACTCGGTACCCGCACGGCCGATTATTCCCGCAGCTCTGAGAACAGCATAGCAGTCTTCGTCTTCCTCATGCTCGCACTTCAACCATGCATAACCTGTCGTGCTATAAAACCCCATTAATACTCAATTAAAAATACAAGAAGAAGGAATAGTCTAACAGAGGAAGGCAACCAAACCCGCCTGGAGACGGACCCGCAAGTTCTTTGAAATATGAGCAATGCCGAGGAGCAATTTTTTGAAGGGAGAAACGTCCGGAGGGTGCCAGGGCTGCACTCAGTTCGTCCCATCGTTTCCTCATTGTTTTGTATCCAAACTCAAATAATTCTCTTCCATCTCTCTCCAACGCTGCTTTGATCAGTCTCAGAGCTCTCAGCTGGGTGTCGCGAGAAACCCCGAGGGTGTTTATCCGCACGTAGGACAACATTCTCTCGTACACATCCTTGTCTTTTATTAGAGCCCACCTGGATGAACACATACGACATAATTGAATTGAGAGTTGAGAATACAGATGCCATTGTCATCAAATGTTTACTTGAGGAAGATGACGATTAGTGCAATATCAGTGAAAAAGAATTAGTGCATCACCCAAATCTGCTGCCAGCATGACCGGTGAGCTTGGAAATGGAGAAGAGCATCAGATCTTCATCTGCAGGACCTTGAATTGCCGTGAAGTGAGGCCAGTAATAAGCGTGATCGTGAATTGTGTCGACATGAAACAGATCTTTTAGGACTGATTCTTTAAGCTGTCCATCTGGATTATTGGGTGATGTCACAAATTCGATGAAATTCAAGGACTGGTCAGATGAATTTCTCCATCTGGACGCATCTCCACTCCACTCGTAATCCCTTCCCTTAAAAATCGTTGATTGGGATCTATACGCCTGACAATGATCACACTCAAGAAAATAAAAAATAAAAAAAGTAAAGGAAATAGATGCAGAGACAAATCATGAGTAAACCATTCCTGTTTTTAGGTTTTGAGTTCATGGGGTTATAGAACTAACACCGTAATATGGAACAGATGCTACTACTCTTGCAGGTTGTGGTGTCGAACTTTTTGCAGAAAGAGCAGAGACGGCAGCTCCAAGAAGTTGCATTGATCCTACACCGAAGACAATATACTTTCCAGTGTTGTTTGCGTTTCCCACAACCGAGTGAAGCCGTCTGATTTGCCTCTCGAGCTCGACAGAGATCAGATTGCCTTCATTCATTATATAACTCATCCTATGCCAAGCAACCTCTGTTACGGCACCAGAGGCTTCATGTTGCCTCCAAAATGGCTCCAGGAACAATGGATCCCCGCTGCCAAAGTATCAAGTTTTGATTAGGCTTTCAATGCCAGGAAAAAGAACTTTAAATGAAAATTCTATTCCTCCACTTTTCCTAACACTAACTACTTCATTTAAATGGGTTAATTAAACACAATTTTTTTCCCAGAAAATCATAAAATGTACATAGTTCCCTGCAAAACTTCACTACATTCACAGCTCACCCTGGTATAAAATCCCTTGTATAAATAATTCCCTTGTAAACAACCAACTGATCACAACTGTTTTAATTATTATATCTTCTTCTTCCCTGTTTTTTTCCCTGAATCCTGCCGCTGGTTTAAGCCCTCTATGCTTATGGAATTATGCTGACAACGAATCACTTACCTGTCGACGTCAGCCGGACAACCGGACTGGAATTCCAAGCAGTCAGACCCTCCATAGCATGCATGGCACTCGCAGACGTGTCTCCCTTGCTGATCCAAAGGCCCGTCCAAGAAGGCCTCGCCATGGCCGGAGCAGTAAACGGACGCCGCTGCTTCAGCATCTCTAGCCGATTCTCTGCTCCAAGTTAGGTCACACCCTCCGAAGAAGAAAAGATAGGACAAGAAGAGATTCAGAAGAACGGACAGAGATACAAAGAGAAGAGACTTGAGGCTTCTTCGAGCGTGGATTCTTTCCATGGAGGAGAGAAGAGAAGGAGACAGCTGATCCGAGGAAGCGATTTTGGCTTCGGATGAAACAGCCGAAATGGTGAGAAATCTTTAAAATATGAGATGGGCCCTTTCATCGGCAGCGAGTAGGGAGGAGGAAAGACAAAGCGAAGAGATATTTTTGTGCCTACCAGAAGTCAAGATGGGATAACCCCTTTACAAGATGTCTAAACGATTTGTTCCAGAGTGTTCTCTAGCTTGTCCCACCATATGGATGGGTTTGGCAGAGCTAGATACTGGTAAAATGAAGACGTAATGCTCTGGATGGATTATTGTCGGTTTCCCTGTGACGACGGTTGTCGTCGGTTGTAAGCTATTTCAGCTGGTCGAGGGATGCTTGGATGTTTCCATCGACGAGGTTCTGAAATAGACGAGACTTTACGATCATCGCCACAAATTGATCGACGTGATGGGAGTTATGTTTCCCTTTTAAGTTTATGAAGTTCATATACGAAGTCTTTCATTTTGGTATCAGAGTTTTCATCTTTGATTTGGTTTCCGTTGAGAAAATAAAGCAGCCCTTTGTGCTTACGCTCTTCGGTGTCTGTGAGCGTTGGCGCTGCCAAGTAGACGGACGTTGTAAGCGCCCACACTAGGAAGCCTCTCGGAATAGCGAAGCCAGGTCTTACTCGTCCTGATGAAATTTTCAGAGTTTTCACTCCTTTACTTGCCTCAGACTAGCATTTGATCGCCAAAAGAATTGTACTCAGCTTTTGTTCATTTAAACCCATTAATGGCTCCTTACAACTACGGCTTAGTTGTGATCAAAATCAAAGGATCCTCCACTAATATCAAAGGCTCTAATCTCTAAAAAGAAGGGTCTCCCCCATGCGACCCTGGTCTTTCCCAATCGAATTTTATAGACGACAGGTTTTCTTTCTAATCACTGTTACTTTGACTGCACTATGATTATATGAAAGCTGCTGAACACAGAGACATGGTTTCGCGGAAAGCCTTTTTTCTATTACAGTAATTCTGCTCTCTGCGCAGCGTATCCTGTGAGTGAATAACTTCTCTTCTTCGTATTCACGTGAATGAAATCCTCCACATTAAAATATCAGATTTTATTTGATTTGCTGCCATTCCGTCCGCGAGACCTACCCACGCTGCATGCAGTTCTACCAACCAAAGTGACTTCATATCTTCCTTGAAATAATTCCATTTGTCCATTTCTACCCGTGTAATCTTTGATTCTTTCTGTTGAAACCAGTGCACTGAAAATCGTCCCACCCACTTGAATCAGAAGAAATAATGGAGTTATTTAATTATAGGGAGTGGAACTTCAAGACTCTGTACTTAATTAAATCGATAGAAGAGGTTTAAGACATTGGTTTTGATTAAAATCTTCTATGATTCGGCATTTATTTGTCTGATTTCAGAAGATTGTGACTTGTCTCAGGATGGCGGAAATCTGCGTTTTATCTCGTCGAAGATCATCAATAAATAGCAAGGCTAACCTATCTTCGGCATCTCATGATGCATTTGCATGCCGTCATAATTTTTTCTTTGAGATAATTCCAATTATTTAATTTAACACCTTTCTTCTAGTTTTATTTTTATAGGAAGCAGCAAGAAGGACGAAGGAATCTCGCGTGTGAAGATAAAAAAAGCGACTTGTGTTATTAAAAAGAGAGAAGCGGCTATTTAATCACATCGCTTCCGATGATAATTATTTTGGTTCGGCTTTCTTATCTGCCAAGTTCTAGTCATCTGTGCTGGCGGGGCGTTCACCGATTATTTCACAATATTTTCTTGGGAATTTTATTTAAATATTTATTTAAAATAAAATATTTTTAAAAATACCGACATCATCAAAATATTTCTAAAACTACCCAACTTTGACCAGTCAAATGCCTATGTGTGCAGTCAAAAGCAACACATAAGCTTTGACTGCTTATGTGTCGTTACATCATCTGTGCAATAAACATAGATCAACACGTCGTCTGCCACGTCATTATTTTACCATGTCATCTGCCACGTAAGCTAACACATCATTAAATAAAAATTAAATAATCCTCACTGTATTCCACCGTATTGTTTTTCAAAATAAGTTATTTTAAATGCCTTATGTGTCTCCTCTCATCGTTCTCCTCTCCTCTCCTCTTGCCCTCTCGTCGCCGCTTTGCCTCTTCTCTTCTTGCCCTCTCCCCGCCACTTTGCCTTGGCCTCCTCTGGCCTTGCCGTCTTTCCTCTCGCTGTCGTCGCTTAGCCTTGACCTCCTCTCCTCTCCTCTTTCCCCCTCTCCTCTCACCCTCTCACCGTCGCTCAGCCTCGCCCTCTCTCCTCTCGCTGCCGTCGCTCAGCCTCGGCCTCCTCTGCTCTCCTCTCCTCTCATCACCCCCCCTCTCCCCTCTTCTCTCCTCTCCTCCCCACTCTCGCAGTGCCTGCCGCTGCCGCTCCCCCCCCCCCCCGCTTGGCCTCAGACTTCGCTCTTGACGCCCCCATCTCAATTAAAAAATTAAAATATTATAAATAAATAATAAAATATGTTAAATTAGTAAGAGTAATTTTTTTAATTAATTATATATTTATTTTTAATTATTTTAAATATAAGGTAATAATAAATTTGAAAAAAACGTATTGATAAATTTGATTTTTAAACTCAAAACTAAAATTTTCGAATTTTTTTATTAAAATAAATTTTAAATCGATAATAAAAAGGTGTTAAAATGGTAAGAGTAAGATTTTTTATAACTTATTATTTTAAATATAAGGTAATAAAAAGTGTACCGGTACATTTATTTTTTAAACTCAAGTAAAATTTTTATATTTTTTCAGTTAATAAATATTTTTAATTGATAATAAAAGGTGTTGTAAGATTTTTAATTAACTAATTATATTTTTAATAATTGATTATTTTTTAAATAATATGATAAAAATTATACAAATAAATTATATTTTTAAACTCTAAAATAATTTTTAGGCTTCGAGACATAACATTTATTACTTTTCCCAAAGATAAATGTCCATCCATATTAGGTAATAAAAAATATATCTGATTTTTTATTTTTTTAAAAAATATATTTAATTTTTATTTAATGACATGGCGACACATAAGCCGCCAAAGCTTATGTGTCGCTTTTGACTGCACACATAGGCATTTAACCGGTCAAAGTTGGGTAGTTTTAGAAATATTTTGATGACGTTGGTATTTTTAAAAATATTTTATTTTAAATAGGTATTTAAGTGAAATTCCCTATTTTCTACTGTCATTATTCTCCATTTCTGCCTGCACATTTGTCACGTTCCTTTGTTCCTTTAAAAAAATCGTATCCGGGATTTGCTGCAGTTGCATTATTAGTCCAGTTATCTTCTTGACTGTCAAACAAACCGCGCTATCGTTTCGATATATCTCACGTCTCCGTTACATGCAAGTCCAGTTATCTCCCACACAGTAAATCCCGTTTCGCGGAAGATCACTTCTCCATTATTTTATGAGGTTCCTACGCTTTATAAGGCCTCCTATGGACTAGGAGATATCAGTTCAATCTTTAGTGACTCACCCTCCCATAGCTTATGCAACTTACTGCTTCTCTATCTCCGCCACCATCTGTTTCCTTGACCTCCCTTCTTAGATTCCATGGCTCAAATCAATCTCAAAGACCCTCTCTTGGGGTCTCACAGAACAGATAGGAAGATTGGTTTCAAGGTGCTGATTGCAGCTTTGACGGCATTCACAGTTGTAGCTTCAGCACTCGCCCTGTGCTACGGTTACTACAACGATGGTTTCGGCGCGGAGGGATGGGATGGACTACCCAGTTGGGAGAAAATCAAAAGCAAAGACCGGGATGTGGCAGAGTCGGAGGTGGGTGTCGTGGCGGCTGATGACAGCAGGTGCTCCAGCATTGGGGTGTCCGTGCTTAAGGAAGGGGGTCACGCAGTGGATGCTGCAGTGGCGACCGCGCTTTGCCATGGTGTGGTGAACTCCATGTCTAGTGGGATCGGAGGCGGTGGATTTATGGTGCTCCGAGACGGCCAAACCGGTCGATCGCAGGCCTTCAACTTCAGAGAGACGGCACCTTTGGCCGCAACGCTGGACATTTACGAGCGGAACCCCCAAGCTCAGCGCAACGGTCCGCTGTCCCTGGGTGTCCCCGGTGAGATAGCAGGCCTCCACGTAGCTTGGCTCCAGCACGGTCGAATCCCATGGCGTTCCCTCTTCCAACCCTCTATAAAGCTCGCCAGAGACGGCTTCGTCGTCCCTCCTTGTCTGGCGGGCGTTCTCAAGACATCCCAGAAAGCAGTCATGGCCGACCCTGGGTTACGCCGAGTGTTTTGCACCCGATGGCAAGCCGCTCGTAGCAGGTGATGTCTGTTACAACCCCAAGCTGGCTGACACCTTAGAGATGGTGGCAGATCAAGGCCCCGGCGCATTCTACAACGGTACATTGGGAGAGCAGTTGGTAAGCGACGTGCGAGCGGCAGGCGGCATCATAACCATGGATGACCTGAGGCAGTACAAGGTGGAAGTGACGGAGGCCATGAGAGTGGATGCCATGGGCTACACCATTCTGGGCATGCCCCCTGCTTCCGCCGGAACCGTCGGATTATCTCTGGTATTGAAGATTTTGGAGAGTTATGGTTCTGTAGATGCGGTAAAGGGTCTTCTCGGCCTTCCTCTCAAGTTTCTTTGGGATTATCTACAATCTGCCACGGATTACCGTACGGATAGTAAGGATTGAAGGAAGACATGGAGAACAAAAACGAAAGATCAAGCCAAAGGGAAGCTTGAAAACCCTAAAGCTCGTTGAGGAGAACTCTAAGTCTCTTTACGCTAGATTTAACTTAATTCTTAATACTTCAATGCTTCATTTTCTCATTACTTTTAACCCTTAAATAGGGTTCACCCTGTTAGGGTTTAATAAAATATTACAGAAATATCCCTATAAATAAAATATTCCAAAAATATCCTTATTAATAAATAATTCCAAAAATACCCTTATGGCCTAAAACTTAAATAAAATAAAGTAAATTAAATAAAACAACTAAAATAATAATGTTATTGCGTGCATAACATTACACCCCCCTTGGAAGACGAGCTTGTCCTCAAGCTCGGAAGTAGTGTCGGTATGCCGACGTCTCCACCGGTGCCGAAGTAGCATCTGTGATAGCTATGACCACCCTTCAGGACGCCAATTTTTTTTTTTGGCCCGGTCTGAGTTAACTTGGGTTGACTCGGTTCAGGAACCCGGTCCGGCGCACGACCCCCCCTTCTGGACACGATTTTTTTTTTTTTTTTGGCCCGGTCCAAGTGAACCTGGGTTGACTCGGTTCAGGAACCCGGTCCGGCGCACAACTCAGCTTCGTGCGCTGATGAAATTTTCCTAACTTAGGAAAATTTGAATTGAACCATCTTCTTCCTCCTTCGGCGAAAATTTCATCGACGATTCTTTGGAAATTGAAATCCGGCGTTATCCTCCTGTCGATCCCGAGCATAGCGGCCGTCGGTAAGTGCTGAAACCTTGTCGACAACTACTCCTTACCTCAGGGCGCCGACGAAGGCGGGCGACGGTCGTCTTCCGTCCACACGGCTCCGACCAGGGTGGAAAGTTTGTGGTCGAACAATATACAAAAGATCCAGAAAATTAAATCCCACAACTGCAATTCGAAGATCCACATCCGCACAGGTATTGTGCTCATCCACAGAAACACAAAGCCCCTCAAAAAAAAAAATTCTGATACACTGTCCCCTCCCAATTTGGAACAATGGTTTGCTCTGTTCTGCCGAGAGGTGGATTGAGTGTGGGAGGTGGTGGCTGGAAGTCGAATCCCACCGGAGTTGTGTATGACGGCGCCGACGGAGTCGCCTTCGTATCCGGTGGTGAAGAGCAGCCGTTTTGGGCATCGCCGCTTGGTAATTTTCCGAGACCTAGGGCTCTCGGAAACACACCCCTATCTGAAGAATCGCCGGAAGACACTGGGTTGGCCGTGGGGAGGGGTTTTGGGAGGTGGAACCCCCACTCTTGATTACCGACGGGAGCGAGGCATAATACCCTTCCGAGATGCTAAAAATTGAGGTCCCGCCGGGAGATTGCGGAAATGTGGAGGCCAAAATCGGCCGTGATTTCGTAGGTGCGATTTCGAAAATGTTGAGGTCGAAATCAACGCCCCTTTTTGTTAAAAAAACAGCGTCCGCCTCTTCTTCATGGATTTTTTCCGGTAACGATGACGAAATTTTTGATTTTTTTGGCCCTTGGCCTGTTGCCCCGTCTGAGATAGCTTCTGGTACTTCATGTTGGTCGGAGATTTGAGGTCGTGTGACCTGTTTTGCTGCAGTAACGAGTTCTTCCCATGCATAACGTTCAATGGAAGCATCTAACCGTGCTCGTATTTCTTCCAATTCCTTACCCATAGCCATCTATCTTTCTTGAGATATAAAATAACTCATTGTGTTCCTGCTCTGATACCAGTTGTTACGGTCCCGGATCTGACATGTGGATTCTTTGGGAGGATTTGCAATCTGCCACAGATTACTGTACGGATAGTAAGGATTGAAGGAAGACATGGAGAACGAAAACGAAAGATCATGCCAAAGGGAAACTTAAAAACCCTAGAGCTCACTGAGGAGAACTCTAAGTCTCTTTACGCGAGATTTAACCTAATTCTTAATATTTCAATGCTTCCTTTTTCTCATTACTCTTACCCCTTAAATAGGGTTCACCCTGTTAGGGTTTAATAAAATATTACAGAAATATCCCTATGAATAAAATATTCCAAAAATATCTTTATTAATAAATAATTCCAAAAATACCCCTATGGCCTAAAACTGAAATAAAATAAAATAAATAAAATAAAATAACTAAAATAATAATATTATTGCATGCATAACAAGCACGTGCTCGCCATTCGCATAGATCTCGGTGATCGTAACTTAGTCAACGTCACCCACACAGTGTCGAAGATGCTTTCTTCCTCTTTTGCGCAGCAAATTCACCAAGCGATCGTTGACAACACAACTTTCGCTTCAGGATACTATGGAGCCAAGTAAGGAACAGAACTCTCTACAGAATGAATATGGCATTCTTTTGCTTCTACGCCATTACCGTATGGCTCATAATAATCTGATGATCGAGTGTTTTAATTTCTTCTCTTGGTGCAGATGGAGTCAGCTAAGAGACCACGGAACGAGCCATTTCAGCATTGTGGATGCTAATCGAAATGCCCTGTCGATGACGACTACAGTGAATTACTACTTTGGGGCCAAGATGCTTTCACCTTCCACAGGGATTCTGCTCAACAATGAGATGGATGATTTCTCAATTCCTGCTGCAAAAACCATCGACGGTCTTCCTCCACCACCGTCCAATTTCATTCAACCCAACAAAAGACCCTTGTCATCTATGACTCCCATTATCATTCTCAAGGTATAAATATATATTATACATTCAAGAAATCACGAGTTCCGTTCATGGTTAATTAATTAATACAGTTTTGGGTATAGTGTGAATTATGGGTTTCAGGGCGATCAATTGGCCGGGGTTCTTGGTGGTAGTGGCGGTCTTTTCATCACTCCAGCAGTGATTCAAGTATTTCTCAACCATTTTGTAGTGGGGATGGAACCTCTTGATGCTGTCCTGCGACCAAGAGTCTACCATATGGTATGTTTCTTCATATTGATTTTAAGCTAATTCCCTCTTCTCATCTACTCGTCTTCTTCGCTAAACTTTATATATTTTCTGCAATATATGGATGATGCAGCTGACGCCCAACCTGGTATTTTACGAGAACATCACCGCCATTGACGGGGATCACATAGAGCTCCAGCAAGAGTCCGAGCTGTTCTTGAAGCAATGGGGCCACATTCTGAGTCCTCTACCAAGAGGGGCCAGTTGCCAACTAGTCGTGCATGATCTGAGAAACGCAGCCAAAAAGACAAACCAGGGATTACTCACTGCTGTAAGCGACCCCAGAAAGAATGGAAGACCAGCAGCCATCTAACATCTTCAAGATTTTCGACTCACAAAACGACGTTCTTTGTGTAAAGAAACAATGGAACAGTAATGTCGATATGGAGCCATATAAGAAAAGACTTGTATATTAATTTTCTTGCCCATGATTAATTATGGTTTTAAATTTTTTGCTGAAATTTTTTTAAAGTATCATTTCGAATCAGAATAAGAATTTATTTATTTATTAGGTCAGTAAATATAATATTGTTTTTATTTATTTGACTTATTTAAGCTATACTAATTTCTTTATTAGTAAATATGAAATTTAATTAATTCCTTCTTTTGTATTTATTTTTGTATACATTTTAATTTTTTTTAAAAATCTTAGTAAGTTTATTTAAAATTGATAATTTAATTTTAATAAATGTATAATTAAATCATTTAAATTATTAATTCGAATTATTTAAATACACTAATATATCATGAAGTTTAAAATTTATTTCACTTTAATTACACTTACATTGTATATAATATTTTATTTTAAATATTAAATTATTGGGAATATAAAAAATATATTAATTTTATTCATTGAAGAAAAATAATTCTACCAAAGAATTACTCTATACTCAAAGGAATTTATTTTATCAATATTGAATTATTAAGTAAAAGACTTTCTTAGGGATTGTTGAAAATTTATTATTGGTAGAAAATGAATTTCACCAAAAATATGAGTTTTATTTTTATTTTTTTATGTATAGTTACCAGTAAAAAACATTGGACAAAAGATTTTTTAGGTGTTAGCCAGAAAATAATTATTGATGGAATTTGAATTCCTTCGAAGAATAGCTCTTTATCAATGGAATTTGTCCCAGCAAAACAATGACTTTTTATTTATCAATGAAATGTTACTTAGTTGAGAAATGTGCTATTTTTATTATTTATTTTATGCTATTTTTATTAATAATTTTTACTTATTTATGGCTTATACATTTATCTCAAATTCACTAAATAACAATAAAGAACATGCTCGCGAGCCGTCGTGCCGAACCTGAATTCGATCGAGCTCGGCTCGTTAATTTGAACGAGCCAATCCCGGATCTCGTGCTCGGCTCGAAATCCAGAAATACCGAATCAAACCGAGCCGGCCCTAGAGACGAGTCGACTCTTCTCCCCCTTCTTTCTACTAAGTGGGGTGGGAGAGACCTTTTTTAAAAATATATTAAACATAAATTAAATCATACATTACATATATTTGAACTCTATATGTATTTAAACCACAAATTCTGAATTGCAATTTTTTTTTTTTCACTTGATGGAGTGTGCAGGAATGATATTTCCATCAGAATCATAAGAAATGATGCCAGAAAAGTCAGGAAGCTGGCATTTTTCTCCCATCAGGATCTTCTTTTGCCAAACACAAATTGCTCCTGCTTCTCCTCCCATAAACCCTTCTTCAAACCCACCCGGTTGAACCCTTGTGGTGGTGAGGAACCTGGAATCCAAGTCAAGTTGCATAACAGGATCAGAGCTGTGCCGGGACCGGGGCCATTTCTTACGACGGGAAGCACACATAATGAAGGCAACTACACAGAGAAGAAATGACATGGCTCCTATGCGGCCTGCTCGAGCTGGGCTTATGAGATCATGTGGAAGAGGCATCAAGCGGGCCATTTCAGGTTTTTCAGAGCTTCTAGGAGAAAGAAAGTCGATCGATTCTGCAAGTCTAATTCTGGTTTCCAAGATTTTCCGTCTTCCTCTCCCAATTTATAAGGTTAGGTCGGTGGTGCAGGTTGTGTAGAGGATTAGTTGTGTTCGACCAGTATTATCTTGGAGGCAGGTTGACCCCAGTGGTTTTGGTGATTCAAGAAAGGTGTTAATGGATGTTATACCTAACGTCTTTCAGACTACAGACTTCAGCCTGAAATCGTTTATGAGAAGATTAAACGACTATATATAATACGAAATCAGAATCCAAGAAGACGGATTTATCCGTTTCAACTAACCGGGCGGAGATCGGTCGTCTCTGCCTCTCACCGTTTCTCCTCTCAACTCTCAATAATGCCTCCCACTCGACCTTACTTGCTCTGCAAATTGTTCTCCACTACCATTTTCGACAACCTTTGAAACCCTCATCGTCCTTTCTTTTGGAAAACACTGTTCTTCGGCAAAAACGGTCCATTTCAGGACTTCTTTCACTCGCGAATCCTAACCTATCTTCCATATTCATTTCGAAAATTCGTCCGTTTCTGTTCCCTGGCCGCTCGAGTCCCTTGGGCCGATTCAGGGATCATGAGACTGTTAAGCATGTTAGTTATGTGTCTGACGCAGGTTCTGATCACAGCAAAGAAATAGATGTTACTAACTATTGCGCCAAAAGACCGGTTTTTAGCGAAGGCGCAGCATGCATATTAAAGACAAGTCATTCTAACACTCCCCCGCCGCACGGGAACACTCGTGTATAAATATAAATGTACAATCCCACCTAAACGGGGACGGCCAAAGACAAAGTCCCGCCTATGAGGGGACGAAACAAAGACAAAGTCCCACCTATGCGGGGACGAAACAAACGGGGAGAGCGGGACTCGAACTCGAGACCACCTGCTCTGATACATGTTACTAACCATTGCGCCAAAAGACCGGTCTTTTAGCGAAGGCGCAACATGCATATTAAAGACAAGTCATTCCAACAATAGATGAAATCAATCTGAAATTTGCAAAAGCTCGCGAGGAGATAGAGATAGCGTTGGAGTCAAAAGAGTGTTTATTTTAACGAAGAGGCGAATTGCACTCGAGATGTGGTGAAAACTGTTTTGGATATGTTTGACGGCCTTTTGGCTAGACTTCCGGAAGACGAGAAAGCGGAGAGATCGATGGGCCTTAAAATTGAGCAATTGGATGATTGAAGGAAGTTCTGGTTTTTTAGTTTTACCTTTTTTTCCTTTTTCTCTAGTTCTTAGCGAAATTTCTTGGATCTTGCCCATTAAAGGAGATGAATAGATATTGTAACACTCTTTTGGCCAAGATGAATTCCAAGTTCATTATTTGCATTGTTTACAAGTCTTATTTGAAAACCCTTTCGAATATCAAATGCCTTCAACTCAACTGCTAAAAGATCCTGCTGCTGAATCCTCTTCACTTTGACTGCTTTATTTCTTTGTCGTCTTACCTCACCTTTGCTTGTATTTGTACTTCCCACCGCCAAAATCTGCAATTTTGAGTATAAAATATGGTAATTTTGCAATGCAATTAAATTAGCATTAAGGGTTATCCGTCACAGCTGGATATGTCTTATAGATTGTCTAATTTCTTGCGAGAAAGCCAAAAAACATATGATTGGTCTAAATTTTGGGATCTAGCCTGATGATCATCAAACAGTTCAATCATTCAGAAGAAGCCAGTAGGACTGGAGTGCTGGTTTTCTCATGGAGGGAAATTTACAGAAGAAGCCAGTTGGACTGGAGTACTGGTTTTCTCATGCAGGGAAATTTACAGTGGTGTGGTTTCTGGACAAGAATGGCAGTCATTAATTTTACTTACATGCTGAATCTGACTCAGGTATTTGTGTTAAGGCACAGATGTTGTGTAACCTTCTCATTTCATTGTAGATGCACAAGGAAGATTAAACAGCTAAGCATGTAAAATTATTTGATTTCGGATCCAATTTCTCAAGTGTGAGTCGTTTTCCTTCCTCTTCTGTTTTCTTCATCCCTGTTTTGGTTTCTTGAATGAAGATTGTCCACTAATGCAACAACTTGTGTCTAAGGTCGTGAGCATCACATGCATGACAGAGCCAGAATGCCTGATCAGCATTACCATTTTTAACTTTTTTTCCTTTTTGTTTGTCTATGAACAACCAGACAGCTTATCCCATCAGAAGCTACAGATATGAATGAAATGGGTTCATTCAGATTTTGCGTTTGATGTTCTTTAAGAAGTGGGTGACTTGTTCTATCATCATAAACACTTCTGTTGTGACTGGCGTATGAAGGCTACCTGCTGCTGTTGTGGCCGTAACTTTAACCAAAATGGCTGTAGACAGGATCAAGGTTTCACTCATACATTGAATCTGAGAATCTTCGTGGTCCCTTAACACGCTACCACTACTCCCAGAAAGGTGCGTCCCTCTCATGGCTTACTCTTTGTATCTCAACCTTATCTTAAATTATTGAAGCTCAAGGTTCTGTGAGTGGAGTATCACTGGAGTATCACAAGAACTGGGGCCTCGGGAAATACCTGTCAACAAGACTGTAAACAGGTGTATTTGACATACAACCTCGTAAGCAGTTTTATTTTTTGTAAAAAGAATATAATAACTGAAAAGATTGACAGGAATTACTGCAAATACTGTTCAAAAAGAACCGAGGAAAAGTGTGTGGAAGAGACGAATTATGTGCGGATAACTTTGAAGAGATACACAGAAAGTGGCCGAAGCCCCTCGAGTGGAACGGACAAACTGTTCTCTTCACAAAGGACCATTCAGGCCGACAAGCAGGTATGCCACCCTATACTCAAATATGTTTTGATGTCCGAGATATTTCTTTGTTGATAAGGGACAAGGATTGGGCCTATGGAAGCCGAAGCCGAGCAGCTTGTTAGAAACAACTCAGAGAAGGACAGGATTAGAAGCTATAGATCTCAAACGTGATCAAGGTCTTCTGTATAGTTGCTTTCTTTCGCAATTATTTGCTCTGTCAGATATGCAGATAACAAAACAGATGAATCTGTGGCGTATGGAATTTTCTCTGAGACAGGACATATGGGCGACATTTATAGCGGGCCAAAGCGGGATCACTTCAGGGAGCGCAGGAAGTAACATTTCATGTGGAGTTTCTTGCATCTCTTTCCTAGGGAAAAGAACAGGACGAGATCCTCTCCGCTATTGGAAGCGGAACAGTTCACGGGGCCGAAAGCAGGTGCTCCGCTCTGAGAACGACGTGCCCTCTGTCATGCATGTGGAGAACGGGAGGAAGACATGGGGCAGCTACCCTCTTGTCCCCCCATCACTGAAAAGATTGGTCCCTTGTAACAGAAATGGATTTTTTATTTCTCTTCGTTCATTTGTAATCCTTTCCTTTGTGATCAGGAACCCGGAGGATTCTCCATTATTTAAGAACAAAACATCAGACTTTTACATTCGTCTGAAATTAATGTGGGGTTTATGACTTTTATCCATTGTCCCTGAAAGTACCTCCAATCAGTTCTGAGTATCCTTTATTTGTTATTCCTTCGTGTGGATTGTTGTTTTATTCATTACTATGCTTCAGACTAGCTCTGATGCTTTAACATGAAAAATATTCTAAGGTTAAATGCTTCTCTGCCATAAATCAAATTCCAATCTCAGAGACAACTGAAAAGATTAAACAATAAAAAAGACAGGAATCCGTGGAGCAGCCCACATTGCCTAAACTGTACAGTAGACCCCAACACCAGCTAACACCCAGAAAACCCTCCCTAAGTTCCCCCCAGTTCCCACTATTAGGCTATCATTTCTTTTTTAGGATGGAAGGAAAATATTGAATATCTACTAGAAATCAGAAAAGAGTAAATCAAGTTTGATTTGCAGGTTTTATGAGAGGTTGGGAAGTCTTCCCCCATTCTTCCGGTGAGCTCTTTACTTCCATTAATAATGCCACCACCTCTTTCATGGTGGGTCTCTCTGTTGGGGATGAATTGACACAGAACATTGCAATGCCAAGAGTCTGAAGCATCTCTTGCACCATCTGGTCTGGCAATCCTTGAAGCTTTGTGTCCAACACGTTAACGGCAGGTTCAAAACTTCCCATCTTCTTCCTCACCCACTCGACTATGTGGAGTCCATCACCAACCTGTGATTCAACAGCACTGCGGCCACTAAGGATCTCTAGCAGAACCACGCCATAGCTGTATACATCACTCTTCTCTGTTATGTTCATTGTGTACCCGTACTCTGCCAACAAATTTTTTTTTAAGTAATGAGAATGCCAGCCTAAAACCTGCTATAATTCACTAGTAACACTCAGAAAAAAATGACCGAGACTGTAAAACATGAACAAGAAGATAAAAAGATTGATAAAAGACTTGCCTGGTGCAATATAGCCATATGAGCCCGCAACTCTGGACATAGCATGATGGAGATTTGGCGAATTCATCAACTTTGCCAACCCAAAATCTGCCAGATAAGCCTCATATCTTGAGTCCAACAGTATGTTATTACACTTGACATCTCTATGCAGAATTGCTGGTACACAATCATGATGGAGATAAGCTAGGCCTTGAGCACTACCAACAGCAATCTTGTATCTAGTTTCCCAATCTAAGTTCCTATTTTCTTGCAACAGCTGCTGCAGATTACCATTAGAGATGTAATTGTACAGAAGCAGCTTCACACACTTATTGGAACAGTACCCCAAAAGCCTCACAATGTTCCTATGTCGAATGTGCCCAAGAATCTGAATTTCAGAAGCAAATGCATCCACAGGTTCTTCTTCCTTCTTCGTCTTCCATAGTTTTTTCACTGCTATTATCTCTCCATTAGGCATCTCAGCCTTATAGACAATCCCTGAACATCCTTTGCCTATGACATTTTCATCTTTCAAGCAATCCAAGATACTGTCTATGTTGAAGTTGAGTTTTTGAAATGGAATGAAAGTCCAAGGATAAGAGAAATCATCAATTCCAGAAGAGGTAGATGAAGAATCAGATGATTTCTCAAAGAAAGGCCTTCTGTTTCTGTTCAACCAAATCCAAGCAGCACAAGCTAGCATAGTCATTGCACCCACTATGACACATATCAAAACAACCATTTTAACTGACCTAAGCCCAGTTCTGTGTATTAAAGCTGAAGAACAGGTTGATCCATCAAAAGATTGGCAGAGTTTTGGGTTCTCAAGGTATGAAGTTTCTGGTAGGGTTTTAAAAAAAGGAGTCACAGGTATTGGACCTGAAAAATTATTGAATGAAATATTCAGCGAAGCTAGACTGGTTAAAAGACCCAAAACTCTAATCCCACCATACAAGTGATTATGTGAAACGTCCAATGACTGCAACTGTGTCAAACCTGATACAGCCTCGGGAATTTCACCAGTGAACCCATTTGAACTCAAATCCAGACTAATTGCCAGACTTGTTATTGAACCAATCTCTGGAGGAATAGGCCCCGAGAAGCTATTGTAGCTCAAATCAAGCAACGTCAGTCTCTGCAAGTACTTTATAGTCTTTGGCAGCGGCCCACTCAGAAGATTGTTATTGAGAATGAGTTTGTTCAAGTAACTAAAATTGCCAAAACTCGAAGGAATTTCACCAGCGAAGCTGTTGTGGCTTAGATCAAGCTGCTCTAGGTTGACCAGTTCACCAAGCTGAGGTGGGATTTCTCCAGTAAGGTGATTGTTGTGTACGTCCAATAATTCCAGGACTGAAATGTTGGCTATCTCAGCGGGAAGAGAGTCGGAGAAATGGTTCGTGTACAAATCCAAGAACACAAGATTTTGCAACCGACCAATCTCTTTAGGAATCTGACCCGACAGCTGATTTTCTCCAAGTCTTAATCTTACCAGAGACTGGCAATTAGAAACATTTCTAGGTAACTCACCAGATAGAGAATTTCCCAAAAGCAAAAGTTTGCTCAACTTCGTAAGTCCAAAAATCTCTTCTGGGATAGACCCAGTAAGCTTGTTTTTGGAAAGATCAAGAGCATATAACTCGCTGCAATTTCCAAAGGTGGTAGGTATGGTTCCAGATATGGAATTACCCCAAAGAAAGAAGCTCTGCAAGAATTTCAAATTACCAATCTGCCAAGGAATGGACCCAGATAATAGATTCTTATCTAACTGAAGAGCAGTTAAACTTGTGCAATTGCTCAACTGCCAAGGAATCGTACCAGTGATCGAGTTATCCTCGAGATGGAGCTGTTCCAGCACATCTAACCTCCCTAGCTCGTGTGGAATTTCGCCTGTAATCTTATTTGCAGAGACATCAAAAATGACCAAAGAAGAACAGTTCGAAAGTTCAGGTGGGATGGTTCCGGTGATTGAATTACCCCAAAGAAACAAGCCTGTCAGCTTCTGCAACTTGCCCAATTCGGCTGGGATTGAACCCGTGATCTTGTTCATATGCAAGTACAAGTTTCGCAACTCGAAACAGGAACCTAGCTCTGGCGGAATCGAGCCAGAGATGTCGGTGTCGTAGAGAGCCAGCGTTTGGAGATTGAACAGATTGCCAAATGTGGGTGGAATTGCACCAGAGAGGGCAGTTGCTGCGGCGCCAAAAGTTGTGAGATTGGTGAGCAGGCCAAGTTGGGGTGGAATTTCGCCAGTTATGTAAGGATTTCCGCCAATACGAAGCTGTTGGAGTGAGAATAAAGAACCGAAGTGCGAGGGGATTGAATCATTAAAGAGATTGTCTTGGAGGCAGAGGACTTGAAGTGAGGATAGGTTAGCCAGCTGTGGGGGGATCTGGCCGGAGAGTCGGTTGGAGTTAAAAAGTAAAAACTGGAGCGAAGAGAGAGCACCGAGTTGTGGAGGAATAGAACCCGTGAGACCATTAGAGGAGAGGTCGAGGAGGCGAAGATGGGAGAGTTGGCCCAGTGACGGTGGTATTGAGCCGGAGATATTAGCAGACGAGAGGTTAAGGAGCTGCAGTGCGGTGAGAGAAGAGAGGCTCGGAGGAAGAGAAGTGAGGTTAAGGAATGTGTTCGGGAGCGAGAGAGAGATTACTCTGTTCTGGGGAGAGCACGTCACTCCCTGCCACTGGCACGGCGTGGAATGCGAAGGGTCCCAAGAGGGGAGCGGAGAGGAAGGCAAGGAGACGTCGGCTTCGGTGAGAAGAGAGAGAAGGGCCCGACCATCTGGCGAAAGGCAAGAGACCAAAGTAGTCGAAGAAGACGGCAACAAAACAAAATAGAAGAAGAAGACTGACAGTAGAGAAGTACTGGGTTTGATGATACAGCAATGGGGTTTCTTCATTTGGATTCTCCGTCTCGCCCACTCTCTATACTCTGGTTCTAAGACAGAAGAAACACTTTTAGAAGGAAGAGTTCTGCCGACGGAAAGAAGATGGATGCGAGTTAGGAGTCAAAGAGACAAGGTCCATGTGAGAAGGATGGTCGAGAGTGATGCTTAAAGTACACACTAGAGCATGAATGCATGCACATGAGGAACAAAGGATACTGATCATGGAGATACTCAAGACTGTAAGGGCGTGCGTCTCCTCTGCAACTGAGTGGTGGACTAGTGGTGGCGCTACAGCTACAGACACCGCCACCGTTGCTCTGGTGGTGGGAAGCGTTATATATCTTCAAATTGAAAGCTCAAATGGCGCGAGGTGTTTTGTTGGCAAAGAGCTATCTCCGAAGATGAGGGAGGGCTTATTAGTTTATAGGAAGCGTGCTGTAAAGAGAAGGAAATGATGGAGGAGGAGAGGGAAAGTGCATTGACCAAGAAGAAGAGGTTAGCACTCAGCAGAGGGAGTGAGAAGCAGAAAATGCTTGGACTTCACACCCACATTCACCAAAAGAGAACAGAACAGCCTTCGAAGAAATGGCGCTGCTCATCTTTTACCGTGACGCTGTAGGTTTTAGGCTCTCCAGGACCGTGCTCTCCGATTGTCTAAATTTACCCTTTAATTTAAACTCCAACCTGGACCCGCCCGGGTCTCTTGATAGCTCAACCCAACAAGTTAAAATAAAACTTTCAAACCATTTTGGGCTATTATGCGAAATATCATTTTTTAGGTTAAAAACTCAGTTTAAATATTTGAAAAATATATTTTTTTATTTTTTTATTATTAGTCAAAAACAACTTCAAAATCCGACCATCGACTCGAACCGGACCTCTTGAAAAAAACAAGTCGACCCATAGGAATACGATGGTTCAGACTTGAGACCCGGTTACAAGTAGAAGGGCCTTTCGGTCCGAAGAAGGGGAAAGCGAGTGAGAATCCGGGGAGAAGTGGGTGGGGGGGATTCCGGCGGGAAACAAGAGAGGTGGAGCCTTGGGAAGTGGAGATTTGATGATATGATATATGGGAGTCTATTTCTTATGGGAGTGAGGCAGCGTCGGAGGTTGTGAAAGTAAAAAAAAGGCTTGGAGTGAGCAACCACTTCAATGTTTTCCCCTGTTGAAATCCAGAGTTCTGCTTCTTTTAAAATTTGCATTCCGCCATGACAACAGAGGCCGGGTTTTGGGAAAAAAAATATTTCGGGGGGGGCGGAGCGGAGGGAAAAAGGCTTTTCCAAGCTAGTTTATTGGTCACCTTCTCCTTGTTTAATTAAGCTCAGGCGAGTGTTTCTCGAGGAAGAAATCGTGGGATTGTTTCGGGGACCGGACTCTTTAACAATTTTTACTCCCGGGAGGCTCGAGTCACGATTAGGGTTTCTGATTCTCCCTGGTTAGGGTTTTCAGTTTTGTTTGGGGACGGTGGTACGATTTTTCTGTATGTCCTAATAAATAAATAAATTATTAATTTATGTCTCAGTACTCAGAATTCGGATAGGGTGTGAGTCTTCTTGGGAGGGGTGGGAGGGACCAAATTGGGCCCATAGGCAGGGGCCCATTTTAAGTTTTACGACTCAGCTTTGTGGGCTCCACTTTTCGATGTGACACATGAGTTTGGGAGACTTAGAGCACCGTGCGAAACTTTTTATTATTACGTATAATTATTTATATAATCGCACAGAAATCAGAGTCGATTAAAATAATAATAACACCTAGAGACATCACGTGAGGGGCCTTTGACTAGTAACCCGCGAGAATATGCTTCGTCTTTGCTTCAATTTCTCGCACGACTTTAGACGCTTTATTATCGTCTACTCACCCAAGTCTCTTACGCATTGACTTCTCACGAGAATAAAAGATAATGAACGAGATGATATAATGTTGACTGCATAATATTTTTTTGACTTCGGCGTGGACTGTAAACCGAGTCGCTAGTTAGATCGGGTAGGTCAATGAGCGAGTCGACTCGTTGAGGTTGGCTCCCTATTCGAGTAAGGATTATTTAAATCGAAACGATAAGAACAGATTTGTCCCACACTCTGGAAGTCTTCGTATTGTCATAAATTAAGTGAATAAAAAACTATCAACCGAGTCGTTGTAGTATAGTGGTGAGTATTCCCGCCTGTCACGCGGGTGACCCGGGTTCGATCCCCGGCAACGGCGTTTTCTTTTATTTTTTCCAAAGATGGAGATGTTGCTCTGGCTGAAAGTCTTTCACCTCGTTTATCTTTTTACTGAGAGCCGCAAGCCTACGGCTACCACTACTAGTCCAAGACTATCGATCACTTTTGATGGAGCAGAAGATATATATTCATTTTCATGTTGAGATCACTGAGATCGTATCCAGAGATTTTAAAATTAAGATCAGTTGGTTGTTTGTTTATAGAAGCATTGTGCTTCTAACGATTCTGCACTTGAATGTAAGATTTTAAATTATCTACCATCTTACCAAATGTAAGCTCTGAAAGGGATTTAGAGTTGATGCTTGTTCCAAGTGAAGATGAAAAACTTCTCATAGTTGTCGTTTTACTGTATTAGATTAACTTGGTCTGCAAACAGAGGTGACACCAGTACGGGCGAATAGAACAACAAATTGTATATTTGCTAGAGAACAAAATTGTAATTTACAGCAGATCTAAATAGTATATAAACCCACTACTGAAATAAAAACACAGGTGACTGCTTCAATCAGGCGGTGTCAAGAAGTGGCCTATACTACCAGTATGAAGCTGGGATCAGCACAGGAACGGTTACAGAGTCGCTGGATAACTCACGGTAAACACCCTAATCGGCCTTGGGTTCCTTCTCTCTTTGAAAGGTGAACCAGCTCCAGTTTGCATACAGTTTAGCTTCATCATCGAATGGAAGCACTTGGGGAGAAATCGGATCTGATTTTCGAGTTACTAGCCAAGTGGGTAGTTTTTCCCTGTACTTTTGGGCCATTTTTTCTGCCTCAGAAAACACTTTCTGAAAATAAAAATAAATGCAAAAATTAGTCCACTGAAGAAATCAATATTCCTAATGGGAACAGGGGTCTAGGCAAGAAAATGGTAAACATTAAACATGAGTGCAAGATTTATTCACCTCTTTGTTTGATATAAGCATGCCTGGCTCACTCTCCAGATCTGCAATGCTGAACACCACAAAAGCTATCAGAGCCAACACATGTACAATGACAGATTTTGTTTTTTTTACTATCAGACATTTATTTTAAACTATGACCTATTTGTCAAACATTATCACGTGGTACAATAAAAAATAAAAAAAGAAGACAGTTTGGGTATAGCCAGCAAAAGAACTTGCAATAACTGGTAGGCAAGAAAGAAAGAAATTATAAACTTGTTGATGTAAATGACAAGCATTTTGCAAAATATTTTCTTTGATAGTCTTTTAACCAATTTTCTTTAAATAGTTTAATTATTCTCGTTAATTTAAGATTACGAAACTAAGTTTTCCAGTTTCTCAAATTACAAATTCAATCAACTAAGTAAAATCATACCCAAATTAGAGGGCATGTTGTTATTAGTCCCTTGCAGCCAGTATACTTGTTTGTTGAAAATTATTTTAGAATGTGTGAACAAATTCATGATCATCCTGTGGAGTTGTCATTAGCTCCTTAAACTGAGTGTAATCTCTCTTTCCAACTGACTTTCACTGTAAGGTCTTTTCTTTGACTTTGTGTTTGTTGTTTTAGAAGGTTCACACAAGTTCATGATTATCTTGTAGGTTGTGACTACCTAATTTATCTGGAGCATTTTACTTGAAAGTGGTTTTGGACTAGGTTAGCTTTTTCCTTGTTTGGCATTTGTCGTTAAAACCTGTTAGTGGGAATCCCACAAATTAATGTAAGTGACATATGCAAAGGGTTATTATTAAATCATATCGTGAAACAGTTTCAGTGAAGCAATGCAGCAAGCTTAAGCAGCACCAGTGTCCTAGTTGCAAACCTTCTTTCTTCTTAAATTTTCTTCAGTGTTTAGTGATACATTTTGTTAGTTTACTTTTTTTGGAAAGGAAAATGATAGGTTTTCTTAGTCTTTGCTGCTGCTTGCTCAACTTATTAGCACCACAAGCAATTGCAAGAGAAGAACAAGAAAAAAAAATGACAAGAAGAAGAAGAATAAAAGAAGAAAATTTTGAAGTAATAGAAGAGCGGCGGGTCAAGAGTTGTATAAATAAGCACCAAAAAAAAGAAAAGGAAGAAAGAAAAATGAAAACTGCAGTAAGGAAGATAAGCAAATAGTGGCAATGTTATCCTTTCATTTCCTTCCATGGATTCAACCACAGGCTTGATTACTAGACAAACCTAGAGAAAAAAATAATGAGTATATTAAATAAAATAGATTTCTCTACACAACTATTTGGTGACAACAATTACGTATGATTTTTAGAGAGAAAATGGGTGTGTTTATGTGAGTGAGCATGTGCCTGAGAGAGAGAGAAAAAATTTCAAGTTACTTGCTCTATTCTCATGCTGAGGCATCTGATACGTGTATGATAAAAAATAAATATATCAATAAATCAATAAGACCACACGAGGGGATGCAACATTAGAAATAACACAGCAAGGAAATGTAGTTGCTTCATTGTACAAAAGAGTGAATTTAAACAAGAATCACTGTATCCATAACATGCTTACCTCAAAGATATCTTGTCAGGAAACATCGACTTCACCACAAGAACTTTCACCCTCTCATCCACGGACAATAATTCACTTACAGATTTAAATTGGCCACGAGTTATATTAGATATATGCAACAATCCACTGCAAATTACCAAACAGATATTAGATCATCAAACCAACAGCATTCATAGCACCAAAGAAAATTTGAGCAGCATGGAAGTACTACAATTGCACGACGATTGTAGATGTTCCCAAGATATTATATTAGTAAACAGGTGGAAGACTACCCAAATCTAGCACTAAAGAAATCTGTTCTCTCTCATGCCTAACACGTAAAGTACAACAGTACATTCTCTTCTATGGTGCACATTATGCAAAATATAAACACCATGCATGAATAAGCAGTACAGATTACTTTCAAGTTTCATGGTTCTTTAGGAAAAACATGCTGCCAATGCATAAAACATATAAGCATTTCAGTCTGCAGATAAAAATCTACATGGAAACATTTCTATGAAAATTGTTCAACTAATCAACATATGGAATGGCACAAACAGCTAAAAATGATAGTAGAGCCTTTGGTTTTTTTTTACCCCAAATAAGCTTTCACGTGCATTGCTCAATCTTATCCATTATTTACTCGTATTTTCTCTTACCAAAAAAAGTAAATCATCATCTGGCTCATTCCAAGGGATTAGCTGCATCTCATGGATTTTGCCCAGCCTCATTCCCAGGGATTAGCTGCAAGTCAAGGTTTAGGCCAGTATAGATTCAGTCCAGGTCACGCATGATCATTTTCCTTTCATTAATAGGATGCAAAAGAGGGAGAAATGGTTCTGATCACTGATGAGAAAATGCCTGCCCGATGTTCATTCTTCTTCTTTGTAGCCTACTGCACTTTTAAACCCAAACTAATATTCATCATCTACTTTATTTCAACCTATCAGCTGTTTTGAGTAATCTTTGCATTTTTAATTGCTTTCATCGTGTTCACTTAAAAAATTTGGGAATAGTGCTCTCTTAATGTGCTCACTCATTGCATAAGGTTGTCATATCTCAGCCATGTCAACCAATTCTGCTTGCCTTTTAGTTCTACATACCCAAATGTAGACTTTCTGTCTGGTTAGTAACTTGGATGATGCATTTATCCATCACCTTTCACATTATTATCACTTTTGTGCCCATTCTTCCACACAGAAATTAGAGAAAACACAATCATGCAAATTTCTCAAGACAGCGACCTCCTCAAATGACTCTTGAAACTTATTGTGATTGCTGTTGGACAAAATCTTATTGAGTATTTCAGTCACCTTACGTGCTATTAATTGAGCTACGGAGCCAGTATGTCCAACCAAAGATGCTTTGGATCCTTACTCCTAATAGCAGACAAACATCAAGTAGGAGATTTACATACCTAGTAAATCAAAGGTTAGCATCCTTGATAACCTCAATCTTAGTCAACTCACCTTCTGTTAGTCTCTCCTATCCTCACTTGTGCTCCATACGGAAAAATTTTGCGAATGGTTCCATCTAGCAGAGTTCCTTCTCGCAAATGCAACATATCCTGCAAAGTTGAGCACAACAAATAAACATACAAGGGATTGCAACATGTCCTATCACACCAAACTCCAATGATGAGTTTGAGAACCTTAAAAGCTCTTATTTGGTGGAATAAGTTCCCAATGACAAAAACCGTTGGATAGTTATCTCACAAAAATCAAATATAGGCTACTCAAATCCAACATTTTTAATAGTTACAGCACGTACAGGCATCTTAGAAACATTGCAGGAGTCAAGACTCCACCTGTATAACTAATGATCCTTTGGAGTTCGAAGATTCAACTTTGTGATACATTCGTAGTGCATGTATTTGAATCTGATATATCGCTGACAGATTGAAATTTTATTGTTTTTGAAAAATATAAAACACTAAATGAGAAAGGAAGAAATACAGACTTAGCTACAAACGAGAGACAAAAGAAAAACAACAAGACACAAGGCTGATTGTGCTTACTTCCCAACCTTAGTGAATATCTTACATTCAACAACAAATAGGCTCCACATAAACACAACTAGACTAATCAACAAAAACCATAATGCCCATTAAAAGTTTCATATTTGATATGGCTTGGGATTTGAGATCCTATTGGATTTTTTGTTTTCTTTTTAGATAAAGATAAAATTTCCAATTCCATTTGTTGAGTGGAGAAAAATTCCACATTGAAAAATGAGAAAAAAAGTTAATTGGTTATAAGATTGAGCAACAAGTGTCCTAAGTGGCTAATTATTTTGGGATGGAAGCGGATTCAACCCAACACCCAACAATGGCATCAGAGCATATTCTGTTAGTTGACTTAGTCTACCCACAAATTATGCTTTTCTAATCCACCATAGGTCTATTGTTTAGTTTAGTTACTTTTCTTTTATTACAATGTCTCTTTATTTTCATTAGTTCCTTGTCCCTACATTGACTCCCCATCAAACCTCTCTAAGGGTTTACCTCGTCGTCTCTAAGGAATTCCTCATCTTCCATATTAGTTTTATCCATGTTAAGTCTTTATATCCTTTTTATCCCTAGTTTGAGGAGAAAAAGTACAAGAAGAAGTACAAGAAAGAGGTATTTTATTCCACATATTGTGATATTTTTTGTGTAACCAAAATATCCAAGAAAAGGAGAGAACGGAAGATGAAGAATTTCAATTTATTAAGAATTCTTTTAACCAATGAAAATTGAAGTCTCACAAAAGTGTTTCAGTTTAGAGGACTTTTAGTTATTTAGTCTTCTATTTATGTACAAATGTTTATTTTCTAAGACTTATCTTTATTAATTAAAGTTTGGGTGTAAATGGGACTTGGGTAGTTTAATTTCATTATGATTCCATGTATTTCATCTATTATAAATAAAGGCCTAGTGTACTTAAATAAAAACAAGTCAATGAATTATTTATCTTTTTCAGAAATTTAACACCATTTTTTAGTGAAACATACTTGGAGATGATTCTTACATCCCAAGGCCAATAACCTCAATCAAACATTTTCTCCAAACTCAATATAATCATTAATCTAGACAACAGAACAAAGATATTTCAAAAGGCTAAAAGTGCATTATAGCTTAAAACAGGTGAAGAAGAAAATCATGCAGTAAAGCATTCTTATTAGTCACTAATGAGTTGATTAGGAAAACTCTAATGACCCATAAAAACAGCACGTTCCTGGAAAAAACTCAAGTCATCTTCTTCAACCAAATCCTCCGTCACAAACTTTGTGAGTGGAAGGGTGGTTGTGCCACCCCAGATGCCAGTGTTCTTGTGCCAACTGCAACAGCAGCAGCAAGCCCTTCTGCATGGGTGGGTCTGATGAAGACAGTGCATACCAGGAGAGCAAGGAAGCAGATGGAGACAAATGAAGTCTTACCCACTGGAATGGATGGATGGTTCTCTTTTTTAAGTTTTAAGGTAAGATCAAATTGTTGTAGCTTGTACCAGATTAGCCTGTTAGATTTATATGTTAGGTATAAGCCTCCTTAGGGACAGTCATTTCGGATGGATGTGGGTCAGCCTACCATATACAGCAGGTATGCTGGTTCCTTCTGTAGTCAGTCTCCACCCAAAATGACACATGTGTTAGGAGCCAGAGAGAGTGTTAAGAATAGTCCTATATTAGATTAGATTGAACAACAACCTAATATAAGTACTTGGGTTGGGCTTCTCCACTTTAATATTGAGATCTTGAGTTGGCTTTTGTCCAAAACCACAGCCAAAACATAGCAGTGAGAAACCTGCTTCACCCTGCTTACTGTTCTAAAGTTGTCAGTAAAACTATAAAAGAAGCTACGATTCCACAGCCTTTAGCAGCTCTTAAGCTTCATGCAAATCAGTAACGTCAACATCAACAGACAGCACTTGTTGAACTCGTGACCAACTTCCATGATAAAAGTAAGTGGTGAAATTAAAAATACACATTTTTCAGATGTAATATCAATTTGAGCAACTGACCCATGCTTCTCTCTCACTAATTATCAAGTCATTCTTAGCTTCGTCAATTCTGTTAATGAGAACAAACATCTTGCGGCCAACCTGCATCAGAATGAATGACTCCAATGAGATTCAACGTTACTGAACAGAACAAACTCTTTTGAGACACATTTTATATTATCAAAGTAAGATAACAGAAGGTTTGCATAAGTCCAAGTAAAACAATTCAAAAAGTTGGTGTTGTGAAACTGAAAAAATAAAATAAACTCTCCAAAAAAATATGGTTACATTTTCTTTTAAAGCTGCAAAGCTATAGACTCTTTTCACCAATTCAGCTTTAGGGAGAAATGCTCGCAAACCCTGCAAAATACTACTTTTAAATGTGCAATCAACTATAACAAAAGAAATAAAAACTGTAACAACTCATATTCATTTTAGAAAGAAGAATTATAGCAATTGTAGCAGACCGCAAACCTGACATACCTCTATTCGTGTAAGAAGACCACCAGTATTCCACTCAGATATTTTGACCTCAATAGGCTCATTGAATTGTTTTATCTACAGCCATAAAATACTAATTCAGAAACTCACTGCATGTATTAAGTTATAAAATAGAGAAGCACATGGACAAAAAAATATCATTTTGATTCAAGCTGCATATTAATTCACCAGCATTCCTCTGAGACTTATACAGGAATAACATCAAACAGCAACCCTGACTAAAGAGACGGATACAGGATACTTTTTTCCCATGCCGAGATTTCTTCTTTTTGACCAATTATCAAAACTTTTAACATATTAAAACTGAAATGCAACTGCTTATACAGTAGAGTTCACGAAGAAAAGGATAAAATTTTCACTGAAGGATTAGCATAAGCAATGAAAAATACAAAATGTTATTGAGGATGATTCTCTCCACCTCAGTCTCTCTCCTTCCAACTTAAACCCACACTTCAGAATCCAAGATTAATACATGAGTAGTAACTCGTTTGGAAACCTCAACTCTTTGCTTCTCTCCTCCTTTGTTGCATTCTACAAGTAGCAGATATTTATCTTTTGGAGGGATTGTTTCAGAACTGCCGCTCCACAGAAAGGGCTTTCACCCAAGAAGAGGCTAAATCCAAGCAATGAAGGAGCAATACGCTGTCCTGACTTCATGTAATTAGAAATCGATTATGTATAACAGCAAATCGTAATGGTTATATATAGGAAAAAAATATATACATAGGCAGAAGTAGCTTTGGCGTTCGGATTGTAACAGGTTTATATGAACATTAAAATGGAGAGCAAATTAAAGTGGAAGTATGGCCCATGGCAAAGTTATTTAATGCAGACGAGAAGAGAACCTGCCTCACTCGATGCCAGGCAACTCTCCGGAATAATCTTCTTGTCGACAGCAAAGGTCTTCCACTCAACGTTCTTCCCAGGACCTCCGAAAAAACAACAGTACCCACCTCAACAACTGGCCTTCCCGGCATCAATTCTCTGTTAAAAGCCTCCTCGTCCTTAACAATCCCAATCTTCCCTGGCGCCATAAACTCCTCGGCATCCTTTGCCAAATCGCATTGAAGGTACGGAAGCTCCTCGCCATACAGAGGAAGTACTTCTTTTGTGAGCATTGAACCTAATAAGTCGGCTCCAACATTAACATCAAGCTTGTTCTCATTACCTGACACGACAACCCCAACTACAAAATCACCGGGTTTAGGATCATAGTATTCCACCTTCACTTTTTTTACTGTTTTCGGCTCTTTTTCTTTTTTCTCGTCACTAACCTCTAATTCCTTGTCATCTTGAGCTTCTAATGAATCTTTAGCTTTGAAAAACTTCAAAAATGGAGCTAAGACCTCATCTATTTGTGCCTTCTGAGAATCCGTGACCTCTACTTCTATAGTAGAACCAGGAGATGGAGGTACCACTGGTGATGGTTTTCCAAGCAATTCGAGCTCAACTTCGTCGTTGGGCTTTGCTGAGAGACAGAGCCGAAAATTTCCTTGGCGAATGTAATCGATGGGGGCACAAAATAAAACGTGGCTTTTACCTCGGACTGATGAGAGGCCTACGATCCTCTTGCTAGTGGTTTGAGCAGGACAAGAGAGGAAGCTTTTACGGGTGTACGAAGCTGAGATATTCGAAGAAAAGCCACAAAGGACTTGCGACGATTGACAGAAGTTAGAGGAGAAGGTAGAAGAATGAAGCACCGCGGCCATCCTTACTGAGAGCACCTCATCCAGGAGCGAATCTAAGAAAGGGAAGATGACTCTAGGACTGTGGTATTGGAACAACTAAATCTCAACAAACGGATAAAGCTAACAAATAGACGAGGATGACGATTATGGAAGATAATCCAATATATAACCAAATCTGTTCAAATTTAAATATTTTTCAAATATTTGTAACAGATGTATCTTATCTACAAAACTCCTATAAATACAAGTGCTTGTAGTCCTCCAGAATCAAGGAAGGAAAACATTGTTTCTATCTATCTTGTTTTACTTTTACATGGTATCAGAGCTTCCAAAGACATACGTCGCTCATCCATGGCTTCCAACGTGTCCTCTACAAGCCAACCTTCTTCCAACAGTTCTTCTTTGTCTACAGCCAGCTCCATTCTCCCCACCCAACTCCATCATATCATTACAATCAAACTCACCAAAGACAACTATCTTCTTTGGCGAGCCCAATTCATTCCATACCTCCGTGGTCAAAATCTCTTTGGTTATCTCGATGGTTCCATTCTTTGCCCACCTCTCACAATTCCTTCATCTTCCAATAGCTCCATACACATCCCCAATCTTGCATATATTCACTGGTCACAACAAGATCAAACCATTCTAAGTGTTCTCCTCTCTTCCCTCACCGAATCTCTTCTCACCCAAGTTATTGGTCTTACAACTTCTAGAGAAGTCTGGTTTGCATTAGAAAAATCATTTTCTTCCACTTCCTCTGCCAGAATCCTCAGTATTCGATTCCAATTATCTACTCTTAAAAAGGCCTCCCTCTCAATCACCGATTACTTCACCAAAGTAAAACAACTTTCAGATACTCTCTCCGCTATTAGTCATCCCCTCAGCCCCTCAGAAATCACCTCCTATCTTCTTGCTGGTCTTCCTTCCTCATATGACCCCCTTGTTACCTCTATAACCACCAGATTAGATCCAATCTCTATTGATGACCTATATGGTTACCTGCTCACTTATGAAAATCGCCTTGAGCACCAAAATCACTCCAATGACTTCACCTTACCCTCGGCCAATATTGCCACCTCCTACCATGGTCGAGGTCATCGTGGTTCACCTTCAAATAGAGGTGCTCCTCACTCTGGAAATCGGTTCAGAGGTAGGGGGCGTGGTTTCCAAAATACCTCACCTCACCATGTGTCAAATTCAAACAGACCTCAATGCCAAATCTGCTCCAAAATTGGCCATACAGCTACTACTTGTTGGTATAGGTTCGACCAACAATTCCAACCTCCCTCCACACCAAATCCTCAAGCAAACATAGCTCAATCACACCCACCTCCTATTCCAACTCCTGCACTAAAATATGATCCAAACTGGTACCCTGACACTGGTGCAACAAATCACATTACCTCCAATCTCCACAACCTTTCCCTCAATGCAGATCCCTACCCTGGATCGGATCAAATTCAAGTGGGCAATGGTCAAGGTTTGAAAATTCTTCACACTGGCTCTTCTCTTCTTCATTCAGCTTCAAAATCTTTCGTTCTCAACAAAATCTTGCATGCTCCTGAAATCAAAAAGAACTTATTATCAGTTTCTCAATTCACAAATGATAATAATGTTTATTTTGAATTTCACCCGTCCTTTTTCTGTGTCAAGGATCCATCCTCGGGAGCTATCCTCTTTCAAGGACCGAGTAAGAATGGTCTTTATCCGCTGCATCCTCTCTCATCTCCCTCCACCAGTCCAGCTTCTTACATTGGCGAAAGAGTCTCGGTTTCACAATGGCATGCACGCCTCGGTCACCCTGCTTTACGGACAGTGAAAGCAATCCTTTCCAAGCATCATCTCGCAGTCACCAGTAATAAAAGTTTTTCAGTTTGTCATGCTTGTCAATTAGGGAAAAGTCATAAATTACCATTTCATTTATCCCCATCTATTTCCTCTACTCCTTTTGAGTTACTATTTATGGATGTATGGGGGCCCTCACCCACCGAGTCTTTTCATGGAAATTTCTATTACTTAAGCATCATTGATGATTTTTCTAAATTCATTTGGCTTTTTCCTATCATTGCAAAATCAAAAGTTGCACATACCTTCATCACTTTCCAACTTCAAATTGAACGCTACTTTGACTGTAAAATCAAAAGCGTGCAAACTGATTTTGGAGGTGAATTTCAGGCTTTAAAATCACATTTTCTCACCTCTGGCATCATTCATCGTCTATCATGTCCCCACACTCACGAACAGAATGGTACTGTTGAACGTCGTCATCGTCACATCGTTGAAACGGGTCTCACTCTCCTGGCCTCTGCGTCTGTTCCCCACCAATATTGGGACGATGCTTTCACCACTGCCGCCTACCTCATAAATCGCCTCCCCTCTCCCGTCATTCAACACAAAACTGCACTTGAACGCCTCTTCAACCAACCTCCCGATTATACATTCCTCCGTACCTTCGGGTGTGCCTGTTGGCCCTATCTTCGCCCATATAACTCACACAAAATGTCTTACCGCTCCGACCTCTGTGTCTTCCTTGGTTACAGCCCCAATCATCGAGGATATCGGTGCCTGCAACAATCAACAGGCCGAATATTTATCTCCAGGCACGTAATCTTCGATGAATCCCGTTTCCCGTTTCAGCAACCAGATTCTTCCTCTCCTGCATCCCAGACCCCTCTCCCATCACTACCCTCATCTCTCTCTCTTTCAGAATCTAACTCGTCACAAACACACCCCCCATTGCAAAATCCCCTTCTGTCGCAAAATCTTCTTCAGTCAACGACAAATCCCCTTCCGTCGCAACCTCCCCTTCCATTGACGGCAAATCCCCTTCCGTCGCAACCTCCCCTTCCGTTAACGGAAAATCCCCTTCCGTCGCAACCTCCTCTTCCGGCGCACAACAACCTCTCATCGCAAAATACCCTTCCGTCGCAGAATGAATTTCCGTTGCAAAATCCAAACCCGACGCACATTCCGAACCCGTCGCCACATAACCCTCCGTCGCAACCAGACCTACCGTCCCGCCCAAAATCTCAACCCGAACCCCATGTTGAAAATCAAAACTCCCATCCCATGATCACACGATCCAAAAATAATATACACAAACCCAAAAGTCTCCCCCCAGATATGACTCCCCCTCCACGGGCCTTAATCACTGAAACCCAGGAAATTGAACCTACTTCATTCTCTACTGCCTCGAAAAATCCACATTGGAGACAGGCCATGATTGAAGAATTTCAGGCCCTCATCGATAATGGCACATGGGCTCTAGTTCCTCCACAACCCAACATTAACCTCGTGGGCTGCAAGTGGGTTTACCGAATCAAGAAACGGGCTGATGGGTCCATCGATCGCTACAAAGCCCGCCTCGTTGCAAAAGGCTTTCATCAATTGCCAGGTATTGACTATGATGCTACCTTTAGTCCAGTGGTCAAGGCCACAACCATTCGCACTGTTATCTCTTTTGCAGTATCACACAGTTGGCCTATACGACAACTAGATGTCAAAAATGCCTTTTTACATGGAAATCTACAAGAAACGGTTTACATGACCCAACCTCCTGGTTTCTCAGATCCATCATGTCCTGAGTTTGTGTGTCATCTCCAAAAATCTCTTTATGGGCTCAAACAAGCACCCCGTGCTTGGTTCTCACGACTCAGCAATAAACTAGTAGAAATGGGTTTTACTGGTTCCAAGGCCGATACTTCCTTATTCATTTTCAGGTCAACACATACTGTTATTTTCTTACTCATATACGTTGATGACATTATCATCACTGGGCCTCACCAATCTTTTTTACACTCAATCATCACCAATCTTCAGCAAGATTTCGCCCTAAAAGATCTTGGGCCGCTTCACTATTTTTTGGGTATTGAGGCACTACATGATGATTGTGGACTTTTTCTCTCACAACAGAAATATATTTTTGACCTGCTCAAGAAAACCAATATGCTACAAGCTAAGCCAGTTAACTCCCCCATGTCCACAACAGCCAACTTATCAATATTCAAAGGTGATTGTTTCAGTGATCCTACTTTTTATCGCAGCACAGTTGGCTCTCTCCAGTATCTCTCTTTTACAAGACCCGACCTCGCCTTTGCAGTCAGCAAAGTATGCCAGTTCATGCAACGTCCAACTACAGAGCACTGGACCGCAGTCAAACGCATTCTTCGATATCTTAAGCAAACTATTCACCATGGCATTCTCATCCGCCGTAACTCATCCACAGAAATACATGCTTTCTCTGATGCCGACTGGGCCGGTTGTCCCGACGACAGACGATCTGTAAATGGTTATTGTGTATATCTTGGTTCTAATTTAATATCATGGAGCTCCCGCAAACAACCAACGGTTTCACGATCCAGTACCGAAGCAGAATATCGTGCCATTGCTAATACCACTGCAGAAGTTATGTGGCTCCGCTCTCTTCTCATTGAACTCGGCATCTCAAGTCAACGTACAACTACACTCTGGTGCGATAATATAGGGGCCACATATCTCACGGCTAACCCTCTCTATCACTCACGCACAAAGCACATCGAACTAGACATTCACTTTGTGCGCGATCAGGTTGCCCAACGTCAACTACAGGTTCGGTTCATCTCCAGCGCAGATCAACTAGCTGACTCATTCACAAAAGCGCTTCCCACTGCACGTTTCTGCCAACTTCGAGCCAATCACAATGTACACGAGCTCCCATTGCGATTGAGGGGGCGTATTGGAACAACTGAATCTCAACAAACAGATAAAGCTAAACAAATAGATGAGGATGACGATTATGGAAGATAATCCAAGATATAACCAAATCTGTTCAAATTTAAATATTTTTCAAATATTTGTAACAGATGTATCTTATCTACAAAACTCCTATAAATACAAGTGCTTGTAGTCCTCCAGAATTAAGGAAGGAAAACATTGTTTCTATCTATCTTGTTTTACTTTTACATGTGGTTTCTTCTGATACGCACGAAACGCCCACTGCAGAGACGCTTCGCATTACCCCACTGAAATCCGCTAGAATCGCTGGAGAAAGGAGTGCCAAACTGCCCAAGTCGCAGGTTGCTCTGAAGGGGCACCAGGGCGGGGGGGTTAACGTCCAAAACTGTAGTAAATTACTAAAGCTTGCTATTCTACAGCAGATAGAGTATGGAAGTGATCCATGGCCCTCCCTTGTCCACGCACAGAGGGAGAAACTCCCTGGTTAGGGAGGCGGATTGTGATCATTTATTCTAATTAGCCTTCAAATTTAAGTAGTTCATTAATCAACGTTTTGAATCATTTATTTTATAAATTAAAAGGGTTGATTGATAAGATTCAGGGATTTTCAGATTAATTTTTTTTCTTCCAAGACCAGAGAACATATTTTGGGTTGAAGGACAGGAGACCCTCTTCCCAATTTTAGCTGAAATTAGGAACCCGAAGAAAAGAAAAGAAAGGAAAAGAAAGTGACCAAGGTCGAAAGATGGCTCAGCCCAGAATTTGTGATTTCACTGTATCAGTAGCCCCATTAGGCCCATAGTTTTGATGCGGTATTTTGATTGTGTTGGCGGGAACCCTTGTGAAGTCGACATTTTGACACAAGGAGAAGATGCGATTCGGTGCACTCTGCGCTTATACCCATTTGAGCGCTTCTCGTCTGATCGGAGCTTTTCTGTTTGTAGAAAACAAGAACGGGACGGAGGAAGAAAGCATCGAGTCTCTCGTTCCCGCATTTCCTCTGGGCTGAGTAATGGAAATCGTAAATCCGCAGCGCTTTTCCTCATCACTCTGTCCACTCAACTCTTTCTCCAATTCCTTGCCAAAAAATCCGCTGAGACGACGGTCAAGAAGATGAGGAAGACCATAAAACTGGAGCAGACGCCCTCCTCCCCATCCTTCGATGGCGCAGACGGCTGATAAGCGTTTCCCAGCAGATAGTAGTTAGAATCGTTTTCAACCCCATATTGTATTCTATTTTTAGGTGGAATTATTTTGACTAACTACTTATTGCTTAACCTTATAACATAATCATTTTACTAATACTTCTTAATATGGGACTTTTTCCCACTTAAAAAGCTCCTCAACACTCCTGCTTAAACTTGAATTTATAACTTTAGTTTACAAAGAAAAATATTTTTTATCTTTAATCTTCTTTGATATGATATTGTCCACTTTGGGTTTAAGTCCTCGTGGATTTACTTTTGAGTTTTACCCCCAAAAAGCCTTATACCAATAGAAGTAGTGTCCACACTTAAATATCCATGATCTTCCCTATTTCTATTCAATGTGGGACTTTAGTTGTATACCCAACAATCTTCTCCTCGAACAAAGCACCATTGAGCATCCCCTCAAACAATAAATATGAGAAAGAAAATTACTCATAACTTTAACAAAAGTCTATATACAAGTCAAAATGGTCATAGAGTTCAAAGGCAAAAAAAAAAAAACACACACTTAATTTCAGGCATGAAAAAGAGATTACTCTTTTTTTAAGGGTAAACTCAAAATACCACTTTTTGAGTGGATAATAAAATGACTTGACTAACGCTAGATATTGGACACATTCTTATACTTTTTAGGTAGTGGGTTTAGGTATTGCTCTAAAGTAATAAAAATATGATAAATTGAAGAAATATTAAAGAAACACAAGGATAATAGTACATCATAATTTAGACAAAATGAAGCAATAATGTAGCACTCTACTTTCAAAACTAACTCCAGAAATTTTAAATAGAAGGAGGTGCAACACTCTAAGGGTCTATTTGGAAGACTCGTCCTTGGCCATTTCAGAGGGTCTTCTGACAATCTGAGTCTTTAGTCTCTAGGTTTTAAGACTCTTCTATTTTTAAGAAGGATCAGTAGTTCAACAATCATCTTCTTGGAGACCGGGAGCTGCATTCATCTAGAGGTCTACGATTGCCTTCTTAGATTGAGGTTGCACTCCATCTCATGGGAGCCTCTCTCTTTGATTGTCTAGTTTTTTGTTTTTTTTGTGTAACCCTATGGGTTTATGTAATTGTCAGTTGATGAAGGACAAACACCGATGGTATCCATTTTACTACTTAATTTCTCCTCAGAGCATTACTATACAAACAAATAATTGACTTGTGTTCGATGGTAGATATCTACTCTATGGCGTCAAACTTGTCTTATACTGAATTCTTTCTCCCCATGTACTTGTGAATCTATTTTCATATATTTGGAGCACATACTTAAATAGGAAAACATAACACCATGAGTGTTAAATTGTGGAGCTTAATCAACGCCATATGCTGAGTCGATACATGGATATATTAGTTATTGTTTCATTAAGGGCATTTTTGAAATTTTACTCTTGTATCGCGGTTGACCTAATTTTCTCTTTATAATTGAGGGGTACCACTATTAGGGTTTTATCATCACCAAGAAGGAGCTGGAGTTGCAACCCGAAAGAGGTTAGAGAAAACACCTATAAGTGTGTGTGATTTCTCTTGTAAACTATTTCATCTTTATAGTGGATTACTGCAATAGCGGAAGATAAGACGTAGTCTCACCTTGAGGCGAACTTATATAAATTTTGTTGTTTATTTTTGTGTTTACTTTTCCTTTCTTTCGCGATTATTATTATTACTCTCATTAGTTTGGAATTAAGGTTTCTAATTCCTAACAATGAGGATGAGATGAAAATAAAGTGATGAAATGACAAAATTAAATAAAGATAAGAAACAACATAAATAAATAAAGAGAAAGAACAACAACAAAAAACAATACTAAGGGGAAGTTGGTACCTTAGAGTGAGCAATTTTTAGAAAACCTGGTTAGCTAAATTTTTTGTTAAAGGTTTACTTTCGCGATAGATGTTTGTGCAGTACATCTAAACCCAGGGGCTTGCAGAGATTTGAAGGGGTATTTGGAGGGATCACTGATATAAAGGAAGGGGTCGAAGAAACCATTATACTTCACATTTTATCATGTAATGGACCTCTTAGCATGTAGTTGTTATGTTGTTTTACAAAAATCTCATGAGATGCGTTAAGGGATTATGTAGACTTTTTACCATCTCAAGCATTTGTTCCCCTAGTTATACTAACCACCTTGCCAGTTTCTTGGCTAGTCCTGGAGTCTCCCAATAGCATCCTATTGCAAAAATTTCTTTATTGTACAATAAATTGTTTCATACTATTTAATTTGGATTTTGTTGCTATTCATTGTTTTTTGTATCTTTTCTTTTGTTTTCTTGTCAATACATTTCTCCAGAGATCCTTATAGGCCTTCTTACCTACGAGGGTTGGTAGAATTTTATCCACTATAGAATGTCATAGTCAATATGCTGAAAAGGGATATCTCTTCCTGAATTCAAGGCCATTGTTGACTAATCTTATGTTTCAATTTACGAATTTGTATAAAAGTTACCTCTCCCATTGTTTTTATTGGAATTTTATTTTGTTGGTTTGTTTGGCATGGTGGAAGATTGAATATGCGTTGCTTTTTTTAATGCCATTGCGCTTGTAATTATTGAAAAAAGAGTCCCATTGTGCTTAACTTGAATTAAAGTTGTTTTTTGGAATTCAAATGTTTATGTTTTAACATCTTGTTGTATTTGTTAATCATGATACGAACCATGCTAATTATTTCTTCAATTAACTTATGTGAGAGCAGATTTCAACTCATATATATGGATCGACCTGTCAAAACAAATTCATTTATTACCAAATATTGTCAATCTTACAGGACCAAAAACAATAGGATGAACCACACCACTCAAATCCTTAGTTGCTTATTACTCATTTTCTTTTATGCAGGGTTAAGTAATTATATCCTCTTTTGTCACCTTTGTGTGTTTTTGTTTTTGTATTTATGAATATGCAGTTTTTGTCTCAGGGCACCTATTTAATTGATAGTCCGATTTTTTTTAGTACGTAAATTTTTTTATATCTTTTGAATTTGAAGTTTGTAAGGTATTATTGTCATGGCTAATAGTTCTAGCTCAACTCTATCTACACCACCTATTGCATCACAAGTAACATGAGTAAAGACAAAATCTTTGCATATTACTTGTTGTAGATAAAGGTGTTAATGGTAGAAAACTTTAATGTCTTTATTATTCGAAAAACTTTCATAGTGGAGGAATATATAGGATGCAATCTCATTTAAGAAAAGGGAAAGGGAAACTTACTCCTTGTCTAAAAGTTCGAAATAGAATATTAGAATTGTTGTGCCTTAGATGGCTTTAAGAGGGCGTTTTCATCTAGGGCAAGAGTAGTGGATGTAAAAGATGAAAATAAATGGTAAACTTTTAGGAAAAACAAAAGACTTGAATTTATAGGTACTCAATCTAAGAATAATGGGTCCTTGGGACAGTATTATCCTTTGCAAAGTAACCCTGGGTCTCAACCATGCATTAGATGTTTAATGACAGGGGAAAGAGTTGTTGCAATGGCAAAATTGGAGTATATGAAATGAATGTTTCATGTTTGTATTCCTTTCAATGCTCTTAAATATCAATAATTTCAACCTACACTTGATGCTATAACTTTTGGGAAATTTTTTGGATTTAAGTGTTACATATGTTAAAGATCATGTTGAATCTTGTAAAAGATATCGGGCACAAACAAGATGCACCTTATAGTTGATGGTTGGACAAACACAAGTAGCAAGACTAATGATTTTTTTGGTTCATTGTCCTTGAAGGTTAGTTTTCTTAAAATAATCTAAAGAATTTAAAAATATGAAAATATTGTTTAAAGTGTTCAAGGAACTTATGAACTCCATTAGATTAGATAATTTAGTCCAAATAGTAACAGATAATGCAACAAACTATGTGGCTGTTAGAAGGTTCTTGATGTAAGAGATTCCAAAGTCACATTGGACTCCCTACAATGTGCATTTTATGGGCTTGATGCTTAAGGATTTTGGTAAATATTTGGAAAGTGGTTAATGATGCAAGGATAATTACCTTGTTTGCAATGATATACTTGTGTTGAATTTCATGAGAAAATTCAACTAGGGGAGAATTGATTTCTTTAGCAGTTACTCACTTTGCAACAAATTTATGGTGACTAGTGAAGAATAGAATAATAATAAGATTCTTACAACATATAGTGAATGCAATTCTAAGTTTTAAATTTTGAGTTTCGATCCTCATGTGCACTAAATACATTAATATCACAAAGCCTCTTATTAAAATTTTAAGGATGATTGTGTGTGATTATAGATCAATGGGATACATCTTTGAGGGATGAAAAGAGCCAGAGAGATAGTAAAGGCCATCGCAGAAGGGCAAAAAGAGGACTATGAGCTTTACTTTTAAGTTCAAAAATGATCATTAGGAAAGTCAACTCCATCGACCTCTTCATTTAGTAGGTTACTGGTTGAAACCCATATTTCACTTTAACCTAACATCAATAGCTCAACGACCTCGAGTCAAGGCAAATCTATTAGATGTCATTGAGAAGTTTTACAGTAATGATCAAGATATTCAAGGAGCAACTATTAAGGGGGGGTTAGTCCCCCAAATGAATTTTTGAAGTTCAAGTTCATGTCCAACATGAAGATCATGTCAGTCATGTACATGAAGATCATCCTCGCACTTGGTGTTAGTATTGACGACTTCATGTGCACTGAAAAATAGTTTCCAGTGTTAGTGCCCCAACATGAGAAAAACATAAAAAACAAGAGAATCCCTAAACCCTTACAGTACACTTAATTACAACATAATCCTTGAAACCCCAAATTAGGTAAAACAACCATTATTACTACGAATAAGTTATTTAATGTATAATTAAATATATTAATATATGAATTAATTGAATTAGATATTTTATTGTGCATTGATATGGTAATTACATGAGCCAATGAAATATGCACATGATTAATTACAAATAATAAATAAATAACGTTATAAATAACAAAAACAAAAGTAATACGTTGAGTTATTAATTTATTAATAACATATGATATACTTTAACCTAAAAATAAATAATTTAAGAGAAAAAATTGATCTAATCATAACTTTAACACACTATATATTTGTACATAATATATTTTATGTATTATTAATTATTAATATATTATCACAAAATTTAAAACCATTGGTTTAATTAACTATAGCATTCGGATAATTATGCCAAAATAATTTATCAAATATTTATTTTAAAAATATTTTAATTATGACTATTAAATCACTATTTTAATATAGTAGTTATAAAATAAATATATTAAATAAATAAAATAATTTTTTATTTATAAAAAAATTATTTTTATAAATAAAATTTATAAATTAATTATTTTTATGACGATAATTTAATTTTTCCTAACTTAGGAAAAATTAAACCATCGTCATCTTCCTCAGCGGCGAGCCAGCGAGCAACAGCGATAGGCCAGTGGGCAACGGCGACGGCAGCGGGCAATGCCGATAGAGGCGGCGCTCTTTCCTTGCTGGCTCCAAGCTTAGGAACAACAATTAATCTCCTTCACGTGAATGACCAGAAAACTCTCCACTTGCTGCTCGTCAAGAGTGTTAGACCCCTTGATGGTGGCTGACGTTGATGAAGAGGGAGAACCCTTTCTTTGGGCTTGGAAAAGGGGCAGGAAGCTCCTCTTCTTAGTATGGATGATGGAGGATGAATTTGGGTGAAGATGGATGGCAATGGGGGGTGAAGGATAGGTTGGATTTTTGGAGTAAACCCTAAACTCGAGATCAAGAGGTGATCTCAACCTGTTTAGACTAGGTTATTCTAAAATCTCAAAGCTTACCTATTTCATTCATACCTTTCCCTTAAATAGGGAGTTTTAGGGTTAGGGTTACAATAATTCCCCATAATGCCCTTACATATAAAGTAATTAGAAATAACTCCTACTTAAAACAATATAAGAAATAAATCCTACTCAAAGAAATATAAGAATTAAATCCTATTGAGTGAGTTGTTGTTGTCTTCTTCGTTGTGTAACTCAGTGTGCTATTGAGTCCACAACATCTGCCTCCCCATGGAGAAAGAGTTTGTCCTCAAGCTCAAAAGCTACGTAGACTTGTTTGAAGATGTCCACACGTTCCCATGTTGCAGCATCGGGGTCAGTGTCCGTCCACTGAACGAGAATCTCCCAATGATCATTGGTCAGCCGTACGCGTAATACCGCAGCTGGGTTAAGAATAACCTCGCCATGATCAACCGGTGGTAGGAATGGAGTGGATGTAGGCTGTGTTCCGAAATGCGGCTTCAAAAGAGAGACATGAAACACATCGTAAATTCTGGCTGTGTCCGGTAATTTGAGTTGATAGGCGACTGGTCCCACGCGTCGAAGAATAGGAAACGACCCAAAAAATCTGGGTAAGAGCTTATGACGTGGAGGTCCCGCTAGAGACTGCTGACGGTAGGGTTGGAGCCGTAGCCACACATACTTTTCAACCTCAAAAGAGACCTCACGGTGGCCTCTGTCGTATACATCCTTCATCCGAGCTTGGGCGCGTCGTAGCCGTTCTGTGATATTCTATAGCGGTAGATCCCTGTCTATGAGTGCCTGATCAATCGTGTCCACGCAGGTGGACCCTGGGTTGTACGAGAGGAGGCAAGGTGGATCCCGACCATATATAACCCGAAAAGGAGTGGATTGCAATGCAGAGTGGAACGAAGTGTTGTAACAGTATTCAGCCCACGGAAGCCATTGAACACATTGTGGCGGACGATCCCCCACCAAGCACCGTAGATACATCTCGATGGTGCGGTTCACCACCTTAGTTTGCCCGTCTGTCTGTGGATGATAGGCGGAGAAGAACTTAAATTTTGTCCCACTCAAGCGAAACAGTTACCGCCAAAAGGTGCTCGTGAAAACTGCATCTCTGTCACTCACAATGGATTCTGGAATGCCATGTAAGCGGACTATCTGCTCCAGGAAAGTCTGAGCAACCCATGTTGCTGTATACGGATGAGCCATCGGTATAAAATGCCTGTACTTGGAGAATCGATCAAATACTATGAAAAGTACGGATTTGCCGGCTGACAGGGGTAGGCCTTCCACAAAATCCATTGAAATGTCGGCCCAAACCTGCGTAGGAAGGGCCAGAAGCTGGAGAAGACCGGTTGGACTCAAGTACTCGGCTTTGTTGCGCCGGCATACCTGACAGTCGCCCACATAAGTCGCAATAGAGGGTTTCATGGCTTGCCAGTAAAAATCAGCTCGAATTCTGTGCAAGGTCTTCTGGATCCCCTCGTGTGTACTGTCATGGTAGGCCGAGAGAATAGCTGGAATCAACTCGGACTCAGGTGGAAGGAAAATCCGCTACTTGTAATAAATAAGTGAATCCTGGATGGACCACTTCACATTCATTGTCCCTTCTGAGATCTGCTGATGCAGTTCCTGCAGTGCATGGTTAGTAGCATGTGCTTCTCGCACCAAGTCCATAATGAGAAATCTCGGCTGGCTGATAGAATAGACCGACTGCTAATCTTCAAAACACCGTGACAAGGCATTTGTCGCCTTATTTAATCTCCCCACACAATACTCCACCGAGAAGTCAAACCCCAACAACTTACTGATCCAGTGTTGTTGTGGCGACATCGTTAAACACTATTCTAATAGGAATTTAAGGTTGTAGTGATCCGTGCGTATGAGAAAAGCCCGGCCTTAGAGATAAGGCCTCCAATGTTGGGCGACTTTGGCCAACCCAAAGTTGTTCCGGCAGTTTGTGATGGCGGACTGCCAACTGTCTGCTAAAATACGCAATAGGATGGCCCAGCTGCTGTAAAACGGCCCCCATGCCCACGCCTGAAGCGTTGCACTCTACCACGAACAATTCGTCAAAGTTGGGAAGTTGTAATACTAGCGTAGATGCGAGGGTAGCTTTGAGTGCCACAAACGACGTGGTGGCCCCCTCATTCCAAATAAAAGAATTTTTCTTGAGTAAACTTGTCAATGGTGTTGCCACTGGTCCATAGTTCTGAATAAATTTGCAGTAGTAGCCCGCAAGACCCAGAAAACCCTGTAATGCAGAACACGACTGTGGTTGCGGCCACTGGTGAGTAGCTCAGATCTTCTCAAGATCCACCGTAACCCCCTCATGTGAGATAATGTATCCCAGATATCCCACATGTGAAGCCGCAAAAGAACACTTGGAGTGTTTCAAATAGAGCTGATGTGCTCTTAACAAGTCGAAAACAATCCTCAAGTGTGCCAAGTGCTCCTCAACCGACTTGCTATATATCAAAATATCATCGAAAAATACAAGAACAAATTTTCGAAGATAGGGGTTAAATACCTCGTTCATCAAAGCTTGAAAAGTGGAGGGTGCATTGGATAACCCAAACGACATGACGACGAACTCAAAGTGGCCATGGTGCGTGCGGAACGTCGTCTTCTCGATATCAGAGGGGTGCATCCGGACCTGATGGTATCCCGAACGGAGGTCGAGTTTAGTGAATAACCACGACCCATGTAACTCATCCAAAAGTTCATCCACTATCGGAATCGGGAACTTGTCTTTGACTATCTGCACGTTCAACTCCCGATAATCCACGCAGAACCTCCATGTCCCATCATGTTTCTTCACAAGTAAGACGGGTGAAGAAAACGGGGAGCGGCTGGGACGAATAAAACCCTGTTTCAACATCTCATGGCACTGACGCTCTATCTCGTCCTTCTGAAGGTGTGAGTAACGGTATGGTGGCACGACCACTACCTCAGAACCTGGTTTCAGACAGATCTAATGGTCACAGTGCCTCATGGGAGGCAACCTCGAAGGCTCCTGGAAGAGGTCATAGAACTCCTCAACCAGACCATCACTAGTACTGTCAGGCTGATCCTGTGTCTGCAAAGTGTGTATGCGGTGGGCCCTGTCCACCTGACAACCCTGTAAGAGCACCCGACTTTTGGCCAAATCAAAGTTCATGGTTAAAGCCGAAAAGTCCCACAGAATGGGCCCCAATGTTTGTAACCATTTAATGCCTAAAACCATATCAAATCCCGCCAGGGGAATAACAAAAAATTCCGCATTAAATAAAGTAAATCCAATGGAAAAAGTTACCGCCTTACTAATTCCATAGCTAGGGATGTTCTCGCCATTGGCCACTGAGACGGTGGCTGTCGGATGAGTGTGTATCTGGAGCTAGAGATGTTGTGCGGCTGTCAAACTCAGAAAATTGTGTGTACTCCCCAAGTCGACTAGTCCCACCAGTTCTCGGTCGATGACATGAGCTCGGACTTGCATTTTAGTAGGCGACTTCTGCCCAGTAATAGCATGCAAGGATATCTCTAGTGGTTCCTCCTCGATAATATCCTCTGGTTCTTCTAGATCCTCCGAATCCTCCATCTCGAGCTAAAATAATCGTTTACATTGGTGTCCGACCCGATACTGCTCATCGCAGTTATAATAGAGATTTTTGGACCGCCTTTCTGCCATCTCCGCACTCGTCAATTTTTTTATAAAGCTCGGTAGGGAATTACCAGGGCGGGGATCGGCTACCCGAGTCGTAGTCGGAGTGTGTATGGATGGTGCTGCTGTAGATGCTCCCTGAGATGAATTATAGTGGCGCCCTTGCCACGTCGAGGAAGTGTTCCTCTCACTCAACCAACCCGGCTTACGTTGTTGCAACTGTTGTCGTTGTTCCATTGCTCGGGCCATATTCATGGAGGGGGGGCGGAAGTGAGGAACGCCGAGAGAGAAGAGAAGTCGTCGCCGAGGGAGGAATCCCTTTCGACCTCTATCGCAGAACCTCTCGGTTTCCCGTACTCTACAACGGAGGTTGAGAGGGGTCGAGAGGGAGAGGTCGTAGAGAGGGAGACCAGAGAGGGACGGTGGAGACGAGAGAGGGAGCAGAGAGCTTGGGGTTTAGGGAGACTACAGAGGGGCTACGGGAACGAGAGAGGGGTGCGCCAGAGAGAGCCCCGTGCGTGAGTCATGTACTTGATTCTCAAAATCGGGCAAAAAACACTTTTCGCCGTTTACTCTTGGGACATGAACTTCTGAGTCATAGATGATCATGTACATGACATGAAGTTTGGCGCCGTTTACGACATCAGGACATGAACTGAATAATGTGCATGAAGATTATGTCCTGAGTCATGTTGATTAACCCCCCCTAAATGAACTCAAATATATATATAGACTCTGCAAGGGGATTTTGGATGGATGATGGTTATCAAGTCAAGTGACAAAATGCTTCTAGTCAATACATATTTTTATACAAATGTATTTTTATTATAAATTTTTTTAAAGCTTGGATTTACTTATTGGATTTTTTTTTATTTTGTTATGATCCAATTTCTTTTGAGGACATGGACTTACTAGAATATTGACTAGCATAAACAAAACATCCTTTAATTGATGTTACAGAAATAAAAAATTGGGAAAATATGCAACCAAATTTAGTTCAATCAGAGAATGGAGATTAAGGTAAACATATTTGGAGGGGGGGGGGGGGGGGGGGGGGATGCCCTTCATCTATTGAAGTCGTCAGTGGATCGCAGATGACATTTCATCTGGATGTTGGGGATGAAGCGATCCTTCATCTCCACGTTTTAAAATCCTTCATCTCGTTGAAGACCATTTTTTATCTTCTTCGAGATGAAGGACGCGCGCGGCTTGGTTTTTTTTTTCCCACTCTCTCGCGTGTCCTCATTTCCCTTTTTTCCTCCCTCTCTCCCACATCCCTCTCTCGTCTCCATGCACCCCCAACGTCGCTGCTCCCTCTCTTCTCTCAGACTCTCGTCTCCGGCCTCCTTCTCTCGGTCTTCTCTCGGACTCGCCCTCTCTCTTGCACCCCCTCTCTCGTCTTTGTGCCTCCCTCTCTTCTTTCGAATTCGCTCTCCGTTTTTCTCTCTCGTTTCTCTCTCTCTCTCTTATCCCTCTCGACCTCCCACTCCCTTCTCTCTCTGGCTATTCTCCTTTCCCCCAAAATACTTTCCAATTTCGTTCAATTTCCCCATTTTGATTTTGAAGATGAAGATGAACTTGTCCACACTAACACCCTATTTCGAAGATTTCGAACATGAACTTGTCCACACTAACACCCATTTCGAAGATAAAGATCATGTAGATGCATGAGATGAAAATGAAGATCAAACTTCCAATTTGTTGACTAACCCCCCATTATAAAATTCCAATGAATGGGACTTTTATGAACTATTTTTTTTTTAGATCTATAGTAGGTGACAAGAAAACTTGGACCTCATGGAGCATTAGAATAATTTTATGTTTTTATATATGAACATAACTATTTTGATTTTATTTGAAGAAGTCGATTATACTAGAATTGTTGAAAACATAATTATTTGAGGATAAATTGAATTTTAAATATGGTTAGATTAAACTGTTAATTTCATAAAGTCATTTTAATAGTTTTTAATTTTTTTTTTGTACATAAGTATCTTAATAGGATATTTTATATAGGTAGATGACATCTTCCCCATTGGACCCGGTTGAATCATAATAGGACATTTCACTGGTTCGATAAAATCCATGTCTGTGAATGTCTGTGAATGTCTGTGAGCCGAACGAGCTGAATCCACTGTCGCCTATTGACTTGGTAACCTTTTTCTTTCATCTCCGATGGGACGAGACGGCGCTTTAATTCCAACACTTCATGGCGGAAGCACGAAGACCCGGACTCTTCTACACAATCAAGTGTTTAACTATCGTCAACTGGTTCTGGTGGGCGCTTGGCTGCTTCTACGAGCTTTTGAAACCTAGTCCGGAATAAATGAAGACAGCAGTTCTTGTCCAACAGATACAGCCATGAGCGCTTCGTTTTAACCTTGAAATTCGTTCGTCATAGCTTTGTCTCCTTCGCGCGTTGAGTTTTAGCCAAATCTTAACGAGGTCAAAGGGTCATTTTAAAGCAGACCAAGACCGGGGTAGGTGGATTGCTCCTTCCAACATCAGTTTTGGTTGAGATTTGATAGGAGAGGATGAGAGCAGAAGAAGCGACAAGACAGCAAGCGTCCTGGGACAGCATTTAGCCATCAGAGAGTCGGAATCGTTCCCACGAGGTATGTGTTCAGTGTTGCAGCAGAAGCGACAAGAAAGCAAGCGTCCTGGAACTGCATTTAGCCATCAGAGAGTCGGAATCGTTCCCTGAAGACGACGAGGTAAGTGTTCAGTGTTGCAGCTGTAGAGTGAAGTCATTATTTCATATTCTTTATTTTCAAATACTCTAAACAACATATTTATTAATTGATTTTTTAGGATAATTTTTATCCTTTAATTTTATTTTTTGTAAATGAATTTAATATTCACAATATAAAAGGACTCGTTGTAGTACCTTATTTGTTGAAACAGATGAAGTGAGAGCATCTATCTGCCAATGGGTTTTGAGATTGACATCAAAACCATCTCTCATAATGCTCACTGCTCACTCTGTTTTTCCCTTCAATTTTCATTCTCTCTTTGATCAACCATCTCTGTTTTTCGCCTTGCTTTGCTCTCTTAATGCCTCGCTTCCCAACGGTTCCCAACTCTCATTCAATTCTCAGTCCTCAACACAACATTTCCCAGTTTCACCAGCCTCCCGGAGTAGGTCTCTAATTATGAAGAGAACCTGTAACGGCGGAAGGAGCATTATATATTGAAGTCCTTCTCCGAATCCTTTATTTCAAAAATCAAATTTCCTCTCTTCTTCTTGTTTGATTCTTTCTTTCCTTTCTCTGGTTATTTTCAACAGGCACCATGAAGTCGATCACCCAAATCCAACTCCCCCGGGCTTCCTTCGCCTGTCTGCTCACCCTTACCATCTTTCTGCGCCTCCTCTTGTCCACCACCACCTCTCTCAACCGCCTCATTTTTCACCTGGTTTCGCTGAACGGCGTTATACTGTTGACTTGTGCATGCTGTCTCGCGCTCTCGCTTTTCTTGTACCTTTCCCGTCGTCGCCGCCCGGTTCTCCTTGTCGACTATGCCTGCTTCAAGCCCGACTTTGATCGCAAATGCAGCTACGAAGTTTGCGAGTACTTGGTCCGCCGATCTCGCCGGTTTACCACCGTGAGTGAAGAGTTCATGCGGCGGATATATCTCAAGTCCGGGCTGGGGGACGAGGCCTACGCTCCTCCTTTCATCTTCCAGACGGACTACGAGGCCAAGCTCAAGTCTGCAGTTCAGGAAGCCCAAGAAGGGATGTTCTCCGCCGTCGACTCCCTTCTGCAGACTACCATGATCGACCCAAGTCAAATTGATATCGTTATAACCACTTGCGGGATGTTTTCTCCTACCCCGTCTCTGTCCTCCATGATCGTTAACCGTTACCACCTTAAGCCCAATGTGCAGACGTTTAACCTCAGCGGAATGGGTTGCAGTTCAGGGGTAATGTCCATCGACATGGCGGCGAAGCTTCTGAGTCGGGACAGGAGAATTCGGTACGCGCTGGTGGTGGTCACCGAGAGCATCAGCTTGAACTGGTACTTCGGCGAGAATCGCTCCATGCTCGTGACCAACTGCATTTTCCGAGTGGGAACCGCTGCAGCTTTGGTGACCAACGATCCCACCCGGCGCTCGACAGCCAAGATGGAGCTCCTGACCTCTCTCCGTAGCCACCACGGCGCCGACGATGCCTCCTACAAGGCCGCCTTCCAGGAGGAAGATGCCGACGGTAACATGGGTATCTCCCTGACGAAGGACCTCATACGCGTCGCCACCGAGGGCCTGCGGGTGCACATTCATTCCCTGGCTCCACGAGTGCTGCCCCTCACGCAGCTCTTCTCTTGCGCTTATTCAATACTCTCCTCCAAACTCTCCCGCGGGGAGACGAAGGAGAAGGTGCCGGACTTCACGACGGCGTTCGATCACATGTGCATCCACACGGGGGGGAAGGCGGTGATCGAACAGGTGGGGAAGGTTATGCGTCTCGGTGGCGAGGTGACGGAACCGGCTCGGATGACTCTGCACCGATTCGGTAACACGTCAAGCAGCTTGGTGTTCTATGAGCTGGCGTACTTTGAGGCGAAAGGGCGGGTGAAGAAGGGAGACAAGATGTGGATGTTGGCTTTCGGCACCGGCTTTAAAGTCTGTAGTCTGGTGTGGAAGGCTCTGAGGGACTCACGAAGAGAAGCAGAGAACCCATGGAACGACTGCATCCACAGATACCCTTTGAAAGCTTGGTAGAAAGAAACCTCCCTTTCCATTAAAGACCCAGGGAGGGGGGTTCACGAAAAAGAACGATAGTAAGAGAGACAAGCGTAGAGGAAAGGTTGACGCCTGTGAAGAAATAAATGAAGATTGCAGATTCATGATCTCCTTTTTCCTCTTCTCTCTTTATCTGCTTTGGATCTTTTCGTCTCTAAAAATGCATGGGAGATGAAAGTTCGAGATCGCTGTGATGGTTGTTGGTTTCGTTTCAGGATTTCATCTCCACCAGCAAGATAATAAGGAGATGGAAAGCTGAGTTCGTGATTATCTTCGTATTTGTTAGAGCTAATGATTCTTTAGTTTGTCTTTGTTACAGGATTTTATCTCTTTTCCGTTTCATGAAAATAAGCTATGTTGCTTGTGATTTCTGACGGTATCTTTCTCGCAAGGGTAGGCAAGGCTCCTCCTTGCTTGTGTGTATGTATATTTGTGGGTGGTGGGTTTCTATGCTTGCTTCGCAAACTCGAATAAGCTCACTCCATGGGGAGGCATGAACCAAACAAGAGAAAGCATCCCCACAAATTCCTAACCCATATAGATGCCACAAGGAAGATATAGGACCCCAAACCGAAGCGATCCAGGCAATTCGACCGGAGTTTTACTGGAGCTGAGTCATTCCCCAAGTCAGGCCACCTTGTTCAAACGACTGAAGGTCAATAAGCTAACATAAGCGTGGAAAGTAAAAAGCTCAGTCATTGCTGAAGTACTTGAATGACGTTCTATCACAGACTCACACTACACAAACTACTAAGAATTTACTCTTTTGCATTCAAAGCAGCTTATTATAAGTCGTACGTTGTCAAAGGAGCTGCATGGACAGGCCTGATAAATCCACTGGAAATTTTAAAAGTTCTTCCCGTCCAAGGTTCTGACGAGGACAGGGAGAGTAAATCCCTATTAATAAATTATCCAAAGGTTGATGTGAATGACCATTTACTCTTGTCTTCCTGCGTCTTCCTGCGTCTAATTTTCCAGTGGCAGAACAAACACAAGAAAAGTACCTTCCAACAATCAGAAGGTCTGTCCTTGCTGCCTCTCCATTTTTTTTCATGAATTGAAGGAAATCTTTATGACTATTTCTTTAGGCTTGAAAATGGTTAATTTGATAAACTTTTGATTCCTAGACCATAGTGGTGGGAGATGAATTTTTCGAAATGTAAATGTGACTTGACCACTTCGAATGACAAATCTATTAATTGCTTTGCCCCCCAAAAAATATCTCATAAATTTTCGATAAGTTTAGTCTTACCAAGCCCCACACCAATGCTAACTCACCACCCTTTTCTTCCATGGTCGTCACCACCCACTGTACCAGTCTGAAGAACAGATCCTACCAAAATAGCATAAGCTATAACTCCATAGATTTACTTTTTTTTTTCTTCTTAATATTGATGCAACAAGATGTGTCTTTGTTAATTTTTAGGATTCCATGGATTTAACTCAGGGAGAGAGGACTCATTGGGAAAAAACAGGAGGAATAAAAGAGGTTATGAACTTGTGTCCTAACCCTTTCCTTGAAGTTCAATTTATAGATTAATAATCCTATAATATTACAATTATGCCACTAGAACTTAAACTAATTACATCAATGTCATCTTTATAAAATGACTCTTTATTTACCATCATACCATCGTTGTGTGGACTTTGAGCCCATCTTCAAACACACTTGGTTGTGTGGGTTTGGACCCATCTTCCAACACTCCCACTCAAACTGGGGGTAAGAAAATATCATGAACGCCCAACTCGTTGCAAAATCAATGTTATAAAGTACTCACTTTCTAAATTTAGACTCATGTTATTAAGTCAATGCAATGAGGTGATTGGATATGGTTGAACCTGGCTCAATCTAATGACTTTATACTAATATCACCTCTTTAAATCATAAATTGGAGAGAGCATGAAATTTTCTCCACCGTGATGGTGTCGCAATGGGAAGATAGGCATGGAGAAAATGCTAGCTACCCTTCCCCTTCCTTTCTATTGCTCGGGGAGGGTTTGTGGTTATCATCCTAGCTACAAATGGTTCAAGAATGAGGGATGGTGGAGCAAAGCACCCAACCGCCACCTCCCTATCAACAGATAAAGAGGTTGATGGAGACAGGGGCTCCCCCATAGAGTTATCTTCTATTTCTATTTTTCAAATATTAAAATTTAAATCTTTATGTATTTAAATAAGTATAAAGATATAACACGTGTTATTTTATTTTCTTTATTTATTGACTTGAATGTGAATATATGAAGGACAAGGCTACATATTATCTGCATTTTTAATATGTACTTTGGAAAAATTATTTAATATTTATGATTTTTGGTAATTGGTCACCAATATATAAATAATGTTAAACTTACAATCCGAATGAAAATTAAAAAAAATGGAATTATATGAAAAACACTAAGATGAAGACCTAATTAAATGATGAAGAATTATATTTTAATTTCATGTAATATTTGAAGTTATAAAATAGTTACAATATATTTACATAAATTTGTGAATATGCACATATTTATATTAATATTTATTAGTTTATGTATATCGAGTCAAAATTTACAAAATTCTTTTCAAGTAGTCACCCAAGTCAATGTTTCCAGAGTTGTCCGAATCAATCCCGAGTCTCAATTTTCCCAATTGTAGTTTAAGTGTTTAACATATAATAAGATTTATATACATGACTTATTTTTTACACAAGAAGAATATAACACCATAAGGCTTCGTTAGTATCATTGGTTGGAAATTTATATCCCGGGAAAAGCTAAAAATATTTTTTTCTAGAATAAATATTTCCGATAAACCTTCAAATAAAATCCTATTAGTGCCTTACTAGGAAATTAGATGGAAAATTTTAGAAATTTATGAGGAAAATTAAATGGACCTGTCAGTGCCTTTTCTAGGGAAATAAATTGAAATTAATAATCAATGTCATACATAACCATACTTATCGGATAAATTTTTAGTAAAATAAAATATCAAATACAAAATTTTAATGAAAAATTGTTTCGTGTTGAAAGTATTACAACATCAACTGTCAAATACTTATTAAAAAAAATCATACAAATTTTCAGCCATCTTGGCTATAAAATCTTACTTGGAAAATTATATGAATTTCTTGGTAACAATTTCCAGCTAGAAAAGTGTTTCCAAGAAACAAAAAACACTAATGATCCCTAGAAATATATTTCTACAAGAAATACCTTTCCAATGTTTCCTGAAAAAAAGGTATATGTAGTTTGATATGTAACCTCAAACATTTAAATTAAAGTTGCAAGTTGATTTGATTATATGTATTTGTTAACCTCAGAGTGAGTCCCTAGTTTGATATGTAACCTCAAACATTTAAACTAAAATTGCAAGTTGATTTGATTATATGTATTTGTTAACCTCAGAGTGGGTCCCTAGAGTGGTAAGGGTGGGCATTGGGTCAAGTTCGGCGGGAACCTGATCCGATTCGAAAAAGCGGGGACGTGATTATATTTCCACCCTACGGGGTGGGGACAGAGATGGAAAATAAAACCTGTCAAGTTTCGGATCAAGGACGGGTTTCCTCGAAATCGACTGTGAAGATTTATACATGTAATTCCCCTATTTTATTTTAAAATGACATGAGGTTTAATAAACAAAAGAACATAATTTCTTAACTTTAATCAGTGTATTTAAGGAACAAAATTTTTATTTGAAAACATTTTTTACATGGATGTTTATACCCTTTTATTCTAAAACAAAGACTAAATATTTTTTCTCCGTACAAAAACTAAAATTTTTTAATTGAGGGCATTTAGGTAAGAAAAAAATTAGACTTTGAAATTGAAAGACCAAATTTTTTTATGTTTTTTTTTTTTTTATTTGTAAATGGCTTATGTGAGTATTGTCATTGATTTGTAATTGTTTGCCTCATAAAAATTTCTGTTAGTGGGTTTTTTTTCTTAGTTGGGTTATCGTTTTGGGCATTCTCGAGTTCTCTAGAGCACTAGAAGGTAAACATCATCACTCTTTCCCATTCTCGAGTTCTCTAGACTCAAGAGCACTAAAAGTAAACATCACTCTTTCCCATTCTCTCGTTCTCGAGTGCAGTAGAGGTAAACATCACTCGCTTTCCCTGCAAACTGTAAATGATATTAGTGTCTCAGACCTGAATCGTGACAGACAATCTATTTTATCCAAGGCGTACCCATCGCTCTCCGTCAACAAAATACTATTGGAGAAAGATTTACGGCCACAAAAGAAAGAAAAATTCTAACAGGCAACGTCCCATTGAAGAGAAAGGAACAAGGAGAAGAAGACGGAGGAGGGGCAGGGCCAGGGGTGCATGACGAACAAGAAACACGTCTCTCTCAGACTCTGACTTCTCCTTCGCCCCTAACGAATTTCTTTCTCTTTGAAAAATTTATCGTGGACCAGAAAGCAAAAGCTGAAAATGCAATTTATTCGAGGAAAGACTACGGACAAACCTAACCACGACAAACAAAACCCTGTAGTCAATTGCAACGAGAGGAGCAGATTCAGGATCGAGCATCAAAAGTCTTTTGTCTATTTTTCACTCCAATGATCCACTCCTTGAAACTTACAAAAAAATCCTGTTTTTAACTAACAATGAGTATCATTTTGACCTCAAGATGTTTACACTTAAGCTTTGTGAGACGTGATCATGATCATTAAATCTTTCATTTTGTTTTAAAATATAAAGAATTATGTGGTTGGTCATCAAAGGTGGCCTCAGTTTAGTGGCTGATAAAGTCATCTTCGAGAGTGTGAGTTCATCAGTTATTTTTTATATATACATTAGTAAGTATAAAGATATTGTATTTATTAGTTGACAGAAAAGTGGTTAGTCATTTTAGGATAAAGTCTTCGACCCAATTTAACAATCTTCATAAAAAATTATTTTAAAATATTTAAAATATATATTCCAAAATAGTCACTATATTACAATTTAGCAAGGGGCAGAGCAGAGTTGGACACTTCTCCACGAAACTCTCACAGCTGCCATCTCTATCCAAGCACTAATTTGCTACAGAAGTTTGTATTTGGAAGGGTTACAATTAGCTGACAATGAAACATAGTTAATATAGAATATAAGAATTATGAATAATATTGTCATGATTATTATTGATCACGTATAAATTATTTATTTATACAAAGAGATCATAGGTAATTAGGACTCTATAATTTGAATTTGAATCTCTATCATTATCTTTATATCTATCACTATATTTATCTCTATCTCTATCCGTTAACAATACAAAACATTTTCCTTAAGTTTATAAGAGGTGCAATTTGCTTTCATCCAATGTCACAAAACGGGCAAGGGTGCGCGTATTAATAAGATGGTATATGTATTATCTGACATGTTTTAAAACTTTAAAATGCTTGCCCCATATGGCACAAGTGCGGTTTCACGTGGCATCAACGAACAGACACAAAGAACCTCAACTCCGTTTTATTCTTCCCGGTGTCGTCCCTTCATAATGAAGAAGAAAAGCAAAAGCAGCGTTGAATTAGTTGGGTGATTGAAGCGGAAGGCTGGGACAAGTGGCTGCGTTGGGTCTTCGAAATTAATAAACAGGTTCAATGCACATGCTTTCGACGATGACGAGCTGGTTTCGTATGGATCTGGCAGAGAACGACGACAGCGACGGTTGCAGTCAAGTATTAAGGCTGAAAAGTTGTTAATCTGTTCCTTCTGTCCCGAAATTACAGAAAGGGCTGGTGCCCAGAACCAGATACCGACTAGACAACATTGCCGGAAAAGGTTATATTTAAATCTTTACCGACTATATTCCGATCTTTGTTCACATTTCTACTTTTTTCCGCTTTTATACCGAGTGTTTCCGGGAGCCTTTCCCAGTGCAGCTGTGGCTGTGGCTTCCTTTAAGTCTTTCTTGGACGAGTCAAATACGACTACTTCGATCAGGGTATTTTTGTAACTTACACGCATGACTATTTGTTTCCTTTGGCGCTATAAATGGACGGCGTCCTGCGAAATACTTCCCGCTGTTCTCATGTACCGGAGGAAGAGGAGCAGTGGAGCAACTGGAGTAAGGTACGGTTTTATTTCTTTTCCTCTTTAGCTTTCTCTGTTCTTCCTAGATCTCTGCTTTCTTCCATTACTTTTTTTTTTTTGCCCCTACTCTTCGATATTTTAAAATCGTTAAGACTGTCGAGTCTGTTACTGAATTCAAAAGGCGAGTGCTAGTGTATTTGAACGGATTGCTGGAGGACTGTGAAAGTATGAACTAGTCCTGTGTGATAACATAAACGAGACATATCTTTTTCAATTTTCTTTCTTTTTTTACTCACAATCGCCATTGACAGTAGTCTTCTCAGATGTCAAAATGTTTCCTGCAGTGGTGTGAGATTCTACCTTTTTAGGTTTAGATCCTTCTTAGAAGCTCGTCTAACAGATAGTTCACATGGTTTAAAATACTCATTAATGAAGTTCGCCTATTAATCGGTATAATAGCTTTAAATGCTTCTGAACAAACTGCTGAAGCTTTCAGATTAAAGATCGCCAAAGAAATTTGGTTCGCTGATTTATTTCGGTAGTATACGACATTTCTTGGTGAGACCTTCACAATTGGAAGAACCATTAATGAAAACCCAGAGAATCAAACTACTTTTTCACCCAAACAAGAACTACCATAATCCAGTGAATTCTTTATCGTCCACTATCTACTCTACTTGATACAAAATTGACGCGTGTCAGCTCGCCTTTTTTAATGGCACCTACCCGTATCTATCTAATTATCCAATGAAGTGTCTTATCATGGATAACTTAATGAGTAATTTTTATCTCTAGGCTGTTTAAATATTTGAAGTTTAACTCTTATCTCGTTCTGGAATGATTCTGGGCAAATAAATTACTACTGAAGAGATTAGTGGAGGACCCTTTTGTGTTTATCTTTATAACTTTCTGCCTAACGCACATAAAAGAGAATAGATTAAAAACCAAAAAACGCCTAGTAATGATTTGTTCCCTCCAATACTCTGGCAACTCTTTTGTATAGAATCTGCCCTAGCTTCTATGTTTAGGAAACAAAATTAGGTACTATATAATAGTGAGAAAACCTAGTGAGAAAAAGGCTTTTCATCTGGGCGGTTGGAGGAGTTGGAGATTCTTACAATGAAGAGGAGGATATGCCCGGTCGATATCAGATAAAGACGAACGTGGACGTAGCGTGTAATTGGACAAATGGTTGTCCAACGCCTATTTGTCAATTCAGACAACGATTTGGCGCTTCCTCCGGAGGCACCTGGACTGTCTGCCGTCGTATAGGTCGTGCTTTTCCCCACTTACTGATAAGGGAAAGCACAAAAAATTTGAATCTTCACCGAAAAGGAAAGCTTTTTTTTTTTTTTTCTTTGCTCTTAGCTGAGTTTATCATTCTAAGTTTAGTGTTATTTGGGGGGTTAGTCAAACTTTAAGTTCGAGATAATCTTTAACTGTATGATGCCTTTAAAAAATTGAAGTAGTTAGTAGAGCGCAAATGACATTTTATCAGGATGTAGGAGATGAAACGGTCCTTCATCTCTACGGTTTAAAATCCTTCATCTCAAAGAAGGCTATATTTGATTTTCTTTGAGATGAAGGATGCGTGACGACACTTCCTTTTCCCCTCTCTCTCCTCGCACCCCCCTCTCTCGCGTGTCCTTTTTTTTTTTTTTTTTTTTCTCTCCCGCACTCTGTCTCGGAAACTTTCCAAGTGGCGAAACTCCAGCAGACTACGATTCGCCACCGGAGAAACAAGAGACTACGTCGGTGAAATTTCCGTAAGAGTTCTCTATTTCGAGGGGCTGAGAAACAGAGTTTAACAAGTTTTCGAGAGCCCTCTGTCTCGGAAACTATCTACGCGGCGAAGCCCCAATGGGCTGCGATTCGCCACCAGAGAAGCAGGAGACTCCGTCGGCGACATTTCTGCTCAACTTCCGTCTCAGTAGCACAACGACAAACGACCCGTTGATGAAATTTCCGCATAAGGAGGAAGAAGGTTTCTGATTACAATTTTCATAAGTTAGGAAAATTTAATCAGCGCAGTCGCGTGCTGGACCGAGCTTACTGAACCATGTCAACCCATGCTAACTCGGACCAGGCCAACTAAAAAAATAATAAAAAAAAATAATAAAAAAAGGCTCCAGTTTTGGGCGTCCAAAGAGTGGAGATAGCTATCGTGGATGCTACTTGGGCACAGGTGGAGACGTCGGCATACAAACCCTACTTTCGAGTTTAAGGACAAGCCGTATTGATCTGCTCCGTAAATTCAGTTGGAGCTTAATTAGCTGCCTAGATTGATTTTCTTTATTCGTCGTGATCTCTGGTTTTTCGGTGCCGTGGAAAGAAGACACTGTTGGAAAATTTGATTTTCCTAAGTTAGGAAAAAATTAATGTGGCGTCGGTTCAACGCCTAATGCAACCCAGTACTATATCAATTTTATTACTATATTAAACTTCATATTTAAGTCTCTAGTAAATAAAATATAATTAATAAAATTTGATTAATTAATTACTTTTAATTTTGTAAAAATATATTATTAATTAATACCATATAAAAAATCTATCTTATGTTATTAATATAATACTTTTTTATTCATTAATCATATTTATTTTTTATTTACTCTATTATATTATTGATTTAATAGTGGTAATTAAAATATTGTTGATTCAAACACTTGGTTTAATTAACTTATTTTTATAATTAATAAAATTAATGATTTTAAATTTTGAAGATAAAGAAGAAGATGTCTACAGTAACACCTTATTATGAAGATTTTGAACATGAACTTGTCCACACTAACACCCATTTCGAAGATGAAGATTATGTAAATGTATTAAACGAAGATAAATTTTTTATTTTGTTGACTAAACCCAAAACGAAAGTATAGAGGATTTTAGGGTATATAACCATAAAGTATGATGAAGAAATATAGAGAGTAAGCGACTGACACCATAGTCTTGAGGTATAGCTTTTTGTTGATGGTTCTTTGCTAATCCTGCATTGCTCCGAGCGCGATGATTATTACTCACGTGTTTTTATCTTTGAAAATGGGAACCGGGATAATGTCGGCTTGACAGTCCATGACAAGCTGGATGAATTACTGGGAGTTGACTGTTAATCATTCCATCTCTTCCGCTGATTCGCTGAAGAGAGAGTACTTTTTTCCCGTTCCCGGAACCAGAAGGCGAGAGGCCACTGACGAAAGGAAAATGCCGAACGTCACATTTTTCTATTTTTGGTTGGGGTTCGTCTCGTCCAGTCCAACCGTAGCCTTTTCTGAACTCTCCAAATCGCGGCAAACACGATACACTGCTCCCAACTCTCAAGTCTGGTCTCCTCTGATAATAACTGCTCTCCTATGAATGAAGGCGAAGCTCTTCATTGCGGTTATTTTTAGATCGCAGGAAGCCCCCGTTCCATTTTTCACGTTTAGCAGGAAAAATCAAGGAAGCAGAAGAAGAACGTTGACTCTTAATGAAGAATTCTCCAAGTCACCACAGACAGGTACTTCTCTACATCCCTGGTTAATATTCCTTGAATCTTTCAACGGAATCCTATTTGCTCTTGGTAGAGAATTACCTCCTTCGTTTCCCTTTTTCTCTTTGTCTCTGAAGAGGAAAATTTGCCAGTGGGACTGGGTTGATTTCTGTTGTTTGGGTTGCACATGACTACAGTTTTTCTGGCCACGAGTTGTCTTGAGGAAATGGCTCAACAAAGAAACAAGAGAAACCGATTTCAGCGCCGATGAAGGAGACAGCGACAGCGATGGTGATGATGGAGGTGATTTGTTTTGTACTATTTTTGCTTTATTTGTTCTTTTTAATTTTCTGAAATTATTTTGGATAATTGTATATTTTTGTTAGATTGCGAAACTAAATACAGATTTTTATTCACTACTCATTTCTACTTCTCAGCTTCTTGCTCTTAATCAATGCTTCCCTGGCAGAAATATGCGGTTCGGAACGTGAATTGCACAATGAAAGCAAGAATACAGAAGAGTATCAGTTGGGTAACAATGGTAATAAACATCTAATTAATTTGTTTGAGCTCTCAATATGTTAATTTCAGCAATCTTCTCGGTTATTTAGTACGAAAAAAGTTGCACTTCTGTTTTCCCATGGAAAAGTTTTAGTTTTCCTAGGATCCTATAAATATGATTCCATCTTATATATAGTTGGTTGTGAGTTCGGTAGATACTCTTCAAATAGGTTATTTTTTCACATAGAATAAAATAGCTGCTCATGAATCGAGCTGAATGTTAAGAAACCTATAGATCAGACAACCATAGTTAAACAGTGGATGTAGATCTGTACTACATCCAATCGAGGTTCATACAGTTAGGCTGGTCGGTGGTGTGAAGCTATCTGTTGCTTGAAATTAGGTACTCCGGAAGGATATTAAACTTATCTCTTTGACTTTAAATTTGTGTAACTCTCTGGGAAAACTACAAGTACTTTCTTACTAATGAACTTATCCTGGAATGTGAAAGGTTATGATACTTTTCCAATAATGGACTTGATGTGCAGGCAACCCATCTGAGATTCTTTCGTGTAAGCTCAAAAGACGCAACTCTGAGACTCTCAGGGCACAGTATATAAACACCAAGGAACTCAGGCAAGCTATTCCTTTCTCCATATGACTCATTATATACTGTCAGTTCAAGCTCTTACCATTTTCCCATCTTTCAAACTTTGGTGGGGTAAATCCCACATACATATATGTTTGTAGGATAAAAGATGCACACTAGTTGTCCATTACCTGTATAGGCTCAGTCTAGCATACTCTTTCATTTCACTCTCTTCCCACTATCCTCTAAACAAGTAGATATGCGTTTCACCGTTTCTGATAGAAGTATCATAGACCAACTTATGCTGACTGTTTCATTGGCAGTAGAGCCCCCGAAATAGGGTCATTGTAATATATTTTGGATGTAGATTTTATGCATATGCAAGTACCTGATACACTGGTGAGACTTGAACCCACGACCTTACAGTAAGAATCCCCATAGGATTGTTTAGCCATAAATAATACACAGAGTCATTTAGTAACCAATGTCCTCACAAAATTTTCTCAAAAGTCCAATTATGAAAATTTTAAATGCTAATAAACATAAAAAAAAAATCTTCAATTTGGTACACTTGACAACACTGTTCTCTGAGAGCAGTTGAGCAACATTTTGCATGGTAGATTGTTTGGAGTTGCTCTATTCTTTTTGCCCCTATGTGATGTGTGACTATGAGTTATACTGCAGGGTTTGTGTTGGGACATGGAATGTTGGGGGGAAATTACCACCAGATGACCTAGACATAAAAAAATGGCTGGACATGGAAGAACCTGCAGACATCTATGTGCTGGGGTAAATGCCTTCTCCGAACAACATAACACAGTCAATTGATTTTCCTTTTTTTCCCATACATATCTTTTAACTCAGTTTATTCAGTTCCATAATCTGGAATAATTTTTAGTAGATTAATATTGTGTCTATGCAAGAACTTCAATTTGGACCCATTTTCCTGATTGGATGCATTATTCTGCATCCACAACAACCAATCTCCAAAGCATGTTTTTTGAAAAATTTCTTGAGAAGCTTCCATATAGCCTTTTAGTTAGGAGATTTTCTGATCATCACATATCATTGGAAGACCATAATGCGCTGGGGCTTAAGTTGCTCTCCTAAACTTGATTTCCACATTAACTGTTGTAAGCTCAAACTGAATGAATTTAAGTGCAAATCGTGCTCTCTTTTTTTCCTTCAAATGGCAAGGTACACTTTTTACTAGACCTTCTTTCTCAAGGGAGTTAACACCTAAGTTATGTAACTTAATATGTGCCTTGGAGTTTGCTCTGATGTAGTTTTAAGACAAACCTATGCTACATGGTATAGCTCTTTATGCTGTCTCCGTCTATTAGTGATTACTCACAAATATAACATTTATGATGTTGCCATAGTTTTGAATCTGATTGACTCTGCATTCTTGTTTATGTGTGTGATTTTTCACGCTTTGTATATCAGCTGTAACTTTTGTTTCACTCAACAAATGAATTTTCATTTTTTATGATTAAACATCATTTGATATTCCACTCTTCCTCTTTAACTTGGGCCTGACACTTCTTTCTAGGGAACCGCTTTTTTTTCCATTTTCTCTTGTTTGTGCGATACTTGTACTTTTCTCTCCCTAAGGAGCTTTCTTAATGGAATACTTCTTCTCATTGTTATAGAAAAAAATAATTTTGTATTCCAACTCCATAATCATCTTATTATGTTTGTTAAATTTCTGGAAAAGATAAATACTTCACTAACTTGTTGTAATTTGAATACATTAATGCTCTATATATAATAGAGGAAACAAGTAAAATCCAATTACAATTAAACTACCCTTATTCCAATTATACCCAAAGTTAAACACTAAAAGATAAGTCCTAGAACAATTGAATAGTTAAACATAAATAGAAGACAAGCATAACTAAAACACCTTTAACTGAAACTCTTCTGTGAGACTCCTGTAAGACTCCACCATAATAATTTTGGTTCTGTGAGACTTCTTGCTGTGAGAGTCATGTAAGACTCCTTAATACTTGTTTTTCAACAATGTTGCTAGGAGTAGTACTATATAGAAAGTTCATTTAGCATTGATGGTAGGCCTCACATATGGCTTGAAGTGTGTTTTATGTGACCATTTGATCATGCTCCATTGAGTGTCATTCTGATGAGTAGCATTTTTTTTCTTTCTTGTTTTGAACATGAAGTCTTCAGGAGGTTGTTCCATTGAATGCTGGCAATATATTTGGTGCTGAAGACAACCGTCCTGTTCTGAAGTGGGAATATATCATTCGCGAAACTTTAAACAGGATTCAGCCTGCAAAGACAAAGTTTAAATGCTACAGTGCTCCTTCTTCTCCTTCAAGGTTCAAACCTTCTGATGATGACCCATTTATGGATGATGCTTTGTCATCTGAGACTGATAGTGAGAATGAAGAAGAAATCCATCCACTGGAAGAAGAAGAAGCTCCGACTTTTACTGACTGCGATGTGAGAAGTCTATTCAGATTTGGAAAAGAAGTGCAAAGCTCTGGAAATGCTGATTTCTGCAAAACAAATCTTTCTTCAAAGAGATTAGACAGGTTACACTGCTTGAGGTTAACAGACGATGACCCAGATTCAGAAAATATGGTTATGCATTCTAACTTCAAATTAACTAAAACATTAAGTAGTACGGAACGACTAGGATTGAGCTGGCCTGAGCAACCACTGGATTTGCTTCCTCAAGGTATCTTGGAAATACCAAATTCTTTCAGATCTGTCAAGTCTTTCAGAGCATCAAATTCATTCAAGTTGCCAAGAGGTGAGGACTTAAAGGGTGTAAAGACTCCACCTTTTTTAGAAGAGCTTGACCTGGATTCATTTCTAAAGACAAAGAAAAGCTCTTTTGTAAGGATTGTCAGTAAGCAAATGGTTGGGATTTTCCTGACAATATGGGTAAGGAGAAGCCTACGCCAGCATATCCAAAATTTAAAGGTATCTACAGTTGGTGTTGGCGTCATGGGTTACATAGGCAACAAGGTCAGTTCTCCCCAATTTTGAATTTAGCAGATCCATCTATTAAGTTTCTGAAATAGTTCACTGATATGTTAAATGGGTAAAGCAGATTTACTGACTGACATCGTCCTTGAATATGCACATCAGGGATCAGTATCAATCAGCATGTCTATTCATCAAACACCTTTCTGTTTCATATGCACCCACCTCACATCAGGAGAAAAGGAAGGAGATGAACTACGAAGGAATGCTGATGTGCAAGAAATACACCGCAGAACACACTTCAGCACTAAAAGCATACGTGATCATGAGTAAGTCTCCACACTCTTCTTCATTTATGTTGATAGTACAAGTTTGCTTTATTTTTAAAATGATTTTGAGACATTTGTTGTAGTTGATTTAGCTGAAGCATATTTCTCTTCTTCTTTTGTTTAAGCCCACATAGGACATAAGAATAAATAATTAAAAAACTATTTGAAACTTCAAATTCCATGGTGGAATTCTATTCACATGTGACGTAGGAAACTCAGTTTATGTGGTGTATACCGCTTAGTTCTTCTAAGTGAGTGAATGTGTATAAAATCCAGCCACATATCTGACAATTGAGTATCACTTTTCCTTGTCTTTATTTAATGCTTCAAGTCGGTGCAGTCATTTAACATCATAGTTATTTTTCAGGAGAATTATCTGGTTTGGTGATTTAAATTATCGTCTCAACTTATCATATGAAAAAGTCCGAGAACACATCTCCAGGAAAGAGTGGTCACAATTGGCTGAGGGGGATCAGGTACTGGTTAAATGCCTTCTGGGATTTCAGGAAATTTTCCCCTTTTAAAGTTTTAGACTTGAGTGTCGCTCATTTCTTTCATTGAACCACCCAATTTTTATGGTGAACACGGACACTTTTTGTCCTGAGTCACAAGGTGTGATATTTCTTCATTTTGTGTTTCTGTAAATGTTCAATGTGTTGGGTGTGTAGGGACTTCTAACGAAGGTTTTAGTTTTACCTGAACAAAAATATTATTTATTTTAGTTAATGTGGAAAATAAAATAGCAAAAAATTTATCTTTAAAGATAACCTTAAGCACGAGCTCTCGTGACTTTCTTACATAGCAAATTTCCTTTTTTTGAAAGTTATTCTTTTTGTTATTTCTTTCAAATTCTTATAATACAGTTTTCACAGCGGACAAGATTCATTTCCCCAAAGCTCACCGATATTTTTAAGTGTCTTTTTGACCGATCCTCAGGCGACATCTTCCCATGCAACATAAATTTTGAATAGAAATCAAAGCAACCGGCTTTAGCAGTTACTTATATGACTGGCTCCTTTGGTCCTTTATTTATCCCTTTTGTGATATGCTGAAGATATTACTGCATTTTGTGGCAGCTGGTTCGGGAACTAAAGAAAGGCCGAGCATTCGATGGGTGGTCTGAAGGTACTTTAAATTTCCCCCCAACATATAAATATGAACTTAATTCAGAGAAGTATTTCGGAGAGGATCCAAAGGCTGGGAGACGGACTCCTGCATGGTGAGCATTGCTAATCACAAGTTACTTATTCACTGTTGATTTATCAATTTTGATTTAGTTTAAAACAGGCCAATACAGGCATTCCGACCAAAATAAAATATGGACTTGAGTCTGTGTGCATGAATTGGTATCATTGTCCAGCATAAAAATACAACTGGTTAATCACTCAAGCCTCCCAAATGGGGCTTGCTAAGTGCAGAGATCATTCACACAGTCAAGTGATTGGTTGCGACTGACCTCCGCTGCTCCAGAATCACCAAATGATTAATGTCGGAAGAGTAGTTAAAGGGTGTATGAAACTGGTATCTATGCTTAATCAGGACTCTGGGTGCCTGCTATTAGGAAACCCCAGTTGTTGGAGTACTTTTAGAACCGTCTGGGAGAGAAATCTGAAGAAACTACTGTTTGGATAAGTAACTTCCTTTGCGTTTCAGAAATAGCACTATTCCAATAGTTTATTTCCCCTCTAATTTGTTTTTGTTCTTCGCTACCTTAATTGTTTGATAAATGAAAACAGTGAAGTGTGACCAATAAACCTGGAAAGGCTGCACCTTTTTCCTGCACTAGGCATGTTCTGTTCTCTTTTCCTGATTCAGCATGTAAAGTTTGTAACAACCACTTTTGTTTATTCAGGTGCGATAGGATTCTTTCATTTGGGAAGGGAATGCGGCTTTTGAAATATAGAAGAGTAGAGCAGAAGCTTTCGGATCATCGACCTGTAACCGCCACTTTCATGGCAGATGTTGAAGTCTTTTCTTCTAGAAAGCTTCAAAAGGCTCTTGCATTTACAGATGCAGAGATTGAAGATGGTGACATTATATCAGATGTGGAAATTGATTTTAGCTTGGAGCGCTTAAGAGATGAGGTTGGTCCAATGCGAATTGGCCTCTCGCCACACACTTAATTCTGTTAAAAATTTGATTCTTTATTTCTGTTATCCGTAGTAGACTGCCATCGGATCGTTAGAAACTTAGCTACCAAACAAGCCTCGCCCCTCAGGTCATGTTTTGTTCATTACCCGTGCAGGAATTTCTCGACTGGGAGCGTTGAATTAAATGTTGACTCGCCTTCTTGAACTGATGAGGAAGAGATGCTAGGCATTAGCCTCCACGACTAGTTAACAGTCATGCAATTATGTATATCTTATAATTACATTGCATGTTCATGTATAGTGTTATGTGTTTCCCACTCAATAAACGATGAAGAGTATGTATTAGCGTCAGCTACAAATCCCGTTGTATTCCACCTAATCTAGCATTTACTTCCCCCAAACAGTTCGAAAAGGAGTACAATGGTTATGGGAATTGGTCAGGTTTTGACGATGAAGAGTATGTATTAGCGTCAGCTACAAATCCCGTTGTATTCCACCTAATCTAGCATTTACTTCCCCCAAACAGTTCGAAAAGGAGTACAATGGTTATGGGAATTGGTCAGGTTTTGAAGTTTTGTTGTTGTTCATAATAGCCGTTTGGTCTAGTGTATTTTTTTTATATTAGGTGTGCCAGGTCGAGAGTTCAAAATTCGAATTGTATTCCCATGAATTTTGTTGTTTGAGGAATTGTTGAATTTATGAAAAAAAGAAATAATTCATTGACTTGTTTATAATTAAGTACATAGAATTATTTCTCTTTTTAAGAAATTCAATATGGTATCAAAGTCCGTTTCATGACTTTACTTAGTAAACCTTCAAAGATAATATTATTTTATTTATTTATTTATCATCTTTAGTAGTTTAGGTTTGTATTTTTCATTTTCTTTCCCCTCGAGTCATTCTTGTTAAATTACTTTGTTAAGTTATTTTTACAGTTTTATTGTCACAGTCTCCCCTCTTTTTCCTTTTAAAATAAAATAAAATCACCTTCTAAATTTTTATGTGGTTATTGCGTCTAAGTGCGTTTCAAGGGCAAACACAGCAACTCAAATGTTTGAGTTGGTTATTTTGATGTCTTCGGGCTATTTTATTATTTATCTCAATGTTTATAACATCTTTTGAGTAATTTAAGTGTTTTTATTTATTTTGAAACGTGTTTCTCAATTGACGAGCCACGTATACGAAGTGAATGTCACGTAATTAAACGATGCGAATCGAGTTTGATAAATGCATTCAGAATCTAGAATGCTTGTAGTTGGTTCTGAATCTAGTATGCTTGTGACAGGCGTGAACATCCATGTATGAAACGTTTCCATTTATTACAGAGCTCATCACTAATAGACCACACACCCCTGCTCCAACGTAATCTGGAGCTCTAGTTTTGTAAGATCATTTAGGAACCCCCAGTCTTCAAAAGCTTTGAGCACGTCCTATCTGCATAAACCGTCAATGTTTCTTCAGATGGTAATTTCGTTTTTTTATTTTTTTTTTCACAATTCTAACTACCAAATTTCACGCGAAAAATATCTTCTTCTTTTTTTTTTTTCTGCTAACTCTCAAGTTGAATTTCAATTGAACAAGGCATGGAGGACAACAGCTTTCGGCTTGTACGGGTTAATGCATTTTACAAAATCTGGTTTCGAGTAAGTTCGTCTTTTTTTTCTTCCGTTTATCGTGTTTAAATTTATAGTTCTAGCTATTAAAATTGCTTCTCCAGCTTGTTTTATTCCGTTTGGATCTTCTATGTGCTGCGGATGAGCAAATTTTTGTTTGCGTATGTGAATTGTTGATCTCCACTGGGCACTTCTGATGCTAAATAGCTCCATAAAGATTTTAAATTTCATCTAAATTGGATTTCTAGCGTATTTCTTCACTTTCCCAATTTTATTTCTTACTTGCGTGTGCTGAATCTAACAAGTCCTCCAGTAGCCTCTATCCAATTAATATAGGTCTTTTTTATTTAGTTTCAATTTTTAAAATTTAAATTTTTTCTTGATTCCCTCTCCTTCTCCTTCCAGTTGTCTAACATGCAAGGCTTCAGGATAAGTTAAGACTAGGAACTAACCAGAAACTTGGTGGTTTCTTCGTTCTCAGCATCAAAGGAACTTATTCCAGACATGATAAAGAAAAAATCCATTAACTAGCACTCTGCTCCTATTCCTATGTAGATCCTTCTGGAAGTATTTGCAGTGGTAAGAGGAAGAATATGCATCATAATTATTATTTTTTCAAATGGCTAAAGAGGAGTAACTCAGTCTCTATGTTTTGTCGTCGTCATTTACCTTTTTCTCTATATTTGGATTGTGGATTGCCATTGCTTATTGGCTCAACAAATGGCACGGTCACTTTGAAAGTTCCCTGTGAACAATTTCTCATACAATTTGGAACTTTTGACCTTCTAAATGCTGTAATAAAATGTGTTTTTTTTTTTTTTGTCCCAGAAAACATTCCAGAAACTTCAGAGCAGAGGATTTGCAAGCAAGAATGGAAGGAAAAAATTGTTTAGTTACTGGAGCTAATTCTGGACTGGGCTATGTGACTGCTGAGGCTCTAGCTTCACGGTGAATAATCCATCAATAGTTAAAATTGAATGAGGATTTCTTTTGCAATTTGCAGTTTTCATGAACATGCATTTTCCAAATATTTTTCAGTGGTGCAACTGTTTACATGGTGTGCCGTAGTAAGGAGAGGGGAGAAGCTGCATGCTCCAAAATTCGTGCTGCAACAGGTAACGCTAACGTATACTTAGAGGTAAGCTGGCCAAATTTTGCATGTTTCCTTCATTTCTATAAGTAATTTCACTAAGGTTGCATATTTTCCCATGATAGGAAACAAAAAATTAGAAAAATTTGAGTTAGAAGAGGATAAGAAATGAAGAGGGAAGAGGAACAGGGAGAAGCAGCAACGGTGGCTGCTGGGAGTTCCAGAGATTTATCCCCTTTATAATCTCTTTAAGTGAAAACAGTATGAAAGGACTAAAATGCCCCTCAGATACAAAATTAAATATCTCTCTCTATACAACTTAGAGATTCATATAAATTGAAACATAGGCACATGACATAAAAGACTACCTATCTGATACATTATGACATTTATCAGACATATATAAATGACCAAAAATACCCCTGCGTATGTAATTTAACACTCTGCCTCAAGCTGAAAAGTAAATATATTGAAAAATAAGTATAAAGGGCATTGCAGTCTTTTAATTTTATCTTTATTTATATGTCTTGATGTAATCTTATTTTGTATGTCCAATCATATCTATGGTCCAAGTTTCATGTAGAATAGGAGATATAAGAAGATTATGCTGAAAAGTAAATATATTGAAAAATAAGTATAAAGGGCATTGCAGTCTTTTAATTTTATCTTTATTTATATGTCTTGATGTAATCTTATTTTGTATGTCCAATCATATCTATGGTCCAAGTTTCATGTAGAATAGGAGATATAAGAAGATTAGGATTTCACTTAAAAGTAAGGGCATAATTATAAATTGTATTATCCAGCATTATAAATAGAGGTTGGGGGACATGCACAGCCCCCAATGCAACCCTCTCTTGAGCTTTTCTCTTCTCCGCTTTCTCTCCCTCTCATTGCCTCTCTTCAACTCTCTCCCCTTAATTTTTTTCAAAATATAAAAAAGTCTCAGTTTGTCACAAAATCCCGTGTTCTTTCCTTCCAAGAGGTTTTGTAAACATATCTTCAATCTGCTCTAAGGACTTCACATATGGAATAACCACTTTTTCCTACAATACAACATCTCTAATAAAATGACGGTCAACTTCTATGTATTTCGTTCTTTCATAAAACAAATGATTACTTGCTAAGAAAATTGCTACTTGATTATCACATTTCTTAGTCATAGGATCTGGGAAAGAAACACCAAACTCAATCAAAATTGATTTGACCCACATGGGCTCGGTATGCAACCTTTGCACTAGATCTGGCTACCATAGCTTGCTTCTTGTTCTTCCAGCTCACTAGTAACCAGTAGTTGACCTTTTATCTATTTTATACCCAGCATAATCTGCATCAGAATACCTCAGTATGTCTATCATATCACTTCAAGTATATAGAAGACCTTTTTCAGGAGTTCCTTTCAAATACCAAGATTTGGTAAGTTGCTTCTAAGTGGACCAACCTCGGATTTTCCATAAACTGCATCACACCCACTGCAAAGGATGTATCAAGTCAGGGTACGGTCGCATAAATCAACTTCTCAACTAACCGTTTGTAGTGGGTCTTATCTTTAACTAAGGGACTATCTAAATCATAGAAACTAGAATTCACCTCCATAGGGGTTTCTACTGGTTTAGCACCTAACATACTATTATTAATGCAACATGTCCAGAACATATTTCCGTTGAGAAAGAACAGCACCTCTTTTACTCTGAGCTACTTCTATGCCAAGGAAATACTTAAGCTATTCCAAATCTTTGGTTTGAAAGTGTGGCCAAATATTTTTTTACTTCTGCAATTCCATCTTTGTCACTACCAAACAGGATTATCAACAATGTACAAAATTAAAATCATAATACCTTGTGCCCTGTTGAGTATAAAAATCTAGTGGTTACAATGGCTTCTGTAAAACCCAAGTTGTATCACCATACTACAAAACTTTTCAAACCAGCTCTTGGACTTTGTTTAAGCCCATAGATAGCTTTTTCAACATGCATACTTTAGCACTCTTCCCTTTGGCAACATACCCTGGAGGTTGCTCTATATGGACTTTTTCCCAAATCTCCATACAGAAAGACATTCTTCACATCCAATTGATACAATAACCACCCTCGATTCACTATCACTGAAACTAATATATACACAAAAGTAAGTCGAGGAGCCGGTGAAAATATCTTAAAGATATCCATACCAAATGTCTGTGTATAGCCCTTGGCTACTAGTCTGGCTTTATACCGCTCTATAGTCCCATCCGCCTTATACTCGATAGTATAGACCCAACGACATCCAACAACAACTGCTCTAAAAGGAGGATCACAGAAGCTCCAAGTACCTCTAGATACCAATGCATCCATAGCACGTTTCCACTCTGGTGAAATTATAGCATCCTGCACTGAACGAGGAACAAAAGAAAAGGACAATGATATAACAAATGGCTTGTAGGAGTGAGATAAGAAATCAAAACTGACATATCAAATGAGAAGTACAAGATTGTCTACCTTTCTAGAAACTAATAGGAAGATCTAAATCAGTGGTAGTAGGACTTGCAGGCAAAGAGGAAGATGGTTGGCCATGAGATGGGAGCTCACAAGCTGGACAGTCTGTTGATGGTGGTGGAGGTAATAGACGACGAGAGAACCTGCTATACACCTGAAGTGGTGGAGTATGACCTATAGGAGGAGCATCCATAACAGCATAGGAGTTGGGTTATCCATATAAGGTGTTGTAGGAAACTCTGTGGCAGAAGCAAAATATAGAGTGGACTCAAAAAAATGTGACATAAAAAAAGATATATGTTTTCCTGTTAACTCAATCATAACACTTATATTCCTTCTGATTATGGGAAAAACCCAAGAAGACACTTTATAGCATGAGGAGATAATTTATTCATAGATGAGCTGAAAGAATAAACAGAACAGGTAGACCCAAATATACGAGAAATAACATCAAATAGCTTACATCCCGACTTTAAAATCTAGATTGGAATTTTTTCATGTACTACAGATGATGGCATCCGATTAACAAGTAAGATGTCAACACTGCATCTCCCCAACATGATTTGGGAAGGTTTATATGAAATAATAAAGTATTGGTTACTTCAAGAAGATATTGATTTTTACGCTCGACAACCCCATCTTGTTGGGGAGAATAAATACACGAAATTTGATGAATAGTTCCATGCTACATATAAAAAGTTGTAAACTGTTGATTAAGGTAATCAAGTCCATTATCAGTACGAAACACACTAAAACGTGCATCAAACTGGTGTTTTATTTCATTATAAAACTTCACGAATACATCAAAGACCTTAGGTTTTTCTCTTAAAAGATACAACCAAGTCACTCGATTGAAGTCATCAATGAAAGACACAAAATACTTAAAACCAAATGGACTCAGGACTCTATATGGGCCCCATCACCATGCGTCAAAATGAATTAATTAACAAAGACGAGAACTATTACTAGAACTAACTGAGAAACAAGATCTATGATGTTTTCCCAGGTGACAGAACTTACACTCAAAAGAAATATCAACAAGGATAGATGGAAAGGATTGATGAAGTCTTGTTGGTGATGGATGCCCCAACCTCAAATGCCATAAGAATAGCGAATCTTTTGCAGATAATGCCAATAGTGTTGGAGTAGAAATACCACCCAACACATAAAGTCCATATTTCTGATGTCCGAAATCAATCATCTTCTTCGTCTTCAAGTCCTGAAAAACACATGAAGTAGGAGAAAAGGTTATAGAACAATTTAAAGACTCAATAATATGACTAAAATAAAGCAAATTAACTGAAAAATTAGGAGCAAAAAAAAAATAGAATCTAATGACATTTTTGGAGTTGAACAGTACCCTCCCCTTGAATTGGGGAATTAGAATCAGCAACCAAAGCCATATGACTAGGACTTGGAGGAACTAATTGATTAAAATGAATATTTCATACCTGACATGTGAGTAAACGCTCCTGGATCAATGATCCAGGACGGAGAATGTGACGCATTTAGTGCAATCATACTTGTTATTGTCATTGTGGCACTTGCTATAGTAGAGGGATCAGACACAGTGGTAGTAGTGGCTGGAGTAGAAGTAGTAGTGAATTGACCCAACCGTTGAATCAACTGTTGTATGTTATCCTGAAGTTCAGAATGAGAAGATGTGTATGGGTTTGTCATGATAGAGTTAGCCCAAGTTGGCTTACCAAACTTCTCCTAATATTTATTTGAGAAGTGGTTGTTTCTTCCACAATGAATACATTTCCTGTCACCCCTATCATTCTGACCATGTCCACAAGTAGAGGATACTCTTCCTCACCCTCTACTATTGTTTCCTTGACCTCTATTCTCAACCTTATTATATGAAGGATGAAGGTTGAGAGTTGTTGCATCAAATGGTCGGGTATTGTTCTGCCCCTTGCCTACAACTACTCCCTCTACCTGTATAACTCTATTAAACGCTTGTTCATGAGTAGCGGTATCATCTTTAGCCAATAGTTGTGCCCTGATGGAATCATATTCTGATCCCAAACCATCATGTCATAATCTGGTCACTAAACCTGGGTTCCATACTGTTAACTAACAAAGTCATGACTTGGTTGTCCTCGGCTTCCCAATCTTCATTAATGGATGCAGGAGGATCGTCCCTTATATATTTAGTTTTCTTTTTGGCTTTCAGGTACATTAGTATAGACTTAGACCAATTCATATGATTGGACCCATTCAATTTAATTGATGTGATTTGAATAGACACAGAATCCTTAGCCTCAGATGTCTAAATGCAGTTGTTTGAGTGTTTGATTTTTCCATTTGGAGTGTCAAATTTACCCCAACAAGTGTATTAAACTAATTAGAAAAAATATTGAACTCAATTAAAGTTCACTTCATTTTTTTCTAAATTAGGGCACATGGGTTCCACACTCCAATTGGGGCACACCCTTCTCAGATCTTGCACAAATCTTCAATTAAACCAAATTTCCATAAATAATACTATCAATGCAGCATAAAGTTGACTTTTGGCAGGTATGAGGCTCAGAAAATCGAACATTATAACTGCTCAATCAACAGCAGTAGCTATCAACCAAAGGAGGTTATGGCAGTAGAAAAAAGAAAAAAATGGATTTTTTCCCACTAGAGAGAAGAAAAAAAAATGATCTGATTTCTACCTTTGGGATTGAGTAATCTGAGAGAGAGAGATGTTCTGCAGTAGAAATGCCTAAGGATCACAGCAGCTGCTGCTCTTATACCATAAAAGAAAACAAAAAATAAGAGAAATTTGAGTTAGAAGAGGAGAAGAAGTGAAGAGGGAAGAGGACCAGAGTGAGTTCTGGAAATCAAGACTCATCCCCTTTATAATCTCTTTAAGTGAAAATAGTGTGAAAGGACTAAAATGCCCCTCATATACAACGTTATATAAATCTCTCTATACAACTTATATTTTCATACAAATTGACAGATAGGCACATGACATAAAAGACTACCTATCTGAAACATTATGACACTTATCAGATATACGAAAATGACCAAAATGCCCCTGCCTATGTAATTTCCATATTTGAGGTTTTAGATTTTTATTATCAGTCTTTTGAGGTTCATATTCTCTTTTAAAAAAAAAACGATGCCCTTTCTCAGGACCCTAAAACTAGAAAAAAACAGCATGAAGCCTTTGAAGCAAGTGGCCAGGCCCATAGATTGGTACAGGACCTGGCATTTTCTGAATAGGTCACTGTATCATCAACTGGGCTCGGGCCTAAGCTTGAAGAATGGCACCCTGTTATAAGAAAGTTACTGAGCTAAAATAACTTAGTGATTCTCTTGAAGGTTTGTGATCTTTCATCAGTTGGTGAGATCAAGTCGTTTGCATCAAAATTCTCTTCAAAGGAGCAGCCACTTCATATCCTGGTATTGCCTTTCCTTACCAAAATATCATTTAGTAACAAGTTGCAGGTGAGAATTAATTAATGTTATTTTTTGCTTTCTGGTTATACTGAGTGAGTATGGAAGTTCTCTTACATGGTCAAGTACACTTTTTTTCATCATTCGCTGCCTCAGTCTTGTTTTGACAGTGTCATTCTGTTTATTCAATCAATAATTTGAGTTTTAGGTATTGTATGATTTAGTTCCATGTAATCTTTAGATTAAAGGTGTCACAGGTTATGATGGCCATGATACTAACAACCCTTTGATTCAGGGTGCAAAAAGAATACTATTTTGGTTCTAGTTGACATAAATAAGGTTTTTTATACCTTTCAATAAAAACTTTCTGTGATTATAATAAATTATGTGCTCAGTAACTATAAAATGCCAAGGGAGGAGTTTTAAGGCTGTGCATTGTTGAGGGGTATCGTTACTACTTGGGGCTTGAGGGTGTTTCTGTCCTCTTTTCTTCTTGTTGCATAATTAAATAACTACTAAATAATTCCATCGGTTAAAAAAAAAACAGTGATTAAAAATGGTCAAGTTTTTGGCTTTGTATAAGATGTTTAAATTAGGGTAAAGTTTTTGGCTTTGTATAGGATTAAAAACAGTGAATCATTATCTAAGGTAAAGTTTTGGGCTTTGTATAGGATGTTTAACACCGGTTCAACTAATTGATATTTTGGCTGAATGCAAGATACATGCTTGATCAAATAAAGCTGTGTCGAATTTCTTGTGGAAATGTGGGAAAAAAGTGAAGATGAGTAGAGAAAAGGCAAGAATAACTGCTGTCAGACCAAGGTGTACTGCTACTAAGAATGAGATAATTTGATTAGGAAGTTAAAAGCACATTCTATGGAGCCTGAATTAGCATAATTCCAATAACTTTTTTTATTACTATTAAAAATTTATGGGCACTTGTCGCATGTTCTAGTTGTGAGCTCAGAATCGCAATGAGAAAATGTGGAATATTTCTTGTTTTTGTGTTCTAAAATGTTCAACTTCATTCGAAAAGGAAAAAATGATACGGAAACTCTTATTTCATATATATTTTTTTCTGCTAATAATAATAAAAAAAAAAGTATACTTCATTAACAGGGATGAAGACTTTCAGTTTATTTTCTGTTTTATTTATATATATTTGAGGCAGCATAGTTACCTTGCATTGATGGTGATGCTCAATGGAGATAAAACTTATATGCACACCCTGAACGTCTCCTGATTGGTCTGCACTATAAAATTCTAGCTTTTGACCACCATTGTTTGTTTGTTTATTCACATATTATTCTGATCCACTCTGAGTATCACGACTGACAACAGATCATTCTTCTGAGGCCTTAAAATTTTGTTTCATTTTCTAGTTCCCTTGACCGGTTTTTCCTCTGTAGAATTGAAAAACTCCTAGAGATTCAATGTCACATTGATGAACTTATTACTTAATGTTCCTTGCTGATATGTCTCTTCAGATGAATTATTACATGTGCTTAACTAGTGCGATGTGTGGCATGCATTATAAGATTTTCTAATAGAACGGGCAGGTGAGCTAATAATTTTTTTTTTGGTTTAATTAGGTTAACAATGCTGGCTGGCTTGAGCAAAATCGTGTCACTACTTCAGAAGGGTAGGACCGCTTCTTTATTTGCAACCTTAGTGTTCTCTCCACTTTAGATTCTGTATTTGATTCTTGTGAGAGACTAATATGTTTTTTTTTTTTTTTTTTTTTTTTTTTGCTGATCATTTTTTCCAGGTTGGAGTTAAACTTTGCCATTAATGTAGTAGGAACATACTTAATGACGGAGTCGATATTGCCATTATTGGAGAAAACAGCTCCTGATGCTCGAGTCATCACAGTTTCCTCAGGTGGAATGTATACTGCACCCTTGACACAAGATATGCAGGCAAGTTATTTTCATTGGAAGCTAAAAATTAGAACATTGAAAGACGCCCCAACTTGTGAGTTGTTTTTGAAACAGCTCTGACTCTGCATATGGTAAACTGACCATTTTGCATGGTTCTTTTTTCCGTGACCCTCAATTACGTGGCATAGTACATTTTGAGTCACATAGCTTATTATTAGATATACGACCTCTAAAAGACAATAATCATTGGTTGACTGAAAAAATGTGAAACCTTTCTTCATGTCATGACTGAGAGGTGATCATGGGAACAGAGGTCTTGTCTTATATGGTGGTGCTCATGGTCCATCAGATGAGACACTTTAGCTAACCTATTTCACTTCTTTCTCTTTTTCTTTTGTCTTATTTTCCTCCTCTTTGCTTTTGCAGACACTGCTCCAATTTTTTATTTAAGGTTGAAATGAGTTCCTCTTAGATGTGTATATGAAAATTTTCAAATTCAACCTCTTAGGTACATGGGGGGTGGGTGGACGTGGCCTTCCCCTGTTCCCCACATTTCCCTTCCCCTGTCACCCTCTCCCCACCCTCCTCCATGGCAAGGCAGAAGGTGGGAAGGGGAATGACCTTCGTCTGCCCTCCGATTTTCCAGTCAAGGGAGGTGGACCATTTGGTTTTCTAATAACTATTTATATTTTAAAGAATTATATAATGAATGATCAAAAGACAAGTCTAACTGTCATTTGATGATTCTTTCCGAAAATTGAGGACTATGTTTAGAATTTGTCCATATTTAGAAATAAGCATCTAAGAAGCTGCTTTAGAAATACAACAACTAAAAGGGCTTTACTCAGAGAATGTTCTTACTTTCTGCTAAGCTTCTTTCTTTCTTCTCTACACAAGAAGCCGTCACCTTCTTTTTGGTCACTCCTTTTCCTCATCTTCTTTACGCTTTGCTCATAACAGGAAGGAACAAAAAACCAAGAGGTTAAACCTCAAATACTGAATGGCAACTGCTCATCATTTATCAATAATAATGATAGGAACAGCTTAACATTTCTCCAAAACTAATAATGGCAACAGTGCTAGCCGTGTGAGGATGGCAATTGGTTGCTATAATGCAATTAATTAGTTAGGATAACATATGTAGTGGGCAGCTATCCTCGTGAGAGGAAGAGTAGGTAAAGTTTTAGGGGGCATAACTTTTTTCCTTTTAAATGAAGAGTCTTTTGCTTATTCTTAATTTGGATAATTTTTATCTGTGGCAGTTTAGTCGAAGTAACTTTAATGGTACAGAACAATACGCCAGGAATAAGCGTGTTCAGGTCAGTAAACTTAATTCTGCTCTTTGTTTGTAGAAAATGGAAGATGCTAATTTCAAAGTACTCTGCCAAATCAATTGCCGGTTTGTATTTGTTGTTGAAGAAAATCTTCAATTTCTAGCATGGGATGTTATATACCATTGAGACCAACCCCTTGCAAGTGATTCTTCAGCCCATTCAAGGAGTTGGGACCCATAATTTACATGTCTGGCTGTATTCACACTGTGCTGAGCTGCAGAAACATACTCTTCATCTGCATTTAAAGTATTGTGTTTCTGCCATTTGATTCCATTTATAGCGGTAATTGGTAAAAGTTAGAAATGCTGAAAAATAATGTTGCTTTCTGGAAGATCTCGTGTGGAGAGGCAGGAAGCACTAGAAAATTGTGAGATTGTTGCAAGTAAAGACCTGGAACTGCTAATATACTATTAGTATTTTTCAAGAAAAAAATATGCTACTATAACCTACCCAGCCCATGTTTCCGTCTTTTTTTGTGTGCTGGGACATGGAAATACATCTCAAAGGCATTGAGCCACAGAAATAGAATTATTTCTTTATTTCTTGTATTATATTTTCTTCTATTAGGAGGAAAACAGTGCATCTGTCAAGGTTGTCTTAGTTTTATTCATTGGAGTTTGTAAATCAGTCTTAGGAATTCAATCTCTTTGGACTAACCAGATATCCAGTTGAGAAGCAATTAGATATTGGCTGCTCTTATTATTGTTGTAATTTGCATGTTACATCTCTATCCTTCTTTCAAGGTTGCGTTAACTGAAAAATGGTCGGACAAGTATGGCAGCAAAGGAATTGGTTTCTACTCAATGCATCCCGGTTGGGCTGATACACCAGGAGTTGCCAAAAGTTTACCTGATTTTTCCCAAAGGTAAGAATTTTCTGTCGACAATACAAGGAAAAGTTGACATAAAGTTGCATTCACCAAACACATTAGCTTATACAAAAACATATTGGGACCTTGAAAATCCATACATATCAGCCTACATGAATATTAATTGGCGATTAATCAAACCTTGATCTGGGCCAGCTACTTTATGGCCTAAAACTTTGAGCGAGTCAAAAGACACTCTAAAATCCACAATAGATGTTCTTAAAACTTGTTGCCTGATGCTATTACAAGCCAAAATTAGTCTACAAAGACTCCACTTGGTCCTGACATATTTTCTGTTCTCTTCTACATTTTATGAAATTTTCAGAATGTCTGGAAAGCTTAGATCGAGTGAAGAAGGTGCGGACACTATAATCTGGTTAGCTTTACAGCCCAAAGAAAAATTGGTATCAGGCGCATTCTATTTTGATCGGGCGGAAGCACCAAAACACTTGCCATTTGCAGGGACCGCTGGTTCCCATGTCCTCATTGGTTCCATCTATGACAGTCTCCAATCCTTGTGCAACCTTCCTAAATAAGTTTTGAACCATCCAGGAAGGACTTCCACCGTGTGTGACAAACTCTTTAGTGTTCGGCAATATTTAGCCTGAGGGGTCTTTGTAGTTGTGAATCCTCTGTTACAGTATCATAATTCTGGTTGTTTTTGTAATTCTGATACCTGTTTGACAAACTCGAGTATAAGGAAACCTTTTGAGTTTCTTATCTCCACCCATGTAAAAGCCTAGTCTCCTTCGTATGGATGCTGAAGGGGAAAAGTTCTTCACCCCTGCCATTCATGCTACAATTGACTTGACATCCTAATTGATGGGTACATTGGATCCAGGGAAAAGAAAAGAAAATCAAAATTTTACTATTATTATTCAACAAAAAAAAATTTAAAGTCTCTTACATAGATTATCGAACCATACCCGATTTATGGTCAAACTAGAGCAAGCAAAATCCAGGTTCTCCTAAATAAGAACCAAAAAAGAGTTCGGTTTCGATTTTACCTAGTTGAACCAGCCGGTTCGGTCCGTTTTTTATAACATTGGTCTAATAGACATAATATATAAATAAAATATAAAATATTTATATGCGGGTTACGAGCTTAGTATCTATTTTGGATTGATTTGAGTCCAAAATATATATATATATATATATATCTAACTCTCTTGACTAGGTCGGTTTTTTGTACTTAAACGATTAATCTTTTAGATTGTATCAGTTAGCCTCTTGAGTCAAACAAACAAAAACTTTGATCTATTTACAAATCGAAGCCCTCAATTTGAAAGCGAATCAAATTAAGGATTAAAAGCTAACCATTTCGGTAGCGGCAGCATGTTTTTCTTCTAAAGATCTAAGCTATAACAACCAAACGTAGCAGGGAAAGGGAAAAAACAAAAATAATAAAATGCACCAGCCGGGAATCGAACCCGGGTCTGTACCGTGGCAGGGTACTATTCTACCACTAGACCACTGGTGCTGCTCTATAGAGAGGGCTTTCAGAGTTTTGATTAAAAGAAATAATACGATCTGCAGGTTATTCTTAACCATTAGGGAGCATTAGGAGATGCTGAGAGAAAATACAATTGCAAAGTGGGTACACATGAATTTTGAGTACTTTAGAAATTAACTTACTTTATAATGAAATGGTTTTGATTAAACAAATCACCACTCCATTTATTACCATTTACAAACCCCACAGATTTAACTCCAACCAATAATTCTGCTAAAAAAACCCATAATAACTGCAATACACTTCCATAAGAAAATCTTCCTTTGAAACTTAAAATATTTACAGATTACAAAAAATATGGAGAAAAGGCTATAATCTACAAAAAAAAAATCTGGAATGTAGTTACTAGGATGAAACGAGTATTATAGGCTTTTTCAACCAATACAGTTGAAACCTCTGCCTCGCATATTCCATGTAATCAAAGTCAATTTCATTCACATGGTCCTGTAGGTAAAGTAATGAAAGTACACCGTCATGGTCTATCCGAATCACTACAAGTAAGAAAAGAAAATTAGAAAAAAATGATGGTTGAGGTTGTCTACCGAGATTATTCCCCATAAACCCCAAGTTAGATGGCTTGCAAGAGTGTACTTCTCGACATCCTGGAGCAGCTGCTTAACATCGTCACCACTAGGCTCACTACCTAGTGGAAATTAAACACAATTTATTTCTCACAATATCACACTAAACTTTTATACGTCTATTTAGCTAAAACTCTTATTCAGACTTACTATTCCTGTAAACGTAATGATGAAGGCATACTGAGAATGACTACACTTTTGAGGCAAATAGGGTAACCAAGACACCTTCACTATGAGAAATAGAATAAACCAATGGTGCCTATCAACCTGGAAGCTTGCTCAGAAAGAAAACAATATTCTTTATCTTTCAAGGACAAATAAACATCAAGAAAAGGTTATGGGCCTATTTCCGCATTAAGCTCATATGAGTTCTTTCATATTTCTATGTTACTAATCCCCATCACAACTAAAAGAATCCAATCCAATCTAATCAATGAGTACAACAAATCGGGAGACCCTTTTTTCTCCTTTTAAACTACAGCTACTAAATTATCATACTACAAATAACCTGCAATTTAATAAAATTTGCAGCAGAGGAAAGTATTCTTTAATTATTCTACCAGAATGAACAAGAGCACCATTCACTGTTAACTTCCCAAATCCATAAAGAATAAAAATGTACTGTTTGATTCTGCCAAGTTATAATTTAACCTTCGTATGCTGGAAGATGCTAAATTGTAGTGAAATAACTTTACCTGAAGAGCTCAGATACTTTTTGACAAACTGCTTGCGCTTCTCAAATTCTATCACCATAATAAGGTCAAATGGTAAACATAGTCAGAAGCCACATAGAGTTTTGAATTGAACTTTCACATAAATAAATACCTAGAAACTTTTGAAGATTTTTTATTTTGTTTTCTATAACAAAATAGTTGAAGAGTGTTAGATTCAAAATCATCAACTGACCTGGATATTTGCTGTAATCCAAAATATGAGGTGTATCAGTATGATAATCAGCAGCCATCTCGCAGAAGTGATTTGCAATATCATATGCCACAGGGTTGAAAGTAGCATACTCATAGTCCTAATAACATAACAAGTAAATCTGAGAAACAGTGCAACTATATATCTTCTATTGACACCCAAATGTTATAAACTTAATATTAAGGAGTGCGGACCTAAGTTTATATACGCTTAAGTGCACCCAATTTTTAATTTAACCATCAAAATTAAATTAAACAAATTAAAAATTAAGTTCTTCTTATTCTACATTTATTTATCATCCCATGCATTAATGGTAATGGTCATTTGATATTTTTCTTATTTTTATAAAATTTTAATGATAAAATAAAGATAATAGCATTGTTGTATATTGTAATGAGGTAAGTGAGTAACTTTTCTTAAGAAGAAAAAATTGGATGCAACCAAGGTTAGTTAGACTTGAGTCTGGCCTCTCCCTAATACTTAAATCAACCCATTTAGTTCTGGAGCATTTGGGGTACTAGGAAAGACTCAACTATGGACATTTGATGCAGTAAATGATAAGAAATATGGTACTTAACAAATTAGACTTACTATTATTGTCACAGTTCTGATCTCAGCATCAATCATTATGTTTCCATACTGAAGATCATTGTGACAAAAGCCAATCGTCTGGTTGTTATGTGACAATTTCCTTTCCATGGTATCTATCTCCTCTTCCAAGGTATCCAGTTGAAATTGTTTGGCTTCTTCAAGGGAGCACAGTTGTTGTGCCGTTTTAAGCCAACTCCTGAAAGAGCGACAAAAAAATATTCTGTTAAGAACTTTAGAATTATGATTTTTTTCCGTGGACTTCTTCAGATGAAAAAGTAACAATACCTTAACCGCTGCCAGAGGGGAGTATTTCTTGGGCCAGATAAATCAAGATCATGGAACTCCCTCAATTTCACAGCTATAAGGGCAGATATTTCTTTGTCGTGCAGGTCAGCAGCCGAAAGTGTCTAAATCGTAACCATGTTAAAATAGGAAGTAAACGACTTTGATTTTCAATGGAAAAAGAAAACTTCAACTTCTTTTCATATGATGATCTTCTTTCATTCATTTGAAAAAACTTCAGGGTACTTCCATATGTATGACATTAAGAACAAACCCTTTGGATCCTTTAATTTTCAATGGAAGAAGAAAACTTCAATAATGATCTTCTTTCATTCATTTTTGAGGACTTTCATGGTACTTTTCAATAAGTATGACATTAAGAATAAACATTTGAATCCATGTTCGTATTCCCCTGTTTTCCTTACTTTTTCACAAAATCAAGAGCTAACTTTTTCTTTCTTTTTTCTTCCCTCATGATATCTAATTTATTCTATTTATTACTAAAATAATAAAATTTCATCTAATAAGTAGTACAGAATTTTCCTAGAAGAAGTTTCAAACTAGAAGCCTGACCATGCATCCCTTTGGAATGACTTCTTTCTCTTTTAGGAAGAGAAAAAAAAAACAGGGTGTTCATTTCAAGCATTGATTACATGTGATGCTTGAACCAAAGTGGCCAAGAAACAGACTGAACTTGCACACATGACACTGCTGAATATACCTAGCAAATATTTGAAATTTTTTGTCTGGATCCTTCAGTCAAACATAAGAACAGATCATAAATAAATTTATTAAGTATTGAGATAGCAGAAAAAATTTACAGACCAAACTGCTTTACAAGCAAAAACTAAAACAACCCACAAATGAACAAAAAAGATATTGTCATTTGAACCAGACAAATAAAAGTTGAAAGACTCATGAAACAAAAGATATTGTCATTTGAAGGTGTTATGCAATACCGATGAAGTTGAGCAAAGAGATGAATGAACAATACCAACAGCTACTATAAAGGAAACAAAAATTACAAATAGTCAATGTATTCAAAAGATATTATAAGCTACATCCAATGAGTGATACTGAAAGTGATAAACGTCACTTACCCTAGCATGAATAAACTCTTCAACCCTCCCGTTTGGGAAACGACCCAGAAGCCGGGGGCCCTGCCCATGCTTTGACAAGCACTCAAAAGTCCGAATCTCATCTTCCCGATCAAAGAAAACCTCCAGTCCCTCACCATAAATCCTAACAAGAACCGTCCTTGATTTTGACCCTATATCTGTTGGCCAGATGATCTGGTAGACCTGATTTGTCAGTGCACCTTTTAGTTTGAGTACCTCTATCGCCTTCGAATCAATGACATTGTTCCAATTTGATGCCAAACAATGCAAAATTCTCTTAGCTTCTACTGGAAGCTGACATTGACTGTTTCGGATGTCATTGTTGTTACCATCATCGTTAGTCTTATCAATCTCATCAGCAACCATATTGAAAACCTCCAGGAAACAGAAAGCTGTACAAGATTCTTTGATAAACAGAAATGGATGCACCAATCTCCTCAGAATATATGCGGACTGCTTCAAATGAAATAAAAGAAAGGAACAGAGAGCGAAGAAGAGCAAAGGTGGAGAAGTTAGTAGAGGAATTTCAGACGACAATGTAATATTTAATCGAATGAATATCTACTCCAGAGTAACCTTTTAAAACCCAGAAATTCAATAGATTGACCGGGAAAACAAGGATTTAAAATCGGAATTGCACCAGAAAGTCCTGTTTTACTCAGCGAGAAGAGCAGAAAAATCCAAAGAAAGAATAATATTAAAGTCCCGTTGCCCTTGAGTTTTTCTTTTTTGCAAGCGATCAAAAGGGTGGACCAAGCGATTAACGATACTATAATCAAATTAATAGCTCCTACAGATTAAATTTTAAAAGCCAGATCTCTCAATAGATTTGACCGAGAAAACTAAATATTTTAAACCGGAACTGCACCAGAAAGTCCTGTTCTACTCAGCGCAAACAGTAGAAAAATCCGAAAACGGAGAATAAATTTGTCAATCAGGTTATTCCTATTTCACAAAAGTTGCCCTAACGATTTTGCTCTCTTGTCTGCGATAAATGGGTGGACCAACCGATTAATGATTCAATAGCAATAAAGTTCTTGTGATAGTTACTAGAAATGGAACTAGGTGAGATTTCTCTGTGGTCCTAATCAGAGCATTCGAAACCGAACAAAGCTAGACGAATATCTACAACCAGAAAGTCCCAACTCAGATTTTCTCGTTCTTGACTTTCGACCGCAGGGTGGAAAATCGAGAAATCTTCGCTGAGCCAGCTAACGCATTTGACGTGGCAGTCGAACTGCCGATCATTCTTCAAAGTTGACCAGCCGTCAGTTGCACGCAGCATAGTACCTTTCTAAATGAGCGCAACCCTCTTTCCGGGACATAATAACCGTCCAATTACGGTGACCTTCAAAACAAACTTATCCGACAGATATTTATGGAAATTGGACAGGGCCGTCATGAGAAGTTCAGGTGAATGGTACTGATCTCTGAATACAAAGAAGTGATGAGCTGTGAACATCTATCGATAGGGATATCTACAAGGACGACATCCCTGAAAGCCACGATTAATCTAATTCTCGCGCAAGAAAATCTGTTAAAACAAATGCGATTTACAATCATGGTCAGCTCGTACGCGGCGTTCTTTCAAACACGTTTTTGGATCAGAAAAGACTATGAACGATCGTTTAAAAAATCAAAGCCGAAATCTGATGGACTGAACAGAAACAGGATAAGAAAAAAAACTTCAAGATTCGATTTGAATTTCGTTTGAGAAACTTTAGTTTTAGAAAGAAGGAATCTAAACTGCAAGAGAGACACTCCTCAGCTCTCGCTCATTTCATCTATTAAGAAGTGAGGTCAGCTCTCTTCTCCCCGGCGCATCCACAAGTCTGCAGAAGGCTAAAGTCGAAAGAACGATATAAAAAAAACGAAATTAAACGGACAGCCCTTCACTTTCAGAAAGATTTTCATCGAAGACAAAAAAGAAACTAGAAAGCCAAACTATAGTCTTCCAATCGATGATGAAACTCCGCCCGGACAAACAAAATCCTAACATACATCCAAACGATAAGAAAAATTCATGCAACGGCAAATGAAAAAAAGAACAGAAAAAAAGAAAAACTCACCAAACAAATGCCAGCGGCTTCAACCGAAAGAATACGTTTCGGAAACCGGGAGGGCAGCGAGCAAGAGCTAGAGCGAAATTGGCGATGACTGGCGAGCTGCAAGGACCAAGGCGAAGCGACAAGGTGGGAGAATCGAGAAGCAGAGACCATCTCAGCAAGCTGTTTATACTTTATAGTTGTCTAACAATGGCGGTAGAACTGAAGAGTAAGAAACGCGTCTCCCAATCTCCGAAAAGCCTGTGTCAGCGGCGCTCGACTCGAAAAACATGTGGATTCTGTAGCCAATCATGTGGGTGTGGCTCTTGGACGGACGTCCACGTGGAGATTGGAATTTAACGCTGCCACGAGTTCTGACAGTTACTGACACCGAAGATTCGACCCGACCAACTGAAAATTCGAGTTGGATCGATCGTAGGACTGAAGATTCGAATCTCTTTCTTACACTTTGACTCACTTTAAATCAACCATTAGAGGTTCCTCCGACACACCACAACGGCGGCCAAGGGAAGAGAAGAGAGCATCAAGTCCACATAAAGACGAACCAAATAAGGAGCATCCAATGTAGCTAGTAAAAATTACAGCAATTACAGGTCAAATTGTACAGTCGAACTCATCATATTATTGGTTTGATATTATATACAACCGAAACAGAGTCCGACTCCTATAAGATCAAAACTTGAAGAATGGTATAGAAGACATGTCTTGTGTGATATAGAACATAAATACAACTCAATTCTTCTGAAGAACGGCTTCCACAGCAAAAGACAGATTCTGCACAAAGTTAATCCCCATAGAATCGTTCCAACAAAAGCAATTTGACCAACTTAGGCATTTTAACATCCACTTGAGTCCAAAAGCACAACATACCACACAACTGAAACGAATCTATGGGTGAGTAATTTTCATGCAAGGTAAACAATACATGACTGCCTGTACACAACCATATCAAGAATGCCTGTAAAAAAAATTAAATTAACGGCAAGGAATATATGAAATACCCTAAGGCATACTACCACCAACAAGGCCAGGCTGTGAGAATCCGATGACACTATCATTGACAATAGCAACCTGTTCTGATGCAGCATGAAGACCCCACATTGCCATCCTATACCCCTCTGCTGTTCTTGCTCCTTCCTCTGCTATTTTCATGGCTCGTCGACACAAATCATTATACCGCAGCATCATAGATTGCTGGCAATAATCTCTTATTTCAATATTTCCTTCAGCTAACAAATCCTTACTCTTGGCATTTTTTGTCCATCTTTTCAAGACATAGTGATCAGGAAGCATAAATACATTGGCAACCCTAAATACATTCAAAACATGTCTACACAGAATCCCCATGAATTCAAACATGTGACAATCACAAGTGGCTCTTATTTCAGCAGGAATAAATTCAACATTGTTATGGTTATGATCTTCGCCAAACTTGGCAACCCTGTATGTCTTGATAGCCCCATCTTCTGTCACTTTCTTAGCAACATAACCAAAACATTCAAACAGTTCAACTTGAAATTGCTTAAACATCTCTCTAGTGTAAAGAGACGCTGCTTGTTTTTCCATAGGAGATGATGTCTTTAAATTTGGCGTTGTGTATAAAGTTTCATAATCTGCTTCAACTTCCTTATGATGCAAATTGTCCAGAGTATTATCATACTGCTGCACAAATTCTTCCAAACTGCCCCCTGCACTGATGTACTCATCAAAGAAAGAGCTGATACATTCGCTACTAGGGTTTGATGGCATTCCAGCAAAAAACACGCCTTTCAAGAAAACAGGTGCCCAAAATTTGCGATCTTCATACAACAATTCAAGCCACTCGTTCTTTCCAAGACCAAATTTTTCCAAAAGCAACTCCCACTTGGACTCAAATTCATTGATGGTGGAAGTTTCATAAATACATTTCTGAAATTCCTCCTTGAAGTTTTTGTGAGAACGATATATAGCACCAAATTTTTCTGGGAATTTTCTTTCAATATTCCACATACAATATCGATGTTGAGTCTCTGGGAACACCTTTGCAACAGCAGCTTGAATGTTCCTATCTTGGTCAGTAACTATAGAAGTCGGAGCCTTCCCTGACATTGCAGAAAGCCATACTTTGAAAAGCCAAACAAAAGATGATTCAGACTCATCTGTTAGTAGTGCACAACCAAACAAGACAGGCTGGTTATGATGATTCACTCCTATAAATGGAGCAAATGGAACCCCATATTTTTTCATCAAGTAGGATGTATCAAAGGTAACCATGTCACCAAAGTAATTATAATTCATCCTTGAGGTAGCATCAAGCCAAAAAGCATTAGTCATACAGTTATCATTGTCAACTTGTATGGCATAAAAGAAGGATGTGTTATCATTCTGCATGTGCTTAAAGTAATCAAGGATGGACTGTGTATCTCCTTTATGCAGACTTGAGATCTGATGTCTAGGTACATCAGAAGCGCCTCTGTGAGAACGCAGAAACTGGACTTGACTTGGGCTTGCTAGTGGATGATTATGTTCCCTTTCAAATGTTTTAACAACCCATATCCCTGGACCGACCTTTCTCACATTTAGCAGCGCCTTGCACCCTACCCTTGTGTCAGCTCGGTGACGCTTTTTTGTGCCTTCCTTGTTCAAACGAAATCCTTCTTTATCACAAACATATTGCTGAGCTATCATAGATTTGTCCCGCCTAGATCGATGGGAATAATTAATGCGGGTCCCGAAGCCCACACGTCTAGCATATGCATTATAGTATGCCCTTGCTTCGACTTCAGACTCAAACACCATGCCAACATATGGCTCCAAATTGGAATCTCTTTTAGTTACAAATAAGTCCCTTCCTTGAAAATCTTCCACCAATGCATTGTCACTTACACAAGCTTCGTCTTCCTGTCTTTTGTCCTCTCCTCCAGATGCTTCTGATGCATACACATTACTTCCTGCAGCGTCCATATCCTTGAAAACTTGGACCATCTGCAATTGATTCAGATTTGCCAGATCATGGTTATGACATTTCTCAAAACTCTTTACAACCCATTTAGTGGGACCTGCTCTCTTTACAGTCATTGATGCATGGCAACCTACACTAATTCCTGCTCGAGCGTGCTTGCTTGGACCTTCATTGCTTGAAGGAGAAAATCCTTCCATACTACAAACATATTGTTGTGCAGTAATGTTCCTATCACGCCTTGAGCGATGGGAATAACTGACACGGGTTCCAAAATCAAGACGCTTCGCATATGAGCTATAGAATGACCTTGCACTCTCCAAAGATTCAAATTCTAAACCCACATATGGTTCTAAAACCATACCATCCGCCTTGGGTACAACTTTCTCTATTTCCTTGTCATTGACTGCAATAGAATCGCCAGCCACGGCAGGTTCAACTGTGCAACATTCTGTAGTATCATCTTCCCCCCCAATGTCAGGTTCCATTAACTCGTGACCTTCATGTACACCTACTTCCATTGTACTAAATGCTCATATATACCTGCAATTCATAAAATTGTTAAATTTTTAGTATAACTTTAGATTATTAGCAAAAAAAAAAAAAAAAAACTACATTTTGCATTAGAATGACTATCTACTTAACATAGTGACCAACTCATTAACCTCAACAATTTCTGATATATGATCAGCTAACCACATGTGACATCAATGTGGACCTGGGGCTATAAAAAGCAATCTTATTGGGCCTCTGGCACAATGGCCATGCACATTGGTGGGCTGGCTCCCCCCCACTCCGCAATTTTATTGGGCCTTTGGCACAGTGGCCATTGGTGGGCTGGGTGGGGGTGGCTTCAGTTTAGATGTCACAAATTAATGAGTTGAACCTTCCCCCTCCCAAAAAAAAGATGCGGGTACGGGTTGTCTGTCATCCCTTCTCCCCACTTTTTGTGTGGAATTTGTTGCATAGGGAAATGGATGTAAAGGCAGCCCTATGAAGAGGAAGGGGGTAGGATATGGCCACCCCAGCCCCATCTCCTATGAGAGATTCCTTAGCCTATGGAAAAATGGGGGAATGGAGTGGGTCCCTTCCCTGTTTTTGCACGATGGGGAGGACAGGGGCAAGAGAGGGTGACCCCCATCCCCATGCCTGTATCCATGTCTCTGTGTGCCCATCTCCCTATTCTTTCTCAACGATGACAAAGAAGGGTACCCAATTCAAAGGAGGCGGGTCTGACTTTTTGAAGAAACAAATTGGTTTTAAAAATTAACTAATAACAAATTTGTCCCTATCCAACAGTCCATGTTAAATTTTGGAATAATATATTTAGAATTTAGCAATATTTGTTGACCTTTCGACTTGTCTTTTTCTTTAATAAAATTTCCCATCCTTACAAAGAAAGTCATATTTGAAAGTATAGTCTCCAGATGGTCATATTTGGAAATACGATAACTAAGAATTACGCTAACTAAGAGGACCATATTTGAAAATTACCCCCTAGAACTTTCCTGAACACATGCACAAACACAAAAATAAATAAAATCAAAACATAAAATGCAGATGAATTGAAAACTAAGACTCCACTTCTCTCTTGTCATTTAGAACTTATTCTTTCATTCTTAGCAGGTGATCCAGCAGTTGATATTTTACTGACCCAGTCAACATGTTAGTTGAACAGTCTTGCTTTAGATTGCCTCAACCGGTATAATGAAAGAACCTTTTCCAGCACTAAGCTACTTACACTCTCTGGAGGCTGCTCTATGCTATTTATGCAGCTATAAGATGCAGCGGAACACATAATAGTTCAATGGATTTACATCCCCCAGTCTGCAAATTCTGTAGCAAATGCTCTGACGAAAGAGGGAAGCTCTTACTAAAGTCTTCATGTCCTAGACATTTCTTCCACCGAATTTAGAACCCCAAACATACAGAATAGAGATTTTTATCACTGTTCGCTGTGTGATTTTATACTAACCCTGTTTAGGGGTTTAACATTATCGTGTAACTATTGTTTCTTAATAATACAACATCTCATATCCAAAAAACGAAAGATTGCATCTTCGTGACTCTGCCTCCTCGAAACCAGGTTTTTGTCAATGATTGTTTCTCACTTATTACATTTGATTGATTATGAATTTCTTAACTTATCAATTGGAACAAAAAGATTGTTGTAAGAATGAGAAATTCATAACATGCCTATTAAGAAGCAATGCCATTTTGTTTTCTCATTCCACGACGATTTTAGCTTGTTTTTTGTCAAGTATGCTAATCAAAATAAAGAGTAGTGAAGAGGGTGGGTAGTTTTAAGATGCTTTTTTAACTATTTATCTATTAGATATACTTAGAGGTTTGATTAAAATGTACTAATAGAACCCATTCATGGGCCCACATTCATGAATGGGATCCTCTCCCGATGTAAAATTTCTCATTCACAAGACTAGCACTGTGAAATAAATTTGACCAAATCCCCACTCGGCCAAAGATTTGGATTAGAGAGACACCTGTTCAGTCCTTATAGAATAGAGAGACTCATCTCACCCTAAACTCCTGTATTCGACCAACTTGAAAAGGTAAATTTCCATGACCATCTCTGTTTTTGCTTCAATTGTGTTTTGTGTGAGGAAACTACATTACAACATTTCTTACTTTTTCTATTAACTGCTTAATGATTTATTGGACTGAAAGAAAAAACATCAAGCCTACTCAATACACAGTTACATCTTCCCCAATGATAAAAGCCTAAATTCTTCTATCTATCCCTATTATTTGAACAAATTGAAATCTGATGGAAAATGTTGTGGACAGAGCCTTTGGCTCGATGGACACATGCATGTGGGCAGAGATCCATTGCGACGTCTTCAGTTCAAGTCTATCTAGGGGTATAGGGTGTAGTGTGCGTCTGTACTCAACTTTCAAACATTGAAAAAAAAAAAAAAAAGGAAATGTAGATAAGAGGCTATGACAGGTAGTAAGACATCATCTCCAATGAGAAAATTTTTAGAACTACACCTTCTTGGTTTATCTCTCTCTCACTTAGCTTTACTATATTTATTTACTCCGTGTCTCTACTTTACATTAAGCTAGAGCTAAAAAGAAAACAGAACATCTTCCTCATATCTTTTAGATTATACAGGAGAGAATTCTATAGGCTTACTGATTCCATAATTAAAACTCTTAACTATTTATGTGATTTCACTTTGAGGTTCCAGAGTTGTCTTCTTTGATTTGTCCCAATCTCTCGTTTCCAGAGTTGTCTTCCATAAATACTCTCCATTTTTGAGCTATCAGCTCCAAGTGACTAACAGTTTGTGCTGTTGGCAGAAACCGCCATATGCTTCTCAGGGATGTGTAGTTCCTAGAATGGCAAACTAACAATGCTTTTCATTCATAGCCTGCCATCGATTCCATCGTGTTAACCCTTTTCCTTCTACCATGATCACTAATAGGACTGGTAAGCAGATTGTGATCTCTTTCTATTTAATCTGAGAAAAGAATTTCTCTTTTACCCTTCAGGAATCCATTAATATTTTTGGATTCTTGAGCCTCTTTCTGTGACTAACTTCCGAAAGAAAATGTATGAAGTTCCAGAGGTATTTGCCGGGTTGGCGCTTTTGAGACAACTTGACAACGTAATTCTGAGTTTGGTTCACTTGGCAATGGAGCTGCTGAAGCTACTGACGTAAACTTAACTCATATTGTTTCACTTTTTTTTCCTTCTTGGAACAAGCTTTGACATTGTTTCGTGAATAATAAAAATAAACTTTAAAGTAATAAATTTCTCAATGGTTGGCGTATTTGTGCATGAGTTTTAAGCTAGTTGACCAGAAGAAAATCTGAGAAACTGAGCAACATAAAGATATGATCACTTTTTTCTTGAGGACTGGGAACTTCATCTTTGAGAGCCAAGACATGACGCAAGGAGGCTTCCAAGTGATCATAAGAAAGTAGGCTGAAAATTAAGCATGGCATCGCCCAACCAAAACCTAAATCTGACCCCATCCCTGCCCCAAACCGCATCCCTACCCTAGGCTAATTCAAACAAAAAGCAAATATCGGGGAGGAAAAACAAAAAAAAAAAAAAGAACGAATCATAAATATAATAATCAAAAAGTAAGTATTGTAGAACTAACCTTTCCCTTAGTCGAATGAGCTGAATTCGACGCCAAACGAGCAGCACCTCCCTCTCGGCAGAGTAGACGACGCAAAAAACATCAAAAAATGAAAAAAGAAGGGATAGGTGGAATTGATCCTCATTCTAGAATAATTTATCGGATTTAAGATAAGGAACGGGAAATGGATCTTAAGAGACGAAGGGGGAGTGAGGGTTTAGTTTGCGTTCGTGGAAGGAGACAGAGAGGAAACAGAAAATCTATTAAGTTTAATTACCATAATACCCCTCAAAATATTACATAGTTACTTGAGTTAATTTTTATCCTAGTAAAGTTAAAAATTAATTTTAGAATCCAAGATTACGTAGACAATTGTGCCTTGTTTTAGGGTTACATATGTCAATTCTTCTTTTCTAATTTCGCTTAAATTTTATTTGTTTGTTTTTTTTTTTTTTTGAGAAAATGACGTGAATTTAAAAATAAGAGGAAAATATGAAATCAATTTTTTTATTTTTTAAATGAATAAATCCAATAATTAACTAATAATCCCGTTTAACTATCACACCTTTTTCGGATAAATCAAATGAACTAATTTTCTCATTGAATTTTTTTATTAGAAAATATTATTTTTAACCGATTTTCTTACATTTATGCTGTCATAGAAACCCACATAAAAGTTATTTATGATGTTTGTATTAATAATAGAAATAAATTATTTTTTATAAATAATAAAAATAAAGTTAAAAGTAAGAGGTAAGTGATCAGGAACCCTTTTAGAGATCATTGGTTTATTTTTCTTACAGTTCCTATTGAAGCAATAGCAACTTATTTTCTGATAATTTTTAGCATTTCTTAAAGGTGAGAAGAACTAAGAAGAATCAAAAGGATAAAATTTTCGATTCAAAAAATGGCATAAATGCTGAAAAAAATAGTCAACTGGAAAATTTTCTTACGACATTTTTTTCTACCCTGTCATATTGACATAAACACACCTTGACTTTTAAGGGAATTTCCCTTAAATACCCATTTAAAATAAAATATTTTCAAAAATACCGACATCATCAAAATATTTCTAAAACTACCCAACTTTGATCGGTCAAACTTATGTGTTCAGTCAAAAGCGACATGTAAGCTTTGACTGCTTATGTGTCGCCACATCATCAATTCAGTAAACATAGATCAACACGTCGTCTGACACGTCATTATTCTACCACGTCATATGCCACGTAAGCTGTTCATTAAATAAAAATTAAATAATTTAAAAAAAAAAAATCAGATATATTTTTTATTACCTAATATCTACAATATTGAATATTTATCTTTGGGAAAAGTAATAAATTTTATGTCTCGAAGCCTAAAAATTATTTTAGAGTTTAAAAATATAATTTATTTGTATAATTTTTATCACATTATTTAAAAAATAATAAATTATTAAAAATATATATTAGTTAATTAAAAATCTTACAACACCTTTTATTATCAATTAAAAATTTTTATTAACTAAAAAAATATGAAAATTTTACTTGAGTTTAAAAAATAAATGTACCGGTACACTTTTTATTACCTTATATTTAAAATAATAAGTTATAAAAAATCTTACTCTTACCATTTTAACACCTTTTTATTATCGATTTAAAAATTATTTTAATAAAAAAATTTGAAAATTTTAGTTTTGAGTTTAAAAATCAAATTTATCAATATGTTTTTTTTCAAATTTATTATTACCTTATATTTAAAATAATTAAAAATACAAAAATTATATAATTAATTAAAAAATCTTACTCTTACTAATTTAATATATTTTATTATCGATTTAAAATATTTTTTAATTTTTTAATTGAGAGGGGGGCGTCGAGGGCGAGGTCTGAGGGCGAGCGGTGGGGAGCAACGGCAGCAGGCACTGCGAGAGGGGAAAGGAGAGGGGGGAAGAGGAGAGGAGAGGAGAGGAGGCCGAGACTGAGCGACGGCAGCAAGAGGAGAGAGGGCGAGGCCCGAGGAGGCCGAGGCCGACGAGCGGTGAGAGGCCGAGAGGAGAGGGGGAAAGAGGAGAGGAAGTCGAGGCCAAGCGGCGGCGAGAGGGCGAGAGAAGAGGGGGCGAGAGGAGAGGAGAGGAGGCCGAGGCCGAGTAGCGGCAAGACGGCGAGAGGAGAGGAGGCAGAGGCCAAACGGCGGCGAGAGGGTGAGAGGAGAGGAGAGGAGGCCGAGCGACGGTGGCGAGAGGGCGAGAGGAGAGGGAGTGAGAGGAGAGGAGAAAGATGAGAGGGGACACATAAGGCATTTAAAATAACTTATTTTGAAAAACAATGCGGTGGAATATGGTGAGGATTGTTTAATTTTTTATTTAATGACGTGTCAGCTTACGTGGCAGATGACGTGGTAAAATAATGACATGGCAGACGACGTGTCGATCTGTGTGTATTGCAATGATGGCGTGGCGACACATAAGCAATCAAAGCTTACGTGTCACTTTTGACTGCAAACATAAGCATTTGACTAGTCAAAGTTGGATAGTTTTAGAAATATTTTGATGACGTTGGTATTTTTGAAAATATTTTATTTTAAATGGGTATTTAAGGGAAATTCCTGACTTTTAATTAATCTCGTGTCTTATAAATATGAAATACCTTGGAGTGATTCTTGAAGGAGTAAAGGTTCTTGAAACTCTTTTTACGTTTAAGTGAGATTGAGAAAAGTTGGGCTTGATTATGCAAACTCAGGGGCAATCCCTTGAATCTTTGGGATTCAAAGTAGTTTGACCCATTTTATACAATTATCCCCTTCTTTTAACAATTTCTCCGCAGCCCCAGAATGCAGCAAGCCCCCTCCCTCTTCTCCTTTCTGTGTCTGAAACCATTCAAAATCCTTCGGCTATGAACAAAAAATAAAAATTTATTGCGTACGAGACATCTGGAATCGTCCAATGGCCTACAACGAAACCAAAGCAATTAGCACTGAGAGTAAGGTGAGAGCAACACTGCGCGGCGTCAACGAGAGTCTCTCACTGCCATTTTCTATCTGAATCGGGAAGAGGCAATCGCCCTGTGACATGTTCTTGGTGGTTATCTTGGCCAGCCCGTTGAAGTTACAGGCTTGCACATCCTGGTCTTGCATCTGAAAATACATGTTGAAAGCATAGGAAGCGTTTGCAGAAGCATCCAAGTTATTGCAGGAACACCCATATCCAAGAGCAGTGCAGTCACCGTTTGAGCAAGCGTAGTCCATATTAGCAGGCAACTTACTCGTACTTTTGGCCTCCTTATTCAACACACACCACTGCTTTTCCAAGTACTGCACCCCTTTGGCTGGAAGCAAGTTTTTATCATTTCCATGGCCGGTTAGATCCATTGGGAACTTGGGTTTGCCGTCGTAACTAAAGATGCCCCAGTGCCGCTCAAAGTTTCCCGGAGCAATACTCTTTTGGTCTTCATCAAGCAAACCAAAGAGGTAAACTTCTAGGGGTCCCGGCCGTAATGGAGTGCCCTTTTTAGCAGCAAGCCTCTTCAGAAATCCGTCATAGAATCTCTTTGCATTTTTTACAGTTGCATGTTTGTCACCGTCTGTAGGCCACCCTACTTCCCCAACTACGATCTTTAAGTCAGGTACGCCTGCTCTCTTCAGCGACCAAACTAATGTATCGTAGTTGGCTTCAAACACATTGTCGTAGTGCTTACCGCCATCATCTAGACCTTTGCCGGTATCGTCAAAGAAAGCAAAATCTTCGGGGAAATCAGAGCTGTAATAGAGACTGAGGAAAGGATAGATGTTTACTATGAAGGGTGCTTTGCTTGAATTCAGGAACTTCACTATGGTTTGCATCACGCTTCGAATGTCAGAACGGAAGTTACCCGTCGATGGCACTGGTTGGTGTGCCGGTGATCCGTAGACATCGGCATTTAGGGGAACAGTGGCTTTGATCTTGCCGCCTACGCCAGCCTCGTCGAGGGCCTTTTGGATGTTCTGTAAGGCAGGAAGTGTGTCGTTCACAAAGGTTTCATTGTAACTCTTTAGGAAGGGTTCATTTCCAACTGCCACATATCTGTCGACAATATCATCAATGAGATTACAAGTCTTGTCCAGAAAAAGACCCAGATGAAAAGATTATGACAACAGGGTAAAAATACCATGCAGGGTCTCTCTAAGCCTGATTAGAATCAAAACTCCTATTCTAAAGCAACTAAACCTTGTTCGACTTTAGCCAGCTAACAAATCTAAGAACTCTGCGCCTCCAAATCCATGAAGAATTGGTAATAACTTCAAATTAATAAAAAAATCAAGTTATCACCAAGATCGTCGCGTTACCTGATATCGACCCCTCCATCGTAAAGGTGGCGGGTGACGTTCTGCTTCACCCACTCCTGAGCATTTTTGTAATCTTTACTCATGAGATGTAACATGTCGTTAGGAATGGCAACGATGACCTGAATATCCGTCCCGGCTAAAGAACTGACTGTCCAAGAATCAGCGTCGAACAGCTTAACCTTCTGGATATTATTCGCTTTGATCATTTCCACGACGGTACTGGGAGGCAAGAGGTGAGAGGCCATGGTACCCCAGTTGACTCCGATGCCTTGAACCAAAGTGGCGCATAGGAGGAGACCGGTCGAGAGCCATATCATGGCGCTGTGGGCACGGATCATGGTTCCAGCCCGTCAACGGAGAGGACCAGCAAGGGAAAGAGGCTGGGTATGAGCTTCGGGGTAGATATTGGGGTTGCAGAATGGGAAGGAGTTGGAAGAGGTTAGAGAGACAGAGAAACAGAAGAGAGGAACAAATGCTTCTCCACCGGTGGAAATGTTCAAACGGCAGTTGGAAGTTGATGGATCTCCGAATTCCGGCACGAAACTGGCATTTGTTAAAATTAGCTAATCGAAGTGGCACTGAAACCGATTCCATTTTTTTGGTATTTCAAAACCAATTCATGCTATGAAGTTGTAAACATATAGTCACTGATTTTCTGTACCACTTGGTCACCCGCCCCCATCAAATTCTCACAATTGCCTCTAAAAGAGTTTTAAAATTTCATTATATTCTAACTCTTTTTTTTTTCTTTTTTCCGGATGGGAATGAAGTCTATTAAACTCCGACAACAAAGGTCCGCCATTGGGGTGGCACGAGCCGAGCCAAACTTAAACCTACATATGTTTGAGCTTTGCTTGATCTAAATACTTCAAACTCGAGCTCAGCCTCAAGCGTAAAATTGGAATCGAGCTCGAGTCCAAAAAATTTAACCGAGTTTGAACTCGAGCTCGAGCCGGGTTCAAGTTCCAACTTACATTTAAAGTTACAAAAATAAATAAATAAAATATTGTGATGAACTTAGTACCATTAAATTGCGAGCTATCACAGAGGAGTCCAAGACTTTGCAATAAAGCATATTAATTATAATAATCATCTTAATAGACATAAAAGAAAGAGCAAACACCTCTATCAATAGTATTTATTCCATATACAATCAACAACATTAGATATTGAAGAACCCAAAAGGTCTAAATGATCGGTTGGGTTTTTAGGTTTGAGGTAAATAAGAGCAACTATCAACCAACTAAAGAGGGAATTGATGAGAGCAATTAGAGTAAATAGTATTTTTGTAAAAAAATATATGTTAACGAGTCGACTCAAGAGTTAACAAGCTAAACTTGGGAAATCTCGAGCTTATTAGGCGTCCTTTGATATCTCTAAGACATTGCCCTTTATCCTTTGCCAATGAGCTAGAGAAAGCTCCATTCCCTATGCCAATACGCTGGTTGATCAAATCTTCAACAACTTGCAACTCTCTCTCTCTCTCTCTCTCTAAGCCTCTCAACTTCCTCCCCTTCTCAAGAAACTAGTCCTTAATGGCTTCTCGCAGGGAAACCAGCAAAGGCTCAAAATTGTCTCAACCCATCCTAGAACAAAAATGTGCTTAATTCAGAACCATACAAGATCAGACTTTTCCAAAACACCTCACTAGACCCTAAAAAAAAACATAACTTTAACTGGAGATTAGGATTCTCTCTCAAAGACGTGAACTTTAGAAACTTAGAAGAGTTTTGACACTTCTATGTGAGCCAACACTTGAAGTCCTTGAGTCGGGGTTGGCATTTCTTTGGCATCCTAGATGAAGGAGATAATCCAGGTTGGATCCTATCTAAAAAAGTATGGAATGCATGTTTTACCCATATGTAGTGTGTTTTGCAATTTGAGAATGAATAATTGAATACATGTTGGTTAATTGTATTCTCAAGTTGGTAATGTTTTAGATATTTTGATATGTATGGACTCTAATTTGTTAGCCCCAAGACTTCTCCAAGTACCAAAGATGTATATGGTGGAGGAATCATTACGAAGAGCCAAAGACCACCGAAAATTATTATGACCCAATGCCTTAAACCCTCATTCTTACTCGCTCCCAAGTCCCAACTCTAAAATCTTCAACCAGACAAAAGAGGGTCTACACCTAAACTACCACTTGTAGAGATACAAAAGAGGGCATACACCTAAACTGCCTACTCCTAAATTATCCACTTATAGAGCCACAAAAGATAGTCTACATGTGAGAGGGAGTGTTTGTTAGTCAACTAATAAAGTCTTCAACTCCTAAAATGATTAGTCAACTTAGGAAACCTCTTTACCAACTAATAAACTCAAGATCTTTGTATTGACTAATATATGTGGGACTATTCCTTAACACTCCGCCTCAGGTGTAGATCCTCTTTTGCGACTCTACAAGTGAATAATTTAGGAATAGGTAGTTTAGGTGTAGGCCTTTTTTTTTTTTTGGGGGGGGGGGGGCGCCTGCACCTAAACTATTTACTTGTTGAGCCACAAAAGAGGGCATACACCTAAACTATCCACTTATAGAGCTACAAAATAGGGCCTAAACCTAAACTGCCTACTCCTAAATTATCCACTTGTAGAACCACAAAAGGGGGTCTACACATGAGGGGGAGTGTTAAGGAATGTTATGTTGGTTCCAAGACCTATCATTTTGGGATAGGGCCTTGGACCCAATTTAACATGGTATCAGAGCGGGTACTCATATGTGGGCCTGCACCTAAACTATTGATTTATAAAGCCACAAAAGAGGGCCTACAACTAAACTATCCACTTGTAGAGCCACAAAAAAGGGCCTACACCTAAACTACCTACTCCTAAATTATGCACTTGTAGAGCCACAAAAGATGGTCTACACGTGAGGGGGAGTGTTAAGGAATAGTCCCACATAAATTAGTGAGTACAAAGATCTTGAGTTTATTAGTTAGTAAAGAGGTTTCCTAAGTTGACTAGTCATTTTTTTCTTCAAAAAATTCAAGCAAATTATTCAATATGATTCTTCATCAACATGAAATTCTGCTTGTTGTGTGTGATAGAACAAAAGGAAGAAAAGTAAATGAAGCCAAATACATAAACTGAAATAATGAATCAGTAAGAAATAAAAATCATATTTGGGTAATAATTAAGAAGTTTTAAGGATAACCAACTTCTTATAAATCTCTCCATTGGTCAAACTAAAGAGTTCAAATTGATGAAAAACATCTTCCTCTTCCATGCAGGAGCCTCTTCATACACACAACACAGATAACGTATCAGAGAGAAAATCTTCCAGGAGTCGCTAAAAGCCACCTGATAATTGACCATGCAGAGCAGAATCGTGCTACATTCACATGCTAGGGTTGACTAAGCAACGCTGAAAAGTTTGAATCAAGTTTCTTAAACTGTTAGCCGCCTGAAAGATTTGAAAATATGGCAAATTCATAAACTTGATTTGAGCTTGCTGAAATGGGGATTAGAATGGGTCTCTTTGGTATTACCAATATACCGAGAGTTTAACTCCCATCTTTCTTTCGTATGTCGATATCAATTGGAATCAGAAGGAAATTTATAATAAACAAATCTTTTTTGCACAAAAGTCAGATGGAATGTTAAGAATTTTACGTATCAGAGTAAGATTGCATGACCCTGAGATCTCTTGAGTTGCGTCCAAAGCTTGAAAAGCAGCGGGAGAGAAAAATTTTCATCACGTAACCTTTTTCCTTTCTCTGTAAAGCCGCCTTCACATCTTCACTCGTTGAATACGAGCATTGAATAAACGGATACCTCTAACCAAAATGAATGGCCATGGAGTGGCTTGGCAACCCTTTCATCTTGACTTCTGGGACGCACAACAATGTCCCTTCCCTTTGTCTTTCCTCCTCCCTACTCGCTGCCCATGAAAGGGCCCGTCTCTTATTTTAAAGATTTATCACCGTTACGGCTGTTTCATCCGAAGCCAGAATCTCTCCCAACGATCACCTGTATCCTCCTGATCCCTCTCCTCCATGGAAAGAATCCACGCTGGAAGAAGCCTCATGTCTCTTGTGTCTTTCTCCGTTCTTCTGAATCTCTTCTTGTCCTATTTTTTCGTCTTCGGGGGGTGTGATCTAACTTGGAGCAGAGAATCAGCTAAAGATGCTGAAGCTGCGGCGTCCGTTTACTGCTCCGGCCATGGCGAGGCCTTCGTGGACGGGCCTTTGGATGAGCAAGGGAGACACGTCTGCGAGTGCCATGCATGCTATGGAGGGCCTGACTGCTCGGAATTCCAGTCCGGTTGTCCGGCTGACGTCAACAGGTAAGTGAGCCGTTGTCCGCTTAATTCCATAAGCATAGAGGGCTTAGACCAGCGGCAGGATTCAGGAAAAAACAGGGAAGAAGAAGATATAATAGTTAAAACAGTTGTGAGCAGTTGGTTGTTTACAAGGGAATTTTATACCTTGTTGGTTGTTTATATATTAGAGTTATATAACAGGGTGAGCTGTGAATGTAATCAGTTGCGAAGTTTTGCAGGGAACTATGTAAATTTTATGATTTTCTGGGAAAAAAAATTGTGTTTAATTAACCCATTTAAATGAAGTAGTTAGTGTTAGGAAAAGTGGTAAGGAGTTCTTAGTACTGAGGAATAGAATTTTCATTAAAAGTTCTTTTTCCTGGCATTGAAAGCCTAATCAAAACTTGATACTTTGGCAGCGGGGATCCATTGTTCCTGGAGCCATTTTGGAGGCAGCATGAAGCTTCTGGTTCCATAACAGAGGTTGCTTGGCATAGGATGAGTTATTCAATGAATGAAGGCAATCTGATCTCTGTGGAGCTCGAGAGGCAAATCAGACGGCTTCACTCGGTTGTGGGAAATGCAAACACCACTGGAAGGTATATTGTCTTCGGTGTAGGATCAATGCAACTACTTGGAGCTGCCGTCTCTGCTCTTTCTGCAAAAAGTTCGACACCACCACCTGCAAGAGTAGTAGCATCTGTTCCATATTACGGTGTTAGTTCTATAACCCCATGAACTCAAAAGCTAAAAACAAGAATGGTTTACTCATGATTTGTCTCTGCATCTAATTTCTAGTTTTTTTAATTTTGTTGAGTGTGATCATCGCTTGTGGCAGGCGTATAGAACCCAATCAACGACTTTTAAGGGAAGGGATTACGAGTGGAGTGGAGATGCGTCCAGATGGAGAAATTCATCTGACCAGTCCGTGAACTTCATCGAATTTGTGACATCACCCAATAATCCAGATGGACAGCCTAAAGAATCAATCCTTAAACATCTGGTTCAAGTCGACACAATTCACGATCACGCTTATTACTGGCCTCAGTTCACGGCAATTCAAGGTCCTGCAGATGAAGATCTGATGCTCTTCTCCCTTTCCAAGCTCACCGGTCATGCTGGCAGCAGATTTGGGTGATGCACTAATTCTTTTTCACTGATATTGCAGTAATCGTCATCTTCCTCAAGTAAACATTTGATGACAATGGCATCTGTATTCTCTAACTCTCAAGTCAATTATGTCGTATGTGTTCACCCAGGTGGGCTCTAATAAAAGACAAGGATGTGTACGAGAGAATGTTGTCCTACGTGCGGATAAACACCCTCGGGGTTTCTCGCGACACCCAGCTGAGAGCTCTGAGACTGATCAGAGCAGCGTTGAAGGGAGAAGGAAGGGAATTATTTGAGTTTGGATACAAAACAATGAGGAAACGATGGGTCGAACTGAGTGCAGCCCTGGCACCCTCCGGACGTTTCTCCCTCCAAAAAATTGCTCCTCGGCATTGCTCATATTTCAAAGAAGTTACGGGTCCGTCTCCAGGTGGGTTTGGTTTCCTTGCTGTGTTAGATTATCCTTCATCTTGTATTTTTAATTGAGTATTAATGGCACGACAGGTTATGCATGGTTGAAGTGCGAGCATGAGGAAGACGAAGACTGCTATGCTGTTCTCAGAGCTGCGGGAATAATCGGCCGTGAGGGTAGCGAGTTTGAAGCGGAATCGCGCTACGTGCGCCTAAGCCTTCTGAAGAGTGGAGATGTTTTCGATGTGCTGCTGCGCCGCATTCAAGAATTAGTAGGGGAGAAAGATACGGTATAAAAAGTGATTCATCTTTATTCTAGGGAAGAAGGGTGGCCGACTTTATAATTTTAAAATTTTTAAGAAAAGAAAATAATTTATTTACTTAATATAATTGAGTAATAGCTGTGATACAACTCTTTTATATTTTTTATACTTATAATTTTAAGTACTTCTGTAATAAAAAAAAATTCTTAGTATTTAAGAATAAAATTTTCATTTTGTACTCTTATTTATAATGAAGGATGTGGTAGAAGGATTAGAAAACTCTGATAGATGATAATAAGTAAAATGCTTTGAAAATACATAACCAACCTAACATGCATTTGCAAATCCTTCAATAATAGTATACTCAAATGTTATTTTTGGTTTATTTGTGTTAGAAAAATATTTGTTTTCTTCTTTCACAAGGAAAAAAAAAAAAGAAGGAGAAGAATAGAACAAGGGGTATAAGGAAAGGAAGAAAAACAACTTAACGTAAAAAAAAAAATCGTTCCAAACGAATTTTGAAATACGTTGGGAAGAGGGTTTTCTCCGTATTGAAATTACATTAAATGACTAAATATTATTTACTCAACTTAATTAGTCATTATTAAGTAAGATTAGTTACTTTTAGTTATTGGTCAATTAGCTCTTAATCATATTGTTTAACCATGCCCTTCTGCCACCATGAAAAGCTTCAAGAAAAGAAAATTTTCAAGAACTCATAACACTAAACTGCTTTCAATAGAAAAAAATAAAAAGTAAGTAAATACATGGCATATAAGAGTATGAGATGTATTTTGCATGGTTCTGTAGATTCCAACTCAAAATTTTATATGAAAATGACTTAGAAGAATAGTAAAAAAAAAGTAATATTAATGAATAATCCCACATGGATTAGTGAGACTAAAGATCTTGAGTTTATTAATTGGAAAAGAGGTTTCCAAAGTTGGCTAGTCATTTTGGGATAGGTCTTGGACCCAATTTAACATAGTATTAGATCAAGTACTCGTATGTGGATCTCCACCCAAATTATCCACATTCCTACGCGTGAATTTGGACTGACTAATAAATTAATTAGGCAGGTATGAATGTCATAAATGAGATATGATTTGATGTTGTGTTGGAACTTGGAAGGATTCAAAGATTGGATGTCAATTCAATTGTTTTTTATTCATTGAAAGAGAACAATTAGTTGTTCTATCGAGATTAGTAAATCTATTCTAAAACCCAATTTTCCAAGTATAAATGATATTGTTGATTTCATTTTTCAAACCAATTACACCAATCTTAATAATGTAGATTGCACTGTAATTCACTTTTACTTCCGTTCTTGCTAGGTAATCTATTATTCATTAAAAATTATTATAATTTTCTTTTTTCTCTCTTTTACTCATTATAAATCTTTAATTTATAATAATAAAAAAATTATTATTCAATATGTGATGAAACAACAACGATAACAACAACAACAACAATAATAATAATAAACGATGATTGTGCCTTCCTTTCTCTTTCTTTTTGTTTCTTTAATTCTTTTTAATATAGAAAATAAATTTACAAATACTTGATAAGATCAGAAACTTCTATAAAGCAATTTCATTTGGCCGAACTATTATATTGCCTATGAATATTTTTCAGTTTTATTGGCCTTATGTAGTCCTTATTGTTTGTTTTTTTATTAACCATATACCCTAAACCCTAAACCCTAAACCCTAAATACCCTCCGATGTGGTCAAAGATACCACCCCTTCTCCAAACTATTTTTTTTTTTTTCATATATATTAACTCAACTCAATTCAAAACAAATTCCAAACTTACCAACCCTTTTTAGAATTTCTAAAATGTCTTTCACTCAACCGGGCCCAAGTGAAAAGATTAGATTGCTTGGACTGTGCCATACATTTAAACCCTTAAACAGGATAAAAAAACACCTTTGGGAGGCATCGTCCAATAACAAATACCACTGAATTAGATATTTATACAAGACCGTGGCCTTCGTTTTCTCTTTTATGTCCTACCCTAATTGTCTGTCTTGACGTCATTTTCCTTCTCCAAAGGAAGAACACTAATAATAATATAACTCCAAGCATAGAAAGACCAAGGAAAGAGAACTCCAAGTGACTACCTAATACATATTCCATCATTTCAAGTTTGTCCTCGCCTTCACAGTTGCATTTGCAGACACTACTAAGCTGTCGATGCTGATCTTCTTCTGGATCCAACACAAAATCAACAGTCATAGCTTCATCTCTCAACAAAATACCTGTAGATTTTGATCGATATCCAGGCATGGTAGCCACAACTGCAACAAATGCATTAATGCACACCTCAGTGGCTCCGGCCAAAAATGATCAAGCTCTCCATAAAAGAGAGCCTTGGCTAGTGAGGGTATTTAACAGATAGGGAAGGAAGTATTTGATATTGTCAGCAAATATCAAATGAACAGTGTCAATAAGGAGATTAGAACTACTAAGGAGAAAAAGAATAAGAAAACAAAACATAATAGAGGTTCTTGAGTGGATAGTAATAAAAAACCAGTATGACTTAATGTTAAAGTTGGGTCCAGGTCCATTCCCAAAAAAGATTATCCGAAATGAGAAGGCATCTTCCCAAGCAATAAATACAAATCTTCTAATTAAGAATCTACATAGAAGTATTCTAACACTCCTCACATGTGGACCCTCTTAATGATTCTATAAATAAATAATTTTGTGTAGAGGCCCACCTTCAGGTACCTACTCTGAGACCATATTATAGTTACGTCTCCAAATTAATAAGCTCATGATCTTTCAATTCCAAGATTTATGTGAGACTATTCTAAAACTCCTGCTCATGTGTGGACCTTATTTATGGCTTACATGCATGAACATCTTTTGCCGAGGCTCATGGAAGGTACCCACTCTAATACCTCGTTAAAGTTGATTCAGGTCCAGCTCAAAGTGACTTAACCAAACTTAGGAGGAATCTTCTCTATCTTACTAGTCCTGGATCTGTGGGGCTATTATAAAATTTTAAAAGGCAGGTAAAACTTTCAGATAAAGAAATTAGACAGTACAGGTTAAAAGATTATATATAACCTTCATAGCTTTTGCCAGGAGCAAGCATACGATGGTAGTTACCAAATAAACTGCCAGCTCTTACCTGTAATGCACAATGGTAATTAGCAAATTTTATGATCCTGGTAAAAACCAAATAAAACACTTTTCAGAAATAAACGTTTCCTCCAGAAAAGGAAGGGTTCTGAAGAAATATAAGTGTTAGCGTACGGTATAATTGATTTCTTTGATCATGACAGAAGCAGGCAAAGGTTGACCATTCCGAGATGACAAAATTCTTCCATGAACTCCTGACTAAAAAATTAGTAGCATTGAGATGAAGGTTCTAAACTGAAATAAAAATAGAATGAAGTTGGTACAAACATACAATAAGAAAAACTACTATATTCCCTAGCAAGCATATACAAAACTTTCAAGTGTAAAAAGCAGATACAAAGAAATAAAAATGTATATCTTCAAAACCTTTGGGAACCAGAAACCTCAGTTTCCTCAAGTACTGTTTACTGATGGTGAAGATTTCCAATGTCCCCAAACGAACTATAATTCTCATTTTTCAATGTAAATGAACTATAATTCTCTTTTTTCCATGTAAATGAACTATAATTTCTCATTTGACTGTTGGTATATTTTTTAAAAACGCCAAACTTATGACTGGTATCATTCTATTTATTCAGTAAAATGCTTTTAAAGTCCTATATTGCTACTCGTACATGTTTCTCAAGAAGTGCTAGGAGAACTTCTCCTTATATACATATATGCTTTTAGCACACAAGTAAATTTTCAAATGACAACAATGACCCTAAGAAAAACAAGAAAAAAAAAGAAAAGTAAAGGAAGCAATTTAACAAAAGAATTACGAGAGACATTAAACTCTTTTCTTTTTTTTATAATGAAGAGAATTTCACTAAAGAAGAAGCAACAATACAAGAGGAAAGAAGCTAAAGAGATATTAGATTTCTCAAAATCTGACCGTCACAAATTTCATTAAATAACTTAAAAAGTTAAAACTACATCATCAACATTTTCTTTTTGAATGTTGAACTCTATTGCCTACTAAAACAAACCTCAGACCTCACACTTCAAACCCCCCATTAAATTATGCTAATTACTTGGAAGGAAGTACTTCGCTAGTCCTGGATATAAGACCAGAGCCAACCAGGCTCAATAATTGCTTTTTGGATGAGATGCTCAGCAAATTTCATAAAAAATAACTGATTTTTTATTAATTTTCAGTGTTGGTAAAATCATTGAAGCAACAACACAACTCTACAATGTTGCAAGGACTAACATTACATTGTGATTCCAGAATGGGAACATACCCTCACAAGGCTTGCTACAAGATTCAACATACTCATTTTGTTGTACTCCCAAATGACAGGAAGCTGCACATGTACGAAAGATTTGGAAATCTTAAAAAGTGACTTTATACCCACAAAATTCATGAAGTCAACCTGCAAAGGATCCATCAGAGGACAACAGAGAAACCGGACCTCATCTGCCTTTGGCCACTTATTGTCACTAATTTCCAGAGTCAATTCAAAACAACCTCCGTGTATATAGTTCCAGTCTTGCATGCCACCATATATGGGGTACCTAAACAGCAGCATTTGCATCATAAGTTGTGGAACATAGAACATGATTTGACAATGTGTTTCAACTAGATAAAAGCTAATTCACTTATTTCTGCTAGCACATTCACAAATCTTATGACAATGAGTTTGTGCATGTCTATGCATATATAACTTAAAGTATATACATACCCGCATACATACATACATACATACATACATACATACATTAATGCAAAAATATATAGATAGGTATATATGGGGGCACGGCTGATCTAATACAAAAAATCATTTGGTGTGAAATGGCTGCAATAGCTGTTGATCGGACGGCTGAGATAGTCGTTGATCAGATGGCTGAGATAGCATTTCGCATGTTTCCACCAAATGGCTTTTTGTATTGGATCATCCCTCTATATGGGGGAGGAGGGAGATAGAGAGAGTGAGAGAGAGGCATATGTGCCTGGTCACACAACCAGGCCTCAACCAATGATTTATTCACATTGCACCGTTCCCCATATTTAGAGGAGTATTATTCTACCATTTGTCCCAGTCATAGATCATAGGTGCAGAGCCAGGACTTACAACCAGGCCCTGGTCTCACGGTTCTTTAGATCCACAGGGATTGTCATTCAGCAGTCCCCACCAATTACAAGTTATGAGACCTGGGCCTGGTTACACAACTAGGCCCTGCACCTACTATTTATAACTAGAAAGGGGTGGCAGATGGCAGATTTACGAAAATGACAGAGAGACTTCAGTGAAGAAAACATTTATAGTCCGTACATGCAGGGCCTAGGTGCTACTTAAATAGATAGATAGAACACAGATGGACAGATGAATGGATGGAAATCAAATTCATAGAATTATGGTGGGGGGTAGACTAATACTAGGATTGACTACAAAAATGAGCGAGTGCTGCTCAATCATATATCTACAGGATTAAAATTGTATAAAACACATAAATTCCAAAAGAAGCTAGCACAGGATATCTTCTTCGTCCAATTTCCACAATACGGCACATGGCTGACAGCAGCATGAGATCAGTACAAATAGAAAAGGCTGACCTCAGCAAACAATTAGCTAGCATAGCAGGATTTCATACATTGTAAACTAACAGAAGATTTCCATTTATTTCATTTAAGCCATTGTGTGTAGTCAACCTGTATTCCAAAAGGCATAGAGAAGCTCACTTTAAATTTCAGAATTGAGTAATATTTTACGTGTATATCATACCAAAGGGCACCATTTGTAATCCCTCCATCAAACTCCTCACTTTGAGACATGTTATAGTGTGAGCTACTATACACACTTGCCATATACTGAAATGTTTTGTCATCAGGACATGCATAATTCTGCTTCCTGCATTTCCAAAATGATATGGAGATTTATCCATCAGACCTGAATGGGAAAGTATCAAATTACATCATAAGTTCTCCTTTCACATCAATCAAGAAGACATTAAGTAAGTTGTAGGTTAATTAATAGCAAATTTATGATGGTAGGCATCACGGGTCTGGAGGTCGGCAAACAATAAATACAGAAACATGAAGATGAAAAACATGAACACCAAGCAACTAAAACCAATTTGAGTAAAATCTGAAATAATAATAGCATAAAATATCAATCAGAATTTCATTTGTGGCAGAACTTTTAAAAATATGCAGCACTACATTTTAAGAAAAATATGGGGATCAAAAAGTTATATTGAAAGTTTGAAGGGAAAGAATCCTCATAAACTATACAGATTTGATAAAGAGATTAAACAATTAAGAAAACAAAAAGGAAAACTGCAGCTATTGGTGCTCCAAATCAAAAGCTAAATGAAAAAGCTATACTAAAGCATAATTTTTTTCTGTTGACTGGTACATGCAAGCCCATTCCAGTTGGGACAAACCAATGATTGGACATACAAGTCTACAAGGAAAAGAAAAGGCTCAGTGCATATCAAAGGCATAATTGGAAGTGAGAATAGAACCTCCATCCAGTGAAGAATTAAAATTTCCAAATGACCACACAACAGCTTGAATTTGTACACATCACAAGTAGATAAAACAGTACCTTCTATCTGGAGAACCATCCCAGGGATAATTTGCAACAAGTGCACCCTGCAGGTTCAAATTATCTGTATCTAATCAGACTATATAAATATGAACATGATGGCAATGAAATGGATTTAGTTAATATTACCCCATGCAAGCTGGCGGATGCTGTGAAATGACGCTTTTTAAGCCAATTCATTATTGCTTTTGTTTCAGGTTGTTGGAAGTCCACATCATCATTGTTAGGAAAAAACTATGTTAAACTTTAGGTTAGTCAATATGCACCACTGATGCAATTTTTACAAGAACAAACAAAGGTAAACAAGACGGATTCTAGAGCTGAAAATTGCTCTCACAATGACTTAGCAGATATGAGCAGGGAACCCTCAAATTAAAGAAAGGAAACAAAGAGATGAATAAACTCACTTGGTCAGGAAAATCACGATTTAGATCAACATTGTTAGCATTACCACGTTGCCTAAGAGAAAAACCATCGGGATTCATTGTAGGAAGTATGTGAAGGTGAACGCCTTTTACTATCAGTGTAGCCTGTAAAGATGGCAGAGCAATTTGAAATATTTCAGCCCCTGCAGCAGAAGACAATATAACACACAGTTCCAACATAGAGAAATTAAAGGTCCGTGAAGGGCAAAGATATCCACCACATAAAAAGGAATCTACTCCAGTCAAACTGCTCCAGACAGTCTAAAGAACATCCTAGAACACTAGCATATATATAAATCAGATCAAATGAACATTTTGAGGAGAACTCAATACCAAAATAGCTCTAAAAAAATAACATGACAGTGACAAATAAAACATAGCCAATTCACAAATAAAAAATAACATAGATAGGAAGAAATACAGGAAAATTTTGAAAAACTAAAAAAGATGACGTAAATACCAGTGGATCCTTATTATAGTTATCACATAGCCAATTTGCCAGAAACATGAGTAGTTCACGACCAACAGGTTCATCTCCATGCACATTACCAACGAACTACATAAAAAAATAAAAAAACATGTAAATTTGTCAAGAACAGTATAAAGAAACTCTGTTGTATACACAATGTCATTAATCACTTTGTTGGATTTTTGGGTTGAGCCCGGTTTCATCCCCAAATGACTAGCCACTTAGGAGGCCTATTACTCAACCTTATAACCCATTAACTTTTCTTTCGTTTTTCAATGTTTGACTTTTTCCGACTCAACATACTTCTTATATGTAAAAAACCATAGAGAGAGAGAGAGAGAGAGAGAGAGAGAGAGTTCTCAACAGTTTGCATTGATGGCAAAAATGAGATACTAGGAACAGAAAAAAAGAAAGGACTTTCATCCTGAAAAACCATATAATTATCACCTTGAATGCAGGTTCAGCTTCTTCTTGACCTGCCCTGTCTGCAATCTCTATCACCCACTACAAGGAAAAAATTATAAATTCCTTCCATCAAATGAAAAAAGAAAAATCGACCGCCCAACTGCAGCCCATATTTTTTTCTTTTTCTGGAAAAGCAGAGATTGTTAAGGAGAAAAGATACCAACATTAAAAGGGCAAGAACAACAGCAGCCCATCTATAGCCAATAATTTGTTGCTTAGCAAAAGAATTAAAACAGAGAAGAGCAGGAAATAGCATTAAGACAGGGAAGGGCAATTACCAAAGGTATGTGGTTCACGCTCTTGCCAATACTGGTTATGAATTTCAAGAATCCCTCAAAGAGAGAACAAAATACAAATCAGAAAGAATCCCTATCCCACAACCAAATAAAATTGAAAAAAAAAAAAAAAAGCTAGCAATCATCACCAACCAAATGAATGTGCATTTTCATTGTGTAGATATTGACAAGGAACCATTGGCTGGACATCAGATTGCCCATTACAAGTAGATTGTAGCCAGTTATTTGGTACTTAGCAACTGTTTCTAAGTCTGAAACCCTTGGAAAGGACAATGACTATGACTTGCATATCAAAATGTGTAGACTCGCATGAAACATACTATTCTTTCTGTAGGGGTATAAATTTTGGTCTAATGAGTTTATAAGTTCATCAAATGCTGCTACCTAAGGCCGTTTGGTCTGTGGTATTCTGTTTACATTAGGTGCATCAGGTCGCGAGTTCGAATCGCGCCATGCCCCTCTCAAAAAAAAAAAAAAAAAAGTTCATCAGATGCTGCTGCTCCCTCCAATAGAATGTGGAGTAGCAAATATTTCTATGAATCAAATATACCAACTACTGATGTGTTCCTTCATATGGATCATGGACAGTACATTCTCTGATGTTGAATGTCCAAATGAGAAGAACATAGCTACACAATGACAGCCTAGCAATCTGTGTGAATTGTGTCACACTATTATTCCTTTTCTATTGTCAAAAATAGTGGAAATTTTTTCTTTTCTTTCAGCTTGTTTAAAAGAAGGAAAATAACACATATATATACTTGATTTTTTTATTTTTTTTTAAATCTTTACAAATCAATCTCCACTATTTACAAAAAAATCACCTGTATATTCTAGAAATTGTATGGCATCTTCGACCAAATTCTTTCACAGCCTTCTCCAATTCAGAATTAGTCATGTAGCCATCCACCTCAACTCTTCTATGGCACCATCAAAGGAGCAAAATTTTTAGACCGATTTGTTTATAAATCACTCTTGCAATGTAAAAGTAGATGATGATAATGATGATGATAGTAATAGTGATAGTATAGTATGAATAATAATACAAATAAAAACTATTGCTATTATCATTATTGGTATGGTACCAACAACAAAATAATAGTAATGATAACACTAAACATCTGAAGCAGAAGTTCTCACATACCTTGTCTTCAATTGGTTTTCGTCAAATAGATGACGAGAAAAAAATCCATCACTAAAGTAACCTGCAATACCTACCGAATGAAAAGGATTAAATAGTGAGCAATAAAGCTAAAAAATAAAGCATCCTCCGGCGGGAATTTCCACTCAGTGATCTGAATAGTTAACAAAGCCTTTAAAAAAAATTAAAAATAAAAATACACAGAAGCATCCAATGCAATAACAACAGCAGCCACATTTAATATTAACTTGGGAATACTGTTATAAACTTGAAAAAAATCATTAGAAAATCGAAACGTCTAAAACACAGTGGCGCATGAAGTTATCAAGACAAAAAGAAGGCGGTAAAGTAATAGAAACATGTTGGAATACGATTACGACCTTTTTTTCAGAAAATGCGATTACAACCTTGGGACGCCGGAATCACAATCCTAAAATTATTACGTAAATAACTAAATTTTTAAGTTTGTGGGTGAGTTTAGTACATTGAAGTCCCCAGTAATTGCAAGTACACATCAATGAGAAAGTCAATACAACCCAGTAATACTAAATAAGTCGTTACAGCTTCATTGGTTACCACAACAATGATTCATAGAGGCGTCAAATAGTCACCAATACTATTAAATGTCTCAGAGGGAACTTCAACATTTCAAGAGAGAAAAAAACGCAAATAGCTTCAATTCGACAATAGCGGATCATTATACAGCTTCAGAAGAAAAGAAAAAAAAGATCGAATTGAATAAATTGAAAAATAAAGGAAACATATGGAATAATGAATTTTGAAGGGGGAAAAAACCTGAGCGCCACACGAGTTGTTCTCCACCTCTGGCATACGTAGAGATCGGGAAAGACGAGAACGAGAAGACAAGCATGAGAAATGGAACCGAGAAAAGCTCCATCTCCAATAGAGAAGAAACAATTTTCAAAGTTTGTACAAGACAGGGATTCTCCCAGCTCCTCTGGGGAGTTCAACGCGGTATAGCTGGCACAGTAGTACTACCGGAACCAAAGGACGAACGACTCTCCTCTGGGAGTAAACGGATCGGATCTGGTCCGGATCCTGGAATTCCGAATCCGATCCGATTTTGAATATCCGAACCATTCGGGTAGTATTCGGATCTGAATTTCCGTAATAAAAAATAAAATTTTAAATAATTAATGAGTTTTACTTTTCAAATAAATTGGTAGTTTGACATTGGATATTGCTTGTTTGATTGTCTAATGTTTATGCCAATTATGTAATAGATTTAATTAATTACATTAATTCAAAAATTCTATATTCTAAAAATGTTATTTTACAATTATATATACTAACAATAAAGTTTTAGTATAACAATTCTATAAACATTAATGTGCAAAACAATGTTATAAAACCAACTTAGTCAACAACCCAGAAAGAATGCATAGAGTCCTGGGTCATGCATTCTACCCAGCTGATTACTTCACTGCAACAGGCCTAATGACAAACATAACATGAAATCTGGAGTTTCTGTTCAAGCATGGTTGAGTATAGCCGCAAGGAGAAGTTACTGAATGTCACAATATCTCCATTCAGAGAACCGCGGCCATCTTTGCCTTTGATATCATTCCCTGTCGATCTGGCAACAATCTTTGAGGAGTATTATGTACATAGGGTTTTCTGCTTCCACTGGTCTTCTCACGGCTGAACATAACGTACTTGGATGGAGCCTCAGGACCGATGGGTCTGCCCAAGGGCATTGGCCGGTACTACCCTCGTTTTCTTGGGGATGTTCGCTTTCTATCAGATTGTGAGAAGACTGAAGAACGGCGACGAAGAGTTGGAAGACTGGGAAATTGAATATGGAGCCCGCAGATCCGACTACGATGAGCTCTTTGCTGCAACCAAGGGATTTGGAGAAAAAAATCTAATTGGTTCAAGGGGATTTGGGAGTGTTTACAAGGGAGTGGTCCCTAGCACGGGCATCGAAGTAGCAATCAAGAGGATTTCCCACGACTGAGGCAGGGAAAGAAGGAATTTGTCGCTGAGATTACCGGTGTGGGAAGATTACAGCATCCCAACCTGGTCCAGTTACAAGGATAGTGTAGAAGAAAAAAAGAATTACTTCTCCTCAACGACTACGTCCCAAATGGAAGCCTCGATAAGCTTTGTTTAACCCAAAAAAGCTCCTGACCTGGGACGAAAGATTCAAGATCCTGAAAGGGGTCGCCTGTTAAGCTCTTACAGTTGAGTAACCTTCATTATGTAAAAAGTACGAGAGTTCATGAACATATTGATTTCTCAATAGGAAAACCATGTTCAAAAGTCTATTACTGGATATTAATTTTTCTATCAGGAAATGTTATTAGGATCACGGTAGCTCTTCTAATATGTTTAATGGCTTTGAGGTTTTCTTTTCCCACTGTTTTCGCTTCCAATAATGGCGAATTAAAATGTCTCTGTTACAGCTTATCCCTACATGTAGCTTATTTTTCATTTTTTATGCTTTAAACTTAAGCAAAGCTAAAAAATCAGACCCAAAAGCTTGTAATATTTAAGGCAGCTCCAGCGGCCGCTAGGGTTGCTGCATCAAGAAGATAATAAATATTTAACCAAATGGTAGAGATTTATTAGATTGTGAAAACACACTCTTGGATTTTTGGGTTTGACAAGGAAATCTATAAGAATTTGGTAGGTAATTGACCATTTGGGATCTATTTGCATGGTATGGGATTTCATCTCCGAAATCTGTAAATACGATCCAATATACAAAAAAACAAAAACAAATTTACAGGAGAAGGCAGAGCAATCGTGAAAAAATTCGCTCAGACAATCAATCCTACCCCCAATGGTTGTAGAACAGCGCGACGAAGCTTAGAAAGGCGCAGACGGCAGCAACGAGGTTCTCTTCTTTAAGGAGAATCTTGATGGCCAAAGTGGCGATGTCTACGGTGATCTTCCTCCCCTCGAGAACGAGTGGTCAGGCGGGCTTCCCGGCGAAGGCTAGGAGAACGAGGACAGTGATCCAGTTAACAATAGTTGAGGGGATAGCCACGGCGAGAACACTCACCATGGAAAGGAGGCAGAACACCGTCCCAAAGAGAACCGACGCATACAGTGCCGGCCACCGGACAGCCACGTCGGCGATGGTGGTGTTGTACCAGTAAAGCATGAAACTGATGATGTTCCACCGCGAGGCGAGAAGGATCCCACACTCGAGGACGCAGAGGGACACGTAGAATCTTCTCTTCTTTGGGGTAGTGTAATTTGAAAGTTCACCTACCGAAAATAAAACTTAAAAGTAAAAGTAAAAATATGAATTACTTATTTTGAGTTACAGAAAAATACAGAGGAAAGTAATATTTTGTGTTAGTGAATAGTAAAAAGTATAGTGGAAATTACATAAGAAATTTATTAATAAAATAATTTAATAAATTTAACTTTTATAAGATAGTTTTTATTTAATTTTTATTAATAAGTTGAAATATTTTAACTTATCTAAATTAATAAATTAATTAAAATTTTAATTTAAAGTATTTATTAAATAAAATTAATAAAATTAATTTAATTTAATTTAAAAAATATATATGTCAAAAAATTTAATTTAATAACATCCAAAAGCTTAAATTCTCATACTTAAAATATTAATTAAATATGATATTAAAAATCATAAATTTAAGAAAATAAAAAAGGTTATTTATTACACAAAATTACTTTTATAGATTTAATTTTATAATATAGTTTTATTTAACTAAAATATAACATATTTTAACTTGTTCTAAATTAATAAATAATTAAAATTAAATTAAGATTATTTATTTAATTAGATATATAAAAATAAATTGATTAAACAATTCCTTACTTTTATAATATCCAAATGTTAATCAAATTATTACTTTTACATTATCTAAAATTTCACTCTTAAAATAGTCACTAAATATAATATTAAAAATATATATAATAAAAAGGGTATTATATTATATAACATTACTTTAATATATTTAAATTTTATTTTAGATATTTTTTACTAAACTAAAATAAATTAAATTTTTTTAATTAAATAATAATTTAAAGAAAATTTATTATTTATTTTGTTAGATATAAAAATAAAATGATTAAACAAATACTTAATCAAATTGTTACTTTTGTAATATCTAACTTCTCACTTTTAAATTAGAAATAAAATATAATGATAATATTATGAAATTATATAAATAATAAGAGGGTATTTTATTGTATTAATTTTATAAGATAATTTTATTTAAGTATTATGTTAATAAAGTAAGATAAATTTTAGGTTGTTTAAAATAGTAAATAATTAAAAAATAAATTAAGATTTTTAATTTAAATTTAATATATATAATAAAATACTTAAAAAATATTTAATTTTATAATATTCAAGTGCAAGAATGAGAGGGCGAAAAAAAAAACAAGACAGAAAGAGAGTGAGCGCGTGAATGAAAGTGAATTTACTAGCTTTAGAGAGTGATTTCTCTTTCACTCGTTTTTCTTAAGAATAAGTGAAGTTGTATGTAATTCACTTTCACTCGCCACTTAAAGTGCAAACTAATAGGTTTTGAGTTATTTTCACTAATGAAAGTACTTTCACTTTCAGAGTGCACTAACAAAGCCTTTGTTAACCTGATGATGCTTTTCCAGCTTAGGAATTTTATAGGGCCGGAAAATCTTGCTTGGAATGACATTCAATTTTCCAAGTAAGGATTTCTAGGTAAATATGTATTTTTTTAAAAAGTGGGGCACTAATGGAAACACTGGAAAGGTATTTCTAGTGTAATTATATTTTTAGGGACCATTAGCGCCTCATGTTTCTTAGAAATATATTTTTAAATGGAAATTCTTACCGGGAAAATCATATAATTTTTACGTATGATTGCTAGCCAAGATGAGCCAAAAAACCATATGATTTTTTTAATAACTATTTGACAATTGATGTTGTGATACTTTCAACATAAGATAATTTGTATTTGATATTTTATTATACTAAAAAATTATCGGATAAGTATTGTAATGTTTGAAATTGATTATTAATTTCCATTTATTTCCCTAGAAAAAGGCACTAACATGTCCATTTAATTTTCCTTGAAATCTTCTAAAATCTTTCATGTAATTTCCTAGTAAGGCACTAATATGATTTTATATAAAGGTTTCTTGAAAATATGTATCCTAGGAAAAATATTTTTAGCTTTTCATGGGATATAAATTTCCAACTAAGGGCACTAATAAGCCTTAGAGTCTTCGCAATAAAATAAAATAAAAATACTAATAGGAATTTATTGGTTACTCAATTGACTATTGGACATAATAGACAAACAAATTGTTATAAACTAATTGAACTCACATATAAGAATCCTAGAGTTAACTGAATTAACCATTTGACATCTAGGCTTTGTTAGTGCCTTTTCCAAAAAAATGTTGGAAATACATTTCTAGTAGAAATACAATTTTAATGACCATTAGTACCTCATGTTTCCTAAAAATACTTTTCTATATGTAAGATTTTCCAACTAAGATGGGTTAGAAAACCTTATGATTTTTTTTTTAATAAGTATTTGACAATTGATGTTATAATACCTTCAGCACAAGGCAAATGTCATAATAATTTTGTATTTGACATTTTATTTTATTAAAAATTTACCGGATAAGTATGGTAATATATGAAATTGATTATTTTTTTAATTTATTTCCTTAAAAAAGGCATTAATAGGTCTATTTAATTTTTCTTGGAAATTTTTATAATTTTTCATGTAATTTCTTAATAAGACACTAATAAGATTTTTATCTGAAGCTTTATTGGAAGTGTATATCCTAGGAAAAGCATTGATAGCCTTTATTGAGATATAAATTTTCGACCAGGTGCACTAATGGGGCCCTAATGTTAAAAAACATTGATCAACTAATAAAATCTAATTAGTTAACCCAATTGACCGTTGAGAACAAAAAGGTACTTTTAGATTTTAATATGTTACGAGAGAGATAAATTTGAAATTAAAAAAAAAAGAAGAAGATGATAATGTTTTAAGGGTATTTCAGATTTAATAATAATAAACAAAAAGAATTCACGTATGAGAAAAGAAGAGCCGCCTCAACAGTGAATCCGCATGGTTTGAAACTGTTAGTCGCCTGAAAATTTTATAGACATTACACAAAACTGTTGTTTCAATGGACGACAAGGGAGAAATCAGATTCCCAGAAACTTCAATTAAGGGATGAAAGAGAAGGAGAGAGAGAGAGAGAGTGAGAGAGCACCCACTGCGTTGAAAAGAACAAATGATGGATATCCATTTGAGCTTACGTTCAACAACTGAAATGAATGGACACTGGGGCTTCGCGTGCTCTCCAAGCAAGGCAACAAAGCCCAGTTTCAGAAAAGTCCGGCGATCCTTCTAGTGCCGGCACAACTGACTTTATGGGATTTCCGGAGCCTTTCCCCAGCAATAGTTACCGACCATTTGTTTACTGGTGTTCAAATCCAAAATCTCTCTCACTGCATTTTCCTTTTCAATGTTTTCATTTACTTCTAGCGTAAAGGATTCTCCTTTTTAGTTCTAAGAAAGGAGGAACTCAATTGCATTACATTTTTGTTTTCAGAATCTGCAACTATTTTTCGAAAATGGGACAAGATCATGCTTCTCCATCAATGCTCTTCGGTAGTATTTTTAGTTTTGTGACAAGAAACTTCACCTACACCTGTGTGACATCCTTTACTTGTAGGCATAGACATGAACTTGGCCATCAATCTGGTAAGGTGATCATCAGCTTCAACCTTGGACTTTTCCGATGTGTTTTTCCACTTTTTTTTCATCGGTACAACTCCAAGGTTGATACACCTTCAATTTTTTACTCTTTTTTAGGGAGCAATTTTCCAAAGTAGTCGATTGTCCATCAATTACAACTTCTACTCTTATGATTCTGTGATTTCCGTCAATCAAATTTTGGATAAACTAGATGGGCGATTCAGAATTATTTAGGAATTTGATGTTTTTGGGTTTTCACTTAATTTATGAATTTATACGTAATTAAAATAAATTTTACCCTAACAGATAAAGTTTGGTAGAGCATTTCGGTTTATAGATAATTATTAGAATCAAGAAGCCACACAGTTGGGCATGTAAAATGATTTTGATGCATTCATTATAGTTAATGCATGGGCAACTCTGGTATAAATGGCTATTGATCCTTGATCATCCACTGATTATGTGAAGGATTCACTCCAGCATCTAGAAGATTTCAACAGAACCATGAATGTGTAGTTCCGTAACCTCATATAAAAATGAAATGATTATCAGAGTTTAATCCGTAAAGAAATTTGAATAACTTGACAATGGCGTTTCAATCATTTCTTCAAATATGAAATAGAATGATTCTTACTTTTAGCTTCTTCCGTTGAATTCCCGATTGATAGATGGGTGCCTTTCCTTTGCTCTGCAACAAAGGAGTAGGTTGGCACAAACCTATCTGTTAGACAAGAAGTTCCTCCACAAGGTAGCTTGATAAACACTCTTTTATGAAGTGGATTTCTCCTTTCAAAAGAGTCATGTGAGAGAGAATATTAAAAATAGTTTAACAAGAGTCAAGATTAAGAAAATCATAAACCATTTTTGAGCTCTTTGATTCTCATGTATTAAGCTACAGTAATCCATCTCCTTCACCTTTAACCATTGCAAGAATTCATCATGATCAGCATATGCAAAGTCAGTACGGGGTTTTATTACCCCTGAAAGAGCAAGCAAAATTATTGGTAATTTGCACGAAAAATTCTTGCACAATGCCGCCATTCCCATCGAAAACAATTGTACACCTACAACGTTTGAGATCATAATTATGAGATGGGTTGGTGGCATCATTGTGGCTTGGAGTTCATAACACAAATGATAGAATGTAAAAATGGCTCCTCCCGCACTCTTCTGGGAAGATATTCTTCCTTCTCTGGTTCTAGAAACAATTTTTTTTCCCCCAGCATTAGAAACATATTCTTTGAGGTTCAGACCATGAAAGAAAAGAAAAAAAAGCTCAAGAAAACTAAAAGTGAAGGAATCCAAAGAGACTGCATGGGTCTTCAAGAGGGAAGGGAGGAAGGATGGGAGAGTTTTTTCAAACACTAACCAAAAACAATAGAGAAAAGTGCAGACTAGAGGAAACCATTGATGACTCTCTCACTAAAGTGAAAAATAGCAATAATAACCCTGACATTAATGGGGTTTTGGTAAGTGTCATTAAGACCCCACAGATCAAAACTTTCGTCACAGCCTGAACCCCAAAGAAAATTTACAAATCCTGTTATCCCTCTTCTCAAATCAAAACTCCATCAAAGTGTACATAAATGGTTTTGGTGATTCCAATTATAGGAGCTGTCTATAAGCATTGCCTTGTTAATGTATCTTGTTTCCAGTTCCTAAGTCTGCTGCTGCTGTGTGTGTGTGTGTGTCTCTCTCTCTCTCTCTATTGTTTTCCTTGTTTGAGATGGGGAACGAGTATTTGAAACAACCAGAAGGATCAAAGGTACAGGTAAAGTAATCACGAATTTGAGTTCGCGAGCAGACAGAATAAAAATGGAATATAACATCTAATGATTTGGTGAAATTCTTTATCATTATATGTACATTCAACTACCACGTGAACGAGAGAGAGAATGGAGTGGCTGACATAGAAAGAAGAGAGGAAGTGAAGCCTGCCAAGAACGCAGAAGGGAGACGGCAGGTCTGAGCGCGCAGCAGATGGTTCTTGACAGTGAGAGAGGGAAAGAGGAGAGAGGGAAGGTGGGGTGGAGTAATCATTCAAAGGAATTGAGGATGATTGATGCTCTGGAAGTCTTTCAAAGTTCAAATCCATGTTATCTGCTTCTAAATTCTCATTCTCACCTAAAAAACAGGAAAAGAGAATAATGAGTTAACAATCCATAATAATGAAAGTCCTCATATGCCCTTCATTTCATGAGGATCATAATATGATAAAGTGATTATCACCCATCAAAACCCTTGTTGCCCTTTCCATGAACAACAGATTTTGAAGCTGTAAACTTGATCATGGATCTTTTCATGCGCTGATCATAGTGTATTTTTCCAAGAAAAAAATCAAGTTTATGTACGGCTAATTCACAATTAATCTCTTTAATCATGAAGATAAGGTCCCACTGGAATAACCTCAATCAGGATTTGTGACTTTTTTTTTTTCCAGCTGTTAAGTGCTGTAAAACATGAAACTGTGAAAAGAGATCAACACAAGTGCTGTTCTGTAAAGGCTTCAAGAAAATGTTTTCTTTCTCAGAATTAGGGAATTCAATTTCCATGTTTGCATGAAAGAGGGGCATGTTGGTAAACTTGGCCAAAAATGGGAGAAAGAAGCTCGTATAAAGAAAAATATGGAGGAATTTTGGGGAATTAAAAAGCGAGAAATCACAAAAGGAAAGTTTGTCTCATTGACAATGGGCAGAGGCCACCAATAAGCAGAGACAAAACGAAATGATGCAGTTTGCCACCTCTTTTCCTTCTCAGCCCAATGTTCTGATCAACCTTCACTTTCCCAAAGAAAAACGAAATAAAGAATAGAAAACTAAAAACGAGCCCTCTTGCTGTACTGTAGGTGATGTAAAATGTTATTCCCCCGTACGTAGGCCCCATGATGTCACACCCACGCTATTCTTACGCAATTCTGGACTCTCAAAGAAAAGAAACGGGATTTCTCCTTTTACCCTACTTTCCTCCTTTCTCTTTCTCTATCTGTTCTGTAATTCTTTTTCTTTGGATGTTAGGGATGGTTAAGGGTGCAGTGGGAGGACTGTGGAGGCAGCAGAGATGGGACCCAGAAGGCCAGAACAAGCTCTTTTTCTGTCTTGTTTCTCCTTTTTTGTAGTATGTAATCTTTTTGGTTTGAACTTGATCTATTTGGTTTTTCTGCTTCTGGGTTTATCAGAGCTTTGAGGAAAGAACATGATATGTCGTGTCCCGAGGTCTTTGCCAGTGGCATAGCAAAGTGGGACCCGGTGATATGATGCCGAGAACCCCACCACCGCTTGCTTTGCTCCATCTAATGGGAGCTCAGACTCTATTGCTCTAACATATAGACATATTTTTCTTGTTCTTGTTGCAGCATCTACTAGATCTAAATAAACTGGAAAAACTCACTCTTTTTTTCTTTTTTTGGCTGTTTCTCTAACGTTCCTCATTGTTGAGAACCTGGTCTTTCAGTTGTATATGCAAATGGCCGATCAACTCTGTTAAATTTAGTTCAGTAAAATACTTGAAAATGATGGTTGCCGATATATGAGCTAGTCTTCTTCTTACATGATCTGCAGGAAATACCATTCATAGATATTTGAGCACAGACTACTCTCTTCTGCTCAGAATTCACTCGGCCATAAATCAAGGAAGACTGTAAAAGTATAACCAGAGATGACTACTGGTAAGATTGCAGATGTTTATTAAAAAGAAGAAGTGATGTTTGAAAGAATTGGCTGATGCGGCTTCAGTAGTGGATATGAATGAAAAGTGGGTCTACGTGAAAATCTAAGCTTAGTAAGAGACAAATTATAATCTGGGTGCAAGGGTGATTACTGATTAGGGAGTAGTAAATCGAAGAAAAAAAAAAAGGAAAAGAAAAGTTGATGGAAAGGTTACTAATAAAAGGCGATGGTCTTTTTGGGGGCTTTACCAAAGTCAAACAGGCGCTTCATCGAATCATAATATCTTCACCGCCGAAGCGGAGGGCGAGATTGCCCCCAAGATTCATCATCATTGCCGTGATATTTAGGCTGTGCAAAAGAAACCCTACACCACCTTATATGTCTCGTCCATTATTATGTACTCATCTGAACTCCACCATTGATCACCTTTTCTCTCTCTCTCTCTCTCTCGCTCCTGTGCGAAATTCTGGATGGCTTTAGTTTACAGTTTACACAGACAATGTAATGCAACTTTTCTCCTCCTCTCACGTCTCAGTACTATATTCTTTTTGTCTCTTCAAATGATACTCTTTTACAAGAAGACACTTGAGAAGAAGAGGTTTAGCTGATACCCAGTACAGAAAGATTTTTCTAATTAAGTCCTTAAACAAATTTCTAGTAACAGGAGACTCTCTGCTGTAGTGGTGGGGGTAGGCTTCCTTTTTTGGACAGTGAATATATACGCGTGAAACAACCAAAAATATGCTGGAAGTCACTTCCATGTCTAGACAAGGTACCCAGAGCCTTCCTACTGTAATGTTCAGAGCAAAAGTGCGTGCATCTCTAGAGTTAACAAGTGTCTTCATGTCCCACGCGGTGACATTCACTGTCCAACACTATTTTTAGCTTGTTTTGCCATCCCTCTCCCCCCTTGGTTAAGTAACCCTAGAGCCAATAAGGCAATTAGTTGGACAGGGAGGTTGGTTTCCGAGGCTGGTTCTTATCTGAAATAAATTGATAACGAAAAGAACCGCAATATAATAGTCTTTCCTTTTTCGTGCTCTTGGAGATGATACCGGTACCAGAAAGGCGGAAACCATCTTTATTTATGAGAGGAAGAGAGGGTGAGCAAAGGAAACAAACGACGCAGGTAACTCATGCCATCTTCAGCAGAAATGCTTAATCAGGGGCTGATGGTAGATCATGGCAGCGAGAGCATGGTGGGATGTAACGTCGGTGGTTTCCACAGCTCCGACGCCTACCCTCCTTCCACCTGGAATATCCCTCCGTTAGGGTTTCAGCAGCTGAGAACATTGCAAAGCTTCTCTTCAGTGACCGGAGATGCGACTTCACAGTTGGCTGAAACTCTTACTTCTCTTGTTCCGAAGCAAAGGTCCGACGCTGTTGCTGCTGGTGGTATGGCCGAATTTGGCGCATCTTTGGTGCAAAGATCCAGCAATAATAACCTATGGTATATACGATAACCTTTATCACGTCTCCAGTAGTACTAGTCTTTCCAACGATCTTTCTTTTTGTATGTTTTTCTTAACGGCTTTGCGTTCCTTTCTGACGGTTTAATCAGGCCGTGGGCGGAAGTGGGCAGTAAGAGAAGCAGCGCAGAGGATCATCTGTCAATTGCCGCGGTGAAGATGAAGAAAGTGAAGGGGAGGAGGAAAGTTCGGGAGCCGAGATTCTGCTTCAAGACCATGAGCGATGTGGATGTTCTGGATGATGGTTACAAGTGGAGGAAATACGGTCAGAAGGTGGTGAAGAACACACAGCATCCAAGGTAGCAACGATGCTTGTCCCACTGATCCATTCTGCCAATTTTGCTTCATTTTTTTCTAAAAAATTTATCTCTGTTAGTTCTATCTTGTTAGTTTATTTCCAGCCGAACTAAGATACTAATCAAACATAGTTTAATAATCAGTTCGTATATGAGAAATCTAGTTCTGCAAACTCTTTATAACATAGACATTGTGAGAGGTTCACACAGACAACTGATGTTTCTAAGCATACCATCAGTGACCTCTGTGGAAGAGCATAACCCAATTCATATAATTCATGTGGTAACAATGCTAGCGAAGTAAGAAAACGCCAACTGGGTAGGATTTAAATCTGGGACAGTTTTTCTACATGTGTAAATGCTTTAAACCCTAATAAAAAAAACTACATGGAAATACTCCAACTTGATCAAAACCTAGACTAGTTTCAAGTTGTAATCAGCCTTCCGAAACTCCACTGAAACTCATCGGGAGAGCCAAATGAACCGGAGTCTTTTCCAAGACATTCTGCAATAGAGAACCTATCAAGGAAATTGTGGGATTAGAGGCTGAAGAACTGCGATTCTTCCTAAGATTCAGAGTTTCAATGTCTAAGACAGCAGAAGATCTGGGAATCATTCGTTCATTATTTCATGAAATTAATTAGTACAAAAAAAGTTCTGTTTTCGTTAATATTAGCTACCAGTAAGCATCATTTAGATCAGTACCTGTTGTGTTGCTTTAGCTATCATCTGCTTTATTTGAGGTGCCATGGTTATTTCTTCTGTCATTTTTCCAGCAAAGTATGGTAGCCTGGGAGGATTTTCAATGCTTTTTGTCTCCCATGATTTCGAAGAACTTTTTCTTTTTTTTGTCTATGTAAATTAACCTTTAATTCATACACCATTTTCGTTTTTCCGTTTCCCCATTTCATAAAAAAACTTCCATGATTGAGATTCTCACACCTCTAAAAGCGTATCAACTTTCTGCAATTATAAGCTCTGTGATAAAGTAGTCATCTTAAGGTTTAACAATAAAGTGGAAACTCTTGAGAACAGTTCATGCATAGGGTACCCTATGGATCACAGTAACATGCAAAAAGCAAATGATGATGAAATAAGTGCTTAACTGTTGATCTTGAAATCCTTTCGTATCATAGCAGCAAATCCCTTTTCCCCTCTTCACACTCACTTTTAACTTTGGATTTCCTGAGCCACTTCTCAGAATGAACGATCCTGATTTCACATGAACTGAGAGGATGGGTATTTTAATATGGGGCAAAGGAACAGGAAGGCCCAATGTTTGGGTCCGATTGCAAGACATCATCAACCATCTTCGAAACTAGTGGAGCCCGTCTTCACTTCAATCACGTTCTTTACATGAAATTTGTTTTAAAAGAGGTCAGTAATGGAGGTCAGTTGTTGGGGTTGCAGGAGTTACTATCGTTGTACTCAGGACAACTGCCGAGTGAAGAAGAGGGTGGAGCGGCTGGCTGAGGACCCCCGCATGGTGATCACTACCTACGAAGGCAGGCACGTGCATTCGCCATCTCGTGACGATGTGGATAACCCTCAAGCAGCCTTCCATATCAACTTCTTCTGGTAGTCCGACGCGCTGCGTGCAGCGTCCTCACTCCATTTGCTTCTCTTGTCCATTTCCGGAACTAATAAAATCCTGGAAAAGTGCGGCCATGAAGTTTTCTTCTCTGGTTTGTACATATCTATATATCACTCTCTGGTGTCAGATTTGATGGGGGTGGTGATGAGGATATGAAAACGAGGACGATCGTAACGCCCTTCTTCTTGTCGGTTTTGTCGGAGACGGTGTCGTATTGGAGCTTGCACTGTGATTTCTGAGTTCCAGGTTCCGATGTGTAACTTGTAATGTTGAAAACTGAAAAGGGAGCTTTTAATGAAATTTGTAAGTACTGCTAATGTTTTGACAAATTACTTCTCAATCTTCTGCTACAGAGTGTTTATTACTTCATTTACAGTCGCAGCAGCTCAGATGACGTTTCAAATTTAGATCCTGCATGAAATATCAAGTATTTTTACTGCAGATGATACCTGAAAAACTTGTAACTCCGCCTTGTGACAATTCCTCAGGCAATCGTTGCAGGCTTCTGATTTTTCTTTGCATACTCTATCAGTGTCGATTCGTAGTGTTCATTACATGGGTTACATGGGGCTCGAGCGGGTCAACTCAGATTTAGGAAGAGAAAAATTATCTCGATCTCAATGCATTAGAAGGATTAATTATAAAAAGTCCAATTCGCGGGGGTTAGTCCACAATGAAGTGTAATAAATTCTCCCCGCATTACCTAGTTCATAAAAAAATGGCGTTGGTGTAAAAAAAATTGAATTGAAGTGATATTACACCGTTTCTTGCGTTCAGGCAAAACCGGGAGAAAACTGATTCCTACCTATTTTGCGAATCATCCACTTTCCTCGCGCCACGCACGTTGCCCCCCCGCGATCCTTTGGCAAAGGTTTTTTTTTCTCCCTCCTCCCCCCACCCTTGTTGGCCTTCCTCTCCTCTCCCTCTCGACCTCCGTTGCAGAGCATGGGAAGCCGAGTCTCTGTCGCAGAGCCTCTCGGCCTCCAAACTTCTCTTATCTTTCGGCCTCCCTCTCTTCCCCCTCTCTTCTCCCTCCTCTCGGCCTCCTCTCCTCTCCCTCTCGACCTCCGTCGCAGAGCACGGGAGACCGAGCCTCTATCGCAGAGCCTCTCGGCCTCCCGACTTCTCTTCTCTCTTGGCCTCCCTCTTTTCTCCCTCTCAGCATACCGTCGGAGCGCCGCCTCCACCTTCGCTATTGCCTGTCGCCGTCGTCGTTGCCCGTTGGCCCACCGCTAAGGAAGATGACGCGTGCTAAGGAAAAAAGATGGTTTAATTTTTCCTAAGTTAGAAAAAATTAAACCATTGTTTGATAATTAAACCATTAGTTTTATTTTTTGTTAATATATTATTAATTAATAATATGTAAAATATATATTATTTTATTGATAAATTAATATATTTATTTATTATATTTTTAATTTTTTATTTTGTATTCAAATAGTGAGTTTTAATGTTAAACTATAACTTATGTTATTAAAAAATAATTTATTTATTTATTATATTCACTTATGTTATTTTTAACTTCTTTTATTTATTTTAAATAATTTATTATAGTCACACTTATTTAGTATATTAATTTATAATAAAATGTGATCATTAATTGGTTTAATTATCCAATTGCTATAATTAATTACACCATAGGGTTTATTTATTATATTCTCTTATGTTATTTTTAAATTTTTTATTAATTTTAATAATTTATTCTAGTCAATCGTAATTATTGTTTTAATTTATAATAAACTATAATCATTATGTAATATAATATAATTTTTTATTAATTAGGATATTAATATATTCTAATACTACTCATTAATCACTTATAAGTGTAGTAACCATGTTTATTTTGGTTAATTATATGTTTAGGTATATATTCTATTTAAATATATTATAAAAGGTTACTTATTATTTTATTTATATCATATTTTTTATTTGGGGGCATTAACACTAGAATCTGTTTTCCAACTACTTGAACTCGTCTACACTAACACCCAAACATGAGTTGAAGTTGAATCAATTCATTTCAGTTCAATTCAATTTTTCATTGTGGACTAACCCCCCCTAAAATAGGAAAGAAATGGATGGCTAACAATTAGGGGATATAAATAAAATTCTAGATATTTTGAGAAATTAAGGGGATGATTATTATTTGTTTGATAATAGATAATAGTGATATGGAAAACATCCGATAGATGATATTTTAACTCAGCCATGACCGAAATGATTAAAATATGTAGATTTTGATGAGATTTTAAAAATGAAATCTTCTTGTGCAACATCTTCTCAAATTTGATAGCCCTAACTTGAGTTAAAAAATTAAACTAGACCAAATTCTACTTGAACTTGGCCCCTTGTTTGAGTCCAATAGTTTGCAAACCTACAAGAGCCCGCCCCAGATTGATTGATTGATCAATTGATTGATTGAGTGTGGATACATCATTCAATGGTTATAAGTAGAGATTTTATAACCATCTCTAAACGAATTCTTCTAAATTGAATAGAGGATATCTTTAATTCATCTCTTCAAGTTGAAGTTTGATTGTGCAAGAGGAAGTATAATCGTTCTTCATCACTCTTTCTCGAATTTTTTTCCTTTTGTCTTTGATGTGTGACACATGGGAGAACAATAATATGAGCTATAAAAGTCCAAATGTCAAAAGTTATAGAAATGATATGGAACACGGATTTTTTTTTTTTTTTTTTGCTTGGTTCCTTCCACATTGGGTTGGTTTGGTTCAAGTCAAACTTGGCTTAATTCAAATCAAGTCTAACTTGGCTTAATTCAAATCAAGTCTAACTAGGTCAAGCCAATATCAGGTTTAGTTTGAGTCTAGTTTGAGTTATTAAACGGATTTGGGTTCCCATGTGTATAGGGGCCCCATGTGGCCCTGATACTAATACGTAGTAAAAGATGGTTTTGGTTTAAGCTGAAGGAATGGTTCAAGTTGAGCTCAGGCGATTTGATTGACTCGACTTTGGCCCACTCATTACGAGTTCAAAGTCACCGGAGAAATCAGACTTGGACAGCGAATAGCTGAAAAAGACGAATTCCCATAGACAACACTAATCGTAGGTGGGTAACAATTACTGATTGGTCGGTCCAGGCGAAGTTTCTAGAGCCAAATCGATGATGCGATAGTGGGCCCTTAGCCCATATCCCTCTTTTATTATTCTGCCCTACTTACGGTTTACACACGTCTCTGATAATTGCAGAACCGGTGTTGACGTCCACTGTGCTATCGAAAGACAGTTTTACCTACTTATTCAATTTTTAATCGTTTTAATTAATCTAAGTCGCACCGGCTTTTGCAAATATCTGTCCCTCTCACTAATCCCATTTTTAAACTCTCTAATACAAGTCTTAAGCGGACCAAATAACCGTGTTAAGATTGGAGAACAACGGTGGCCCATCGCGGAAATTACTTCCATCAAATCTGTCGTGTTATTAGAATGATGGCTGAGATTAATCGTTTTTCGAGTGGCCCTACATCCATCGTAGCCTCCGAATTCTTACCGATTCTTGATCTTCACTCCAGACTGGAACGGCCGGTCAGGATTCCGGAAGAAGTTTCTAATTTCTCCCGTAGAAGTTTCTGGAGGGTAAATTATTGCAGTTACAAATCCGAAACTCCGAACCTCTTACCGCATTGGGCAAGTTCACACAAGGTAAAAAGCATCAGGAGCTAAAACCGCCCGTGATGCCCAACTGTGACTGCGGGGACCACGCACCGCTACGATAAGCTCTTATCATGCACATCATGCCTTCCGTATCATACATATCAGGCTGCTCATGAAACCAAAGGCTTCGAGGAGATTATAGGCCCACGTGAGTAGATCAGAGCGAGATATATTCCTCTTAGGATAGCGAGCCACGTGGCCTTTAGGCGAGATCCAGCGGTACAGATCCGGACCTGAAACCCTAGTGGCCGAAACGTCACTTCAGTTACATGTGCTGGCCGACTGCTCCACTCTCCTCACAAAAATATCTTCGCCACCTGTGCGGCATCCTCCACCAAGATCTCTCTGGATGCTTGACATGTACGGCCCATGCCACGGCTCCACCTTAGGAGGGCACGTGTTAAACTTTTTTCAAAAAATAAAAAATTAAATTATCACCTCTGATCTCGAAATAAAAGTGAGTGGGAGGGACTATGTGCGTCAGATATAATCCACGCATCTTTGTTAGTTCATAATAAACTTAAATTTAAGTAAATAATGAATTAAATCTAAATAAATTGATTTAATTTTAACTGATCGTTCAGTGTTAGTGTAAACAAATTCAAGTGCACTGAAAAACAGATTTGTGTTAGCGTCCTCGAACGAAAAGTATGATATAAACAAGAGAATGGGTAACCTTTTATAATATATTTAAATAGAAGATATACCTAGATAGATAATTAACCAAAATAAATATAGTTACTACACTTATAAGTGATTTAATATGTAGTATTAAAATATATAATATCCTAATTAACGAAAAACTATATTATATTACTTAATTACTATAGTTTATTATAAAATAATACAATAATTACGTGTGACTAAAATAAATTATAAAAATTAATAAAAAAGTAAAAAATAACAGAAGCGCATATAATAAATAAATAAATTATTTTTTAATAACACAAGAAATATTTTAACATTAAAACTCACTAATTTAATATAGTAATTAAAAAATAAATATAATAAATATATATATATATTTATCAATAACATAATATATATTTTATGTATTAATAATTAATAATATATTGTCATAAAATTTAAAACCATTGGTTTAATTAATTATAGCTTGGATAATTAAACCAACACAATTTATCAAATATTTATTTTAAAAATATTTTAATTATGACTATTAAGTAACTAATTTAATATAGTAATTATAAAATAAATATATTAAATAAATAAAAATAATTATTTTATAAATAAAAATATAAATTGTTATTCTTATTACGATGGTTTGATTTTTCCTTAACTTAGGAAAAATTAAACCATCTTTTCCTCACGACGGGCCACGGGCAACGGTGACGATGGCAGGCCAATGGGCCACGGCACTTCGACGGTACACCGAGAATCATAAGAGAGTGAGGCCGAGAGGCTCAGCCTCCCGTGCTCTGTAACGGAGGTCGAGAGGGAGAGGAGAGAGAAGAGAGGAAGGCCAACGAGAGAGAGGGAGAAGAGAAAAAAAAATTGGCTGATGGATCGCCGGGGGGAGAAGAGCAACGCATGACGTGCGATTCAATTGGTTGATTCGCAAAATAGGTGGGAAACCAAATTCTTCGATTTTTTCTTGAGTGAATGAGATCATTTTACACTAACGATGTTATTTAATGAACTAAGTAATGCAGGGAAAATTCATTCTACTTCATTGTGGACTAACCCCTCGTAAGTAATAAAAGAGTAATTCATCTCACTTTATATTGCTTCATGACCTAATCCATGTGACAGGACGGGACAAGAATTTTCTAGTACAATAAAATATAAAAATAAATTATCTAATAAAATTAAATTACCTTGGTAACATTTTTATTAACTAATCATTGTATTTTATTTAATCAAACTAATGTATTTTAATTATTATATATAAGAAACATACTCATAAAAATAACCTATAACATTATTAACATGTACAACTTATGTTGTTTACTTTATACATTATTGTAAAATTTTATAAATATTTAATATATAACTTAGACTATCATGTGCTTTTTATCTATTTATTTCTTTAATTATAAAAATAAAGAGATTTAATATATATATATATAATGTTTTAATTATTTAAAATTGAAATCCAACAAAGATCACTAAGACATAGCTTTTGAAATATTTGGATTTGTTGAATTTTACCAACATCTAACTTTTAAAATAAATCAGAAATATTGGAATATTTATAAATATTTGTTTATATTTGTTTATTAAAGTTATACATATATGTAATTTAGACAATCATGTGCTTTTTATTTATTTATTTATTTTAAATATCTAAATATTTAATCGATTATAAAATATTTTTATCCAAAGATTAAAGAATCAAAATAAAAAAAAAATAAAAAAATATAATTTTTGTGTTATTTTATTGATAACTTATAAATTTTCTATCTATAAAATTGTAAAATAAAAAAGTACACGCCTCTCGGAAACTACGATTCTTGTTGACGTGGGCGACTCCCGAGTTTACACGCAAAACTGACGAGATGCATTTGCCTTGTCCTTGCTTCAATGCAATGCTCACTTATGCATGCGTCATACATAACATGCTATGCATACTACTGAGATGACACGATCGATCTCTCTACTCATGGCCATCCTTGTGCGCTAGAAAATATCTTCGCCACGTAGGCAGCAAGCGAGCCCGCCAGCTCGAGGGATCGCCGAAGTATCCTTTCTCGACCAAAAACCACCCCGAACCAGAAAAACTGCATAATTGAGTTCTCCAAATCAAAATCTCCAAAACTAAGAGAACTGCAAGTACATGCCAAAGCTCCGTCACTCTACGATCAGTAACACTTAGCTTCATAGGTAGTCTCAGTTTGCTCTCGCGTTTTCTTCTTGTTCTAATTTATGCATTCAAATCGGTAGATTTTCGGATGCTGCCGACGTTGCGATGCTTTTGATGGTTGTATAACCTATAAAATTTCGGCGGATTTTCATTTGTGATTTTCCTCGTTTAGTGTTTTACGCTTTGGACTTTTATATTTGCATTTATCTTACTTTTATTTTTGTTTTTGTTTTTTGGTTTACAAATCTTTCCATCTATCACGTTTATTTATTTTATTTTTTCGGAATTTTACTGCTATGTGTATTCATTGTTTCGCTTAGATGGTTAGGGTATTCTTTTCACGTCGTTGATGTTACTCATAGCAGCTAGTTAGTTGCTTTTCCCTTTATAAGTTATTATTGAACGTTTTTTTAAACCGAAGGGAGATATTTTTAAAGTGATTATTTACGTTTTTTTTTTCATGTATTTCCTGGAGAGTGGCTTCTCTGGCTGTGCTGGTTTGATTCGTTTATCAATAACAGTTGAGCCAAGACTGAGTCATTGAAGACTAGTTGGAGTAAATAAGCTGTTGGAAGTTTTTTTTTTTTTTTTTTTTCTGAGCAATTATATCTTTTACTTACTGATATTATTATTATTTTTTTTCTGTTTTTTGGAGTTCTTTGTGCTTCTTGGTTTTGAACTACTGATTTTATGCTTATATTTGTCGAATATTGTGAGTTTCTACTTTTTACAAAATTAACTCTGGCAGACTTTGTTTCAAATTAAAATCAAGGAGGTTGGCAGTGATTAGCCTGGTGTTGAAAACTTGGATTTTGTCTGATTTCCAATTTTTTTAATCACTTCTCTATGAACGGGGTTTATTTACATCTTTCAGTGTTTTTTGCAGAGAAAAATCTAATTATCTATTTTTTTTTTAGTTTATATTGATGGCTGAATTTATTTGCAGTGATGCATGGAGTGATCATAAACTAAAAGCAAGGCTGTTTGGTGGCGATTAATGAAGATTTGGATATAATTTTGTTTGATGTCCATGAAGGTGAGAGTTATGAAGATAAAAAATATAGTGCAGTTATAATATAAGTTTCCATTACTTCTTCTTCACTTGCACTGCTGAAGTCGAAACATCTTGCTGTCTTGTTATAATTTAGTTACTGGAGAGAGGATGCTCATGTCGTCTTCATCTGAAAAGTGGGTTGATGGCTTACAATTTTCGTCATTGTGTTGGCCTCCACCACAGGATGCCCAGCAACGACAGGTACACAAGTTAATTTATACGTACTGTCACTTTTTTTCTGTTCTTTTTCTTTTTCAATGTTGTTTAGCCAGTGCTTAAGATCTTTCGTACTTTGTCTTTGATTTTTTGCTATTCATGTTTCTTTCTTTGTCTTCGATTTTGTTCTTTGAATTTTCTTCCTTCAGAAAGGAAGAAAAAAGTGAAATAACATTCTTGGAATGAAAGTGATCATTTATATTTGAACTCTTGAGCTCGAGTACTAAGTTTTAAATCTGGAAAATGGATACCTTTACTTTCTATATGTCTGCACTAGGTGAAGAGATGTCATATGTAGAAAACACTGCGATTACATGCAAACAAGTATGTTGAAAATTGAACCTACTAATATGGTCTGAAAAAGTGGGTTCACTCGCTAGAACCTTGTAAATATTAAAGCTCCTAATTATGACCGAGCTTTAAATACCTACAAGGAGAGAGGCTATCAGCTTAAGTTTGAGATCAGAAGAGCATACATGAAGAAGTTGACATCTAGCAACACTAAATGCCAAGACACTTAAAATCCAGCTTAAGATATTGATGTTGCCTTGATAAAGCAACTGGCTGATATTACTTTGTGGTCAAGGATATGCACGATAAGCAAACATCTGAAAAGACTGAGAATAGAATGGACCTATGTATCTGGTGTAAAGACCGGGTCATCATACTTCCTACGATGTCCCTGAATTATTTTTCAATTTATGGAAATTAAAAAATATTAGATTCTTAAGTTTTTATACATCTATATTAGTTGAAGACCCGTGACTGTGTGCTGCACCTACTTGGGTTCAGCATGTCAAGAAAAGATTTTGGTGTAGAACCTTTTTATTGTGCTAAGTAGATTGAGGATATAATCACTTTATTTTGGGTTGAAAAAAAGTTCCTACTCTTGGAAAAAAATCTTCGCTGTCTTTTTGGTTGACTTCTTCAATTTGGGTCCCACTGTTGCTACTCTTTCTACTTTTCCTACACATTTAATTTCCCTTGTCCGTAAATGTCCAAAAAAAAAAGAGTCCTTCAGGTTCTACCTAGCGTGTTTTGTTGATCATAAGTTACCAGGGCTTCTATAGTGTTTTGTTGATCCTGAAGAGTGTTTTAGTTTTCCTCACAACAACAGTTGATCTTCTTTTTAATCTTTTAGGCACAAATCATGGCTTATGTTGAGTACTTCAGTCAGTTCACTTCAGAGCGTTTCCCTGAGGATATTGCAGAGGTAATTGCTATTTTTACTCTAGTGCATATTAGTTGAATCTTCAAGCAAAAAAAATATTGCATGCATAATTGGTCTTAATTCATTACTGATGTCTGAGTGTGGCATTCTGCTTTTTTCTTACAGCTAATACATAGTTGCTACCCTTCAAAAGAAAAACGCCTTTTGGATGAAGTTTTAGGTTTGAAAATAGTACTTCTGCTTATTTATCCATCTCTTAGTTCAATAAATGTCAGCCTTAATATTTTTTTCCTTTTTCTGATTAAATTTTATCAAATTATCTTAAATTTCAGCAATCTTTGTTCTTCATCATCCGGAGCATGGACATGCTGTTGTTCATCCAATTCTTTCATGTATCATAGATGGGACATTGTTGTATGATAAGAATGACCCTCCATTTAGTTCTTTCATTTCTTTAGTCTGCCCAAGCAGTGAGGTATAAACATATTAACATCGGTAATTTCCTGTCATTTTTCTCATAGAGTGATACCTCTCATTTCTAATTCTCTTTCTTGCATTGCATTCTGATGGCTAGAACTCCTTGCCTGCTCAATAGTATAGCTGGCCCTCCATCAGTTAAAAATAAAATCAAGGGAGAGGATTTGGATATGAGTCTCTTCATTTTGATTAATGTTTTATTGTGTACTAGAATGTTATATGTTTTTTTTTAAATGCTTAATGTAGTTATGACTCTTCATTTTACTGATTCCTTATTTACACAAGGAGTATTCCGAACAATGGGCTTTGGCATGTGGAGAAATTTTGCGCGTGTTAACTCACTACAATCGCCCAATTTATAAGATTGAGAATCAGAATACTGAGAATGAGAGGAGTAACAGTGGCAGTGAGGCTACAACAAGTACTTCTTCGAAGGCAGAAGCTCGCCATTCAGTTGCCCAAGAACATGAAAGAAGACCTTTAAGACCTTTAACTCCATGGATTACCGACATATTGCTAGCTGCACCACTGGGTATTAGAAGCGATTATTTTCGTTGGTAAGTGACATTTGTTATTTCACCTGTTGGAGTTGTATTAGTCTGGGTAAAAGTCCATTTTCTTTAGTTTTTTGTTGTTTTTTATTTAGTTTGTAGACCCAAGACTGAAATACATGAATGGTAAATATTTTTTATTTGTAGATTTGATTTATTTCAAGAGGAGTTGCAGGATTTAGCTGTAATCTTCGACAAATTAGTGACTATTCATGTTAATGATTTGCCTTTTACTGAATATTCTGAAAAAAATGCAGTTTTATTCTCTCATTGGAAGGAAATTCAGAGTTTTTGGCCGCTAAGAAATTAATGGGCTAAAACTTTGGGCTTCTGACAAATGTCATAAAGCTTTAAATTATTTCACACAGAAGTCCCATCCAGTTAGGTACATGCATAGTACACACCTTTAATAAGAGGAGCTCCCTAACTTTCTGAGCATTTGGAAACATCATGTGGCACTGAGGTCTCCCTTTGGAATGGAGTTACATTAGAATATTTTGTAGGGGGATTGTGGATTGCTTATGTATTTTTAGGTTTGACTTCTAAGACAGAGAATTGACAAGTTAATTATAGGAAAGTGATAAAAATAGTGACATGTGCTCTCCCTTTGGAATTGAGTTACGTTGTAATGTTTTTTAGGGGGGTTGTGGATTGCTTATGCATTTTGGGTTTGACTTCTAAGACAGAATTGACAAGTTAATTATAGGAAGGTAATAATAATAGTGACATGTGCCACCTGATAACATGCATAAAATATCTAGAACTGTCCAGAATCTCAGGTTTTATGTGAAGTATGCTGGGATGCATGTAAAAGTTAGTTCTTTTTCAGTATAAATATGTCCACTGTTGGCAGCATCCAGTGCTGCAAAGTACTCATTACCTAAAGTTTATTCCACTTTCAATTGACTTGTTTAAGTATTATGTGGTAGAATAGCTTCTTTACTTGGATAAAAAGCTCACCCTTGAGTGTGCTTCTTTATTTCTAAAGTTTATGCTAAACAGACATTTATTATGTTTTATTCTGTAAGTTTTTTTTGATGGGTGGGTAGAATACCCAGTGAAATCAGTCAGATATCAGATTTTACATTAAAAAAATGTTTACACTGCTGTGAGATAACTGTCGAGGATTACCTGCAAAATGGTTGATAATGTAATGACCATGCATGAATAGAGAATGATGTTGCCCGAAGCACAGGCATTTTATCCTGGAACTCAAAAAATAAAATTTGCTATTTACATGTTCTGCATGGACTTGATTGATTTCCATCAGAGAATTTTTGTCATAATGTTTTTATTATAAAAGAAGCTTTGACAAAAACATAGTTGGTCTCTTAAGTTCCTTTTGACTTTAATATAAACTAATCCTAGAGACTCATTTTGATTTAACGAGTTCCTAAAGAGCTTCTTTTATTAGGTGTGGTGGAGTTATGGGAAAGTATGCAGCTGGTGGGGAGCTTAAGCCGCCAACGACTGGTGAGTAAAATTTCCACTTCCACTTTATATTATCCGAGACTAAAGTGTGATAAATAATTTTTTTTTTGTCACTCGCAAGAAAATTGAATTACTTTTTTGGTCTGAATGCTTCATTGGGTATGTTTCATAATTTAGTTCGAATTTTCAAGTTTGAAGTCTAGGGGATTCTTTTCATGCATAAAACAGCAAGTTAATGCTTATTTAGAATTTTTGAAATTTTCAGGGAACTTGCATGTGTTTACAGCCCCATCAATGTTCTTTTCAAGAATCCTTCTCTAGTTCTGGTCTTGCCTTTTATGCTGTTCTTGGGTTATTTGGCTTTTATATAGCTTCTTGGAGAATTTAAGGGGTTTAAAGTTGGCCAATTGCATTAAAGGACAAGCTCAGGTGACTGCCATTTAGTGGAGATGTCAAGCCGCACCTGCTGTCTAGCCCCAATTCCCTAAAGGGGTGACTGATGAGATAGCTAACAAATTTAATGCAGAATGGAGGAGTGTAAAATGTTTGAATTTTTGTGCAATAGGTGCATGTGAAAAGTGTAAAGAGAAATTCAATGTGACTAGTGTTAACAATGACCATGACTAATTAAGTTGAATGGAGGTGACAATATCTAAAAATAAGTCAAGACATAAGAATTTTCAGATGAGAGTTTGATAAAAGAGAGAGAAAAAAAAACACTTACTAACAACACCGTTCCACTGATTTTAGTTTTTCTTTTAGTTCTTGTTAGTTCATCAACTGACTTACAAAGCCCTGTTGTCGGCGATGAAAGATTTGAAAAAGCCAACCTGACAATAGATTATATGATTAATCAGGGTGAAGGCCAGTGAGGGAAAAAACTTCAGCACTAAAACCAAAGTAATTGGAACATGGTATTGACTGTAACAATGGCAAATGTTTTTTGACTTCTTCTTCTTTTTCTCATCTTCACAAGACTTTAAGAATTATTAGATTTGCTAAAGTTTGTTACTCAAACTTACTGAGGAGCCACTTTCTTAGAAAAAAGGTAATTTATATAAGAATCTAAAAATAATTGTTGTACAGCGAAGAGTAGACTTGGGAAAATTAGGCTAAAACTAAAAAAATTCAGAATTATGATGCCTTCTCTATAAATAAAAACACATATTCTATGGTTTTGTCACCTTGCATCACATTCTGTATGAAAAGTATTTGAGCACAGCAACATTACTTTAGCAAAGATAAAGGGTAATAGCCATGAGTGACCATATCCTGCTTTTTTCATGCTTGTTTGTGATTTTGCTCGAGCAGAAAAGGGGCTTGGTAGTGGGACTAATCGCACATAGCTTAATGTCTGGACCCTGTTTTTATTACTTGGGGAAGGCCTCCTAACTTCAGCAAGTCATTTGGATGGAACCAGACCTAATGTTAACATGGTATGAAAGCCAAGTTTGAACCCAAGTTCATGTTTGTGTTTGTGTGGCCTCTTTGTTTTTGCTTTGCCGTCTGTGTGTGTACGTACTCCTTGTCTTGTGCGTTAGTTTTGGCCTGGACATGAGGAGGAATGTTATATGGCTAAAACTCCACTGGTCTGCAGGTGTACATGCTCCATATCTCAGGATAGTTGTTCAAGGATGAAAGTTGTTTTATATAGGAAATAATCATTTCGCATTGGTTTAGGTTTAAAAAGACCCACTAAAAAAGCTTCCTAACCTCATCCACTCATTTGGGGATGGGTCTGAACCCAGTAATTTTTTTTTCCAATGTGCAGCTTGTGGTCGTGGATCTGGCAAGCATCCTCAGCTTATGCCATCAACCCCAAGGTGGGCAGTTGCAAATGGAGCTGGTGTTATATTAAGTGTTTGTGATGAAGAAGTTGCTCGCTATGAAACTGCAAATTTAACAGCTGCAGCTGTACCTGCCCTTCTGCTTCCTCCTCCAACATCTGCTTTAGATGAGCATCTGGTTGCTGGGTTGCCAGCACTTGAACCCTATGCTCGTTTGTTTCATAGGTTAATACTAGACCTCCTTACTGCATACTCAAGGCTAGGCACTTTTTGAAGAATTTCTGAAGGTTGTTTGTTGTGGCTAGGTACTACGCAATTGCTACACCAAGTGCTACTCAAAGGCTTCTGCTTGGATTGTTGGAGGCACCGCCATCATGGGCACCGGATGCACTAGATGCTGCTGTGCAACTTGTGGAACTACTTAGGGCAGCTGAAGATTATGCCACTGGCATGAGGGTGAGTGGAATCATGGTGGGAACAACCGATTAAGACTATCTGATAATAATGTTTCATCCCTGATGTTCTTTGTTTTCTAGCATTTCTTTAAATCATTATCAGAAAAGTGCTAGTAATCTCACTAAACATCCCATATCCCTGTCACTGGTTTAGTCTTTTACAAGGGTACCAGCTTGTGCTGTAACTATTGAAGAACCTGCCACCATCATCACTGTCATGTTATGCGAAGTGGACTGATGTAGATGATAACAGGGAGATAATATCCTTGTTCATTTGTAAATTCATATATGGAGTACTTAGTCTGGTCATTAATTATTGTAACTTGATTAAAATTAGTGTATAAATATTTTACTGACAATTTTTGGTCTTTTTGGTTTCGCATGTAGCTTCCTCGAAACTGGATGCATCTGCATTTCTTGCGTGCAATTGGAACTGCAATGTCCTTGAGAGCTGGTATTGCTGCTGATGCTGCAGCAGCTTTGCTTTTCCGCATACTATCACAGCCCACTTTACTCTTCCCTCCACTTAGACATGTTGAAGGAGTTGACATTCAACATGAGCCCTTAAATGGCTACATCTCCTATAAAAACCAGGTAATCTGATGCTTCAAGTTAAACTGCTGTTACATAAGGCTGGACCTGCTCTCCAGAGGTCATTTGAGGACTGGTGAGAGTCTGATGACCTTACAAAACAAACTAACCTCTATGTTGATGAATGATCTGTAACATATTACAAAATTGCTTTTTGTTTTTTGTTTTTCTTTGAGCACAATGAGAAAGGGATTTCATTATGATAACTGATTTCCAATAAACATATGTGATTGAAATAAGACTCACTGGAAGTATTGTTTTGAATTGGTCAGAAGAATTTAGTATCAAGATTGATGGTCCACATGAGCATATCTGTGGGGATGCCTCACACAGAACTAAATGCGCTTCAGTTAGTCCAAAGATACCTGCATGCCACTTGAGCTAACCTATATGATTTTCACTTTTGTTCGGATGCAGCAAATGGTGGCTGAAGATTGCCCACACACATAATGCAAAGATGGATTTGCTTTATCATATTTGTGCTCGACTTTCCATGTTCTTTTTTTACCATAAAAACAGCTAGACTTAGGTTGCAGGTGTTAGAGTTTGCTTCTTTTTTCATATATGTGCATGCATGTATCACACCTAACTGCTGCATGTGCAAATAACTCCTATACAGATGGAAGCTTCTAATGATGAGGCAACAATTGAGGCTACAGCCCAAGGGATTGCTTCAATGCTATGTGCCCATGGCCCAGAGGTTGAATGGAGAATTTGTACAATCTGGGAAGCAGCTTATGGCCTCCTTCCTTTAAGTTCATCGGTAGTTGATTTGCCAGAAATTATAGTTGCAACTCCACTACAACCGCCTGCTTTATCTTGGAACCTTTATATCCCATTACTTAAAGTTTTAGAATATCTCCCTCGAGGAAGCCCGTCCGAAGCATGCCTTATGCGGATCTTTGTAGCTACAGTTGAAGCTATCCTTCGAAGAACATTTCCTCTGCATTCACCGAAAGAGCAAACCCAAAGATCAAGATATCCGGTTGGGTTAGGCCCCACCTCCAAGAATCTAGCTGTGGCAGAACTTCGTACAATGATCCATTCATTGTTTCTGGAGTCGTGTGCATCAACGGAACTTGCTTCCCGTCTTCTATTTGTTGTGCTAACTGTATGTGTCAGTCATGAAGCCTTGCCAAACGGGAGTAAGAAGCCCACTGGGGCAGATGTCCAACCTCCTGATGAGGAATCACAGGTGCTAAACAGAGGTCAAACAGGAATCAGGAGCAGAACCAGGAAAAAGCAAGGGCCAGTTGCAACTTTTGACTCTTTTGTCTTAGCAGCAGTTTGTGCTTTGGCTTGTGAACTCCAGCTATTTCCTTTGGTATCAAGAAATGGCAAATGCTTGGAGCCTAAGGAGACCCCGTCTCCCTCCTTGGTCAATGTTACAAAAGTTAATCGGTCTTTGAATGAACTCCCAAATGGACTTGGCTCAGCAATTTGTCATACTCGTCGTATCCTAGGAATTTTGGAAGCACTGTTTTCATTGAAACCATCTAATGTGGGGACTTCTTGGAGTCACAGTTCAAATGAGATTGTTGCTGCTGCTATGGTTGCTGCTCATGTTTCTGAACTGTTTGGAAGATCTAAGGCATGTATGCATGCTCTTTCTGTCTTGATGAGATGTAAGTGGGACAATGAAATTTATACCAGGGCTTCTTCACTATACAATCTCATTGACGTTCATGGAAAAGCTGTGGCATCTATTGTGAACAAGGCTGAGCCCCTAGAAGCTCACATAGTACAGGCCCCCGTGTGGAGAGATGCTCTAAAGTGCATCAATAGTCGAAAGCGAATGAGTTGTTGTAGTAGTAGTAGCATTGAATTAGAGGACCAAAAAAGACAGAATGAAAGCTTGGACAAAGAAGATGTAGCCAATTCAGAAGCACTCCTTAGATGTGACAAAGCATTACTTTTAACCGATGTTATGCTAAATAACTCTAGAAAAGAGATTGCCACTTTGCCAGTGGATGCATCAGATTTGGCCAATTTTCTGACAACTGACAGGCATATTGGATTCAATTGTAGTGCTCAAGCACTTCTTAGAATTGTACTAGCAGAAAAACAAGAACTTTGTTTTTCTGTTGTTTCATTGTTGTGGCACAAGTTGATTGCATCTCCAGAAACAGAAATGATAGCAGAAAGTACGTCGGCTCAACAAGGATGGAGGCAGGTATTATGTCCCAACAGTCTAGTTTCATGAACTCTTCTGTTCTGCTCCATCTTTGCTTACTTTCAATTGTACCTCTTTTTTAATTGTTTTATTGATTGTTTCAAGTATTAGTTTCAATCTTCATCACTTACATTTTTGAAATTACTTGCACCTATCTGGAAATTCTTCTTCTAAGAGTATATAGATCTTCTCTCTTGGAATAGTTGACTAATGGATTTTACTGCTTTTCATTCTGTGTGAAAGTTCACATTTGATTGTCAAAGTTCACATTTTCTATTATCTTAGTTCTGGTTCTATTGTTCTGTGGATTGTATTTCTTCTTTTGTTTCTCCAGATGCTAGTATGATTAGAGTAAGTGCTAGGTTGTTTATTGAGAACATTCCCATTTTGATTGAATTCAACTTAGATTTTTTATGTCTGACCTGGGTAATTCTCTATCGTCAAATCTTTATGATTACATAAAAAAGATACTGCATCAAGAACTCAAGTTTTTAGTGTAATAATCTCTAATGCGATGTTTCTTTGCATGTCTTAATGCAAAGAATGTCTTTATTAACAAAACAATGTTACAGTATAATTGTTATATTGCATATAGGAAATATACTCAAAACTTTAAGAGTTAGTTCACTGTATCAAACCAAAAGTAGTGTTATACGCTATTCCTCAACTATGCCAAACTTGAAGGCTAATTTTCTCATGTGCTCAATGATTTATAAAAACATATTTAGGAGTTGGCCAGTGGTTTTAGATTACTGTTGTAGGGATGCCAACAGCTGGTTTTCCATATTACAGAGACATTGATGCCAACTGTATTGTCAATTGTGGACAATGCTTTCTTCATTCATGTAGAAGGTGGAAGTGTGGCCGTGATGCAAAGATTGGTCGCTACGGAATGCATGAGCCATGGATTTTTGTCTTAAGTGTCCATTGACTTACACAGTCCTGTCTAAAATATGTTTCTCAAAGTTTGAGGATACTTTGAAATCTTTGGCAAAATAACAGTGGATACCAAGATAAGGGGGTGTCCTTAAATCTCAAACACGTATAAAAATTTTTTGTTGACACAAAAGATAACAAAAAAGAAAATGATAAGCTCAGGATGAAAAGGAAGTGAGAAGAGGAAGAAAGAACACTTTGGGAATTGAATTTATTGGATGTCAGCCACTGTTTTATTTACTTAACAAAGCTTACCACACTTCAATTGGGTATGTGAGACCATTTTGAAAGGGCAGATATGCATATTTTTCTATAAGAATGAATAGATGAACTGGATGATAGATTGAGATTGGCTAAGATCTAAGATACCCTTTTATATAGTATGTGGAACTTGATCATATATCATAATCATGTGGTGTAGCTAACCAAATATATATTTATTTGTATCTAAGAACTTGTATCTGTATGTCTGGATGTATAAAATAGGCTTAAAGACTCTGATGTATGAAAGTTCCCTTTTCTACATGTAGATGCCCATGACCATCCTATTTCAAAAACAATCTTTAGCTTTCTTTGATTCTCCAAGTTATCGCACATCTACGGATGGCAATGCACCAGGCTGAATCAGAATGAAGCCTAGATTAGTAATGCAGATACTTGCATCTGAGATGTACTGATCTTTTAATTTCTCCATTTGTCATTTATAGGTAGTTGATGCTCTATGCAATGTTGTATTGTCAGCACCAACCAAAGCGTCAACTGCGGTGGTTTTGCAGGTTTCAAATCAGTTTCTTTTTTCAAGTTTATTGAAATATCATGCAAGCTGTATTATTTTTACTACCGTTTCAGTAGTCAACTTTTTCATTCACCCAGTGCCGTGTGCCTGTGAGCAGGCTGAGAAAGATTTGCAGCCTTGGATTGCTAAAGATGACGAGCAAGGTCAGAAAATGTGGAGAATCAATCAACGGATTGTAAAGTTACTGGTAGAGCTGATGAGAAATCATGTTAGCCCAGAAGCTTTGATAATTCTGGCCAGTGCTTCAGACCTACTTCTTCGTGCAACAGATGGGATGCTCATTGATGGAGAAGCATGCACTCTGCCACAACTAGAGGTATATGTCTTTGTATCTTGAAAAAGTTAATCAACAAGGAATTCATTAAGTTAGTGCTTCAGTCGTTTTGAATGATGTATTTATCGTCTTACCATCATAATAACTTCTTCTCCAAGGCCCGTTCCTGCAGTTTCTTTGCGTTTTCTTGAATTCTTATAATTGTAGGTAACTAGGCATTGTAAGTTGTACTACATTTTCTGATTAGTTGGCATGTCGTTGACGAGAGCTCGTGTACTGTAGCACTTTTTTTGTGTATGTGTATATGCAATATGTTAGAATTGTACCTGCATGGTCATTATTGCTGGGATAACCTTTTCTGTCTCAACAAAAATGTGCAGCTCTTGGAAGCAACGGCGAGAGCAGTTGAGCTCATGCTAAGCTGGGGAGACTCTAGCTCAGCTGTAGTTGATGGCCTTGGAAACCTGCTGAAGGTACTTATTGGAGACGTAACTTTCCTCTTTCAATTAAGCCTCTCTATTAATACAGTTTTCTCCACCAAACTCATGCAGTGTCGTTTACCTGCTACAATCCGTTGTCTCTCTAATCCAAGTGCACATGTGCGTGCACTCAGTACATCGGTGCTTCGACATATCATACATATTGGATCTGTTAAATCCAGCTTAACACCGCAGGGTGTAAAGGATCTTCATGCCGTCTCTTTCCAATTCTTAACTATAGGCATCATAGACTGGCGTGCAGACATAGAGAAATGCTTGAGATGGGAAGCTAACAGCCGGAGGGCCACTGGATTGACCCTATTATTCCTTGATGCTGCAGCTAAGGAACTGGGTTGCACCATTCCCTCATAGGTTGGTGGGGGCTGCTGATCAGGTGGGCTAGTTAAGATTCATCACCATATCCATTTTCGTATTTAACATGACTGGTTTACGGACTGTAGATAGGAACCAGTTGAAATTTCCATTGTTCATATAGACACGGTGAATCAGGCTTGTTCTTGCAATGGAGGATGATATTACGGGAGGCTGGATGTTTTTTTTTGTGGTTAATTTTGTCTTATGCCATTTGTGTATCTCAGGCACCACCCATCCGCAGAATTACAATTCGGAAAGCAATCTGAGCGGAGTCTGCCTTGCCTGTTACATAATCCGTTCTTAAATATCGTACATATCATTGTGTGAATGTCAATTTTTCAGGTTTTCCCTATAATTTTGCTCATATTTGGCCCTCTTAGAAGAAGTCAAAAGATCTTTAAGTTATCAATCATTTGATTATTTAATTTTCTATCCTGGAGTGATTTTATTGGTTGGATCCATTTGTAGTTTAAGATCCTGGTTACCCAAGTTTGAACTTGACATGCCACAGGTATAGATCTAAAATTCTACATTGGTACTTCCAAGATTCAAACTCGTACATGGAGTTACAGAAACAAACGACAAGTGAGCGATCTTGGCATGTAAACCAAGTTACAGGCCATTCTTTTCAATCTGCTAGTGGTTCTTTGAGAAGGCGATGGGAACTCATTGTCAAATCCTCCAAGCATGGAATTGACGGTTATAATTTCGTTGTAGGGGTGGTGAGGAGATGCCTGATGGCGAGAGGCTGAAAGTGAATAACACAGATGGATGTCCATATATAATTGAGCTTTTTGTTTTGGCACAAAGAGAGTACAAAAATAAGTCAGGTTCGTTCGCTGTTAACTCCTGCGCTTCAGTTGTTGTAATATACGTAGTAAAAAAACGAGAGCTAAACCTATTTAAGGATAAGAATAAGAATAATTTTTTTTATTTGACTAAAACATACCTCTCGTGTTTTCCGTGTAAAATTTTCTAATAATAAAATATGTTTTCCCGGTAAACGGTTGCGAACTGGCTTTAAAAAAGTCAAGGTAGTCGAGTATGAGAGAGGCTCAAGATCGTCGAGAAGTCTTATTTTCCATCAGACTTTAATGGAGCTGGAATTGGTCCGCCTCAACTTATTGTATACGCGACTAAGAAATCAAATAACATCAATTCCTGTTCGCACAATGGTTTAAATGCAAACTCCAATTTATGAAAAGTTCCAAATCTTCTACAGCATACTCATCCATGACTCAGGTTTATATCTCTGTTCCACCTTGCCTGTAAATGAGACAAAACCATCGCGTTCTCTATCTCGGAGAGCCCATCGCCTTCGATTGTCGAGAGCGTAGCAGTGGAAAAGAAACCAGGATTGTGAGTGCCGAATAGAGTATTGGGACTCCGTAATTTAGTTCATTCCGCAGTTTTTTTCTCTGCCACGTACATTCTCTCCGTTGCATATTACAGGGTCTCTTGTTCGAAATAATATAGTGCAAAACTCACAGAATTTTAAATGAACATTTTTTTACTCTTAGGAAAAACCACCTCTTGATCTAACCATTTAGATTCGTAATCGCTTTTATCTGATGGTTCAGATTTATAATTTATAACTACTTTTGATCTAACCTTTAAATTTGTAATTATTTTTATCTAATCATTCAAATTTGTAATAATTTTTATCTAACGGTTCATATTTATAGCTATTTTTTTTTATCTAACCTTTAGATCTGTAATTATTTTTATCACATTTGTAACCATTTTTATCTGACGGTTCATATTTATAACTACTTTTTTTATCTAACTTTTAAATCTGTAATTATTTTTATCAGATTTGTAATTGTTGCCTTTTGAAAATCATTTTGCATCCAATCGGTCAATATCATAGAAGTAAGCCTGTTTACTCCTACATGGATGTTTCACTAGATTTCATTGCTTTGGTAAAAGTTAATCGATCATCCTGTATGAAGAATGTGTAATATCATCTCATAGGATCTTTTCTATCCTAGGTTTCTAACTCCGCCTAAGTTCAGTTTGTGGCATTGCTTTAGTATCCTCACGCGATATCTAGAAGTATCTCCTACTAATTTTTTTTTTCTTTCATTGGAAGCATATTTTAAAAAAATACAGCAACATCGAATTCTGTAATAGTGTTTACTGAAATTTCAGGTACATCTGAATGTACTACTAAAGACCGATATGTATTGTTATTTTTTGCATATCCTATGAAAATTGCATCGTAAGTCTTAGGACTCCATTTCGTCTTGTTAAAGTTAATTTTAACTTTAGCAAGACACCCCCATACTTTAAAGTATTTAAAACTTGGTATTCTACCCCACCATATAACTCATATGGAGTTTTCTGAGTGTCCTTGTGTAGAATAAGATTAAGTATTTTACATGTTGAAAGTAAAGTTTCTTTCTACATATTATTAGGAAGACCAGAACTGGACAAAAAAGAATTAGCTATGCTGAAAAATGTTATGTTTTTTCCTTTCAACTACACCATTGTATGAGGAGAATAAGGAGTCGTGGTATCATGTATGATACCATGTTCCTAATAGAATTTATAAAACTATATTCTCCTCTATCTGACTCAAATCCTTTTATTGTTTTTTGGGTCTGATTTTCTACTTCTGATTTATAAATTTTAAAATTTTCTAATGCTTCATTCCTAACTAGAAACATATAGCAATGTTTTGATATATCTATAAAGATAATAAAATATTTTTTCCCTCTTATGGTCAAAATACCATTCATCTCACATACGTCATTGTGTATAAGCTCTAGAAGGTCTGAGCTTCTACTTGTTGACTTAAATGGATTTCTAGTTTGTTTTGATTGGACACATTTTTATATTTATTTTTTAACTCTCTGTTATATTTAGGTATTAAATCTAAGCTCATCGTTTCTTTTAGAGTGTTCATATTTACATGTCCAAGTGTACTGTGCCATAAGTCAAAGGAATCAACTAGCATGACATAAGATGAAGCTTTATTCTCGTTAATATTTCTTGCATAAATTACATTTAATTTGAATAAACCATCAGAAACATAACTCTTAACTACAAAAGACCCACCCTTGATAATTACAATCTTATTCGATTCAAACACTAATTTGTAACTTAACTGACTCAGACGGAAACCGCTAACAAGATTCTTCCATATGTTTGACAAGTACTGCACATTGTGAAGAGTGAGAGTGTTCCTGGATGTGAACTTCAACTCTATTTCTCCTTTCACCTGTCATTTGAGCAATATTGGAACTGCCCATTGTCACAGTTCTCCCTTTGACCTCGTGGTAAGAAGGAAAAGAGAAAATATCAAAACAAATATGGACAGTTACTCCTGTGTCAATCCACCAATCGATTAGATTAAATGCCAGATTTATTTCCAAGTTAGTTGTTACTAACCTGTCATCGGTTCTAGCCGAGCTAGTTCTGATATCATGTTAGGCTAAGGAATCGTACTATCACCTTGCTTTTTATTTTTCTTGTGTCTACACTATTTAACAAAGTGACCCGGTTTTGTTCCTTTTGAATATTTTGTTTAGGCTTACCAATGAATTTCTTAGGTTTCTTCTTTATGAAGTTAATCTTCTTTGATTCTATCAAATTTACTCTTCCACTAACTTCATATCCATTACCCACATTTTTCTCTGTGTTTTTCTTCTATTTGAATCGACACCAACACTTCATCTAATGTGGGAATTTTTTTTTTATGTATCATTTGGATCCTAAAGTGTGACCAAGATGGATGAAGTTTTTCTATGAAGGAAAATACTTGTATTCTATCATCAATAAGAATACCCTTGGCGATAATCTTAGCAACAATGTTTTGAATTTCATATGCTTGATCGATTACGGAATTCCCATTTGCCATCGTGTAGGTGAAATACTCTCATATGAAAAAACTTATGTTCAGTCTCTATTTCTTGCCCATACTTTGACTCTAAAGTCTTCCAAAAACCTTTTACACATTTAGCATCACCGTACAAGTCATATAAACTGTTGCTTAGTGCACTAAGGATTAAACCATGACAAATATAATCATTTTTGACATGTTTGTGTTTAACACCTAATCTTGTTGGTTAACAATCCTCTGGGCTACTAACTAGTGGGGTACTCGCAACCACAGAGAAAAATTCTAGAGTTGTTAACCAATATTCCATTCATTTCTACAATTTACTAAAAATTTTCCCATCAAACGGTTTGAATTTTAATGTTTTGTTCAGTGAATTTTCTGATTTTCCCATTCTTGAAGTCTGAATCTCTTTTGAAATTGTTAAAAATAATATAGTGCAAAACTCACAAAACTTTAAATAAATACTTGAATAAATCCAAATTAAATATGGTATTATGCATACCTTTTATCCATCCGTTTCACCAATCAGATAGAAAATAATTAAATAATACCTCTTTCAAGGCCGAGGCTGAAGATCCCTACTAACTGAAGATATTTGGTGTGAGTCTCATAAAAAATAAATACAGCAGGTCTCAAACAAGTGAGCTCTTCGTATTAGAGATACTTTGTGACCAAACTGAGCCATAAACACACACGTCGTGCGTACCTTTTATTTTAAAAACTCCGACACCCTCTGCTATAATCTTAGCTTATCTCGATTTGATTGCCAAAGGGTCTTGAAAGTGAGAGCATATAAGAGCTTGTTTGCTCCGGGGAGAGTGACGACGACGTGCGAACGCTGGAAAGAAATCGGTCTCCTTATTGGTTATTATTTGATTGCTAACCATGCTCACTGAAGCATAAAAGTTGATTAAAGCTGGACAAAATACTCAGAAGCAATGTTATAATATTGGAACCACTTAGCCTGGCGAGTTGGACTTGGTCTGCTTGAACTCGAAGGGGGAGGGATCAGAGTCCTGCCGTTCCCCTTATTTCTCCAGAGGGAGGAGATATCCCTCTCCCCGTCGTCGCTCTAAGAAAAAGGCCCCAAGAGGGTGAAGGGCCCCTCTGTCTTTGAGGGAGCAGACCTATCCCTCTCTCTTTGGAAACAATGACTTACTACCTTGGTTTTCATCTCCGAAGCCAGTTCGTGATCCTCTGGGCCTAGCCTGTTTGCTGTGAGAGCTTCAAGATATTTACCACATTGACTAATAGATAAGGGATTGCAATCTGAGTCAAGTAGCAAAATGGGTCCATCAGTTGCAAGTCCCATTCTAACTGTGTTCGTCTCAAAAAACCCTTCATCATTTACCCTGTTCAAGCTTATCCGTTTCTCCAGCAAGCCTACTTGTGCAAAGAATGGCTAAATGATAACAGATAGCGGCATGGTCTTGCCTACTGATTAGTCTGTACAGCCTATCTTGTGCGTAACAAAATTCAACTCAGAAACTTTAATTATATTATCACCAGCCAGCCTTAATTAACATCAGATGTGTGGGGAAAAAAGAAAAGGTACGAGGAGACGGGAGGAAACTAATTGATTCCTAATTCTGAAGCCCTTGATTTAGTAACCATCTCAAAACGCTAACGTATCGTTTCCTGCAAAATTGCATGTGATCTACAATCTAAAATCACAGCCCCTACCTGAAAGGGGCCAAAGAAAACAAAAAGATACACTTCACTGACCCACACCGGGAATAGATGCATTAAAGGCACTGAAGCAGATGCAGAGTTCATTCTGATCTTGGTGGGTAACAATGAAATTAGGCATAGAAGCATAGGCAACAGTGAAGCCACTCTGGACTTTCCCAGCACCATTCTCTGGCAAAAAACTGCTCCTTGACAGCCCCGTCTCATGATGCTGAGTAAGGCCACGCAACTTAAATATGTAGGCGTGCAACACCCTCATGTTTTGAAATGGATGAAGAGTACCTTTTCAGCTTTTGATTTTTCCAGCCAGCCATCAAGTAAACTAACATTTACTACTGGCTGATGAAGTGTTTTTCTTCTTTTTGCTTTTCTGCTTCACAGCATCCTTGAGACTCTTCTTCCCAATCAAATCTGAACCCACAGGGACTGCTTCAACTTGTACCATACTTACTTCAGAAGGATTTACTGCTACTTTCTCGGGCATTTGTTCATCTGGCTTTATGAGGTCGCTTTCCTCCTTTGCTTCATCCATTTTTGACGAACCTGCAGCTCCAATGGTGGGAGATATAAAGTTGAAACAAAAAGGAAATGCATCATTTTCTCGTATTGTTAATTTGGTACTCATGTGAAAGATCTTATACCCTCCTCTTCCAATGGAGAAGTGTCAAAGTATAATATTCTTGCTTACACAAAGAGAGTAACTCCCAAAAATGCATTGAAACCATCCAAGCTTGCGCTCTGCTAGTTAACCAAGTTAGTGATTATAAGACACACTACACTGCCTAACTAGGACTAAAATTAAAACGCAGTTAAAAAAAACTAAAATATGAGTTATAATTCCAAGCGGGTTGAAGACTTCAAATTTTTTCACCAAGCTCAAAGTGCAAGGTTTTGTGGTATGGATGGTATGAGTGCTACATGCAACCTGAATTACTAAATACTTGGTACAAGTGCTGTGTGCAACCAGAATTACTAAATACTTCCATATATATTTCTTGTTATTTCTTAAAAAACACTGCTATAGAAAATTACAAGAACAAAGATGTGGTGAATGAATAGACAGTGAACTTCATAGATCAGTGCCTCTAATTATAAAAGGAATGGCAAAAAATAAAAAAGCCCGCATAAGCTCATACTAGCAAGCACTGAACACAACTCTCAGGGCACTTGCTGCCCACAGGCACTGCAGCAGAACACACACCTGATATAGCAATAGGTGCTTCAGCGCAATCAGATCGGGTGCTTCATCCCAAGGTAGAATGCTCCAAGCTTGCCCTATTATGTCAGGCAACCTTTTAAAGCAGGCATTCGCTACTGCCAGAAAAGTTGATTCCCACTTCCCAGGATCTTTAGGCATGTTCTAAGCCTATATTAGCTACGCAGTATCCTACAACACCAAAATAAGCATCTTTCACAAGTGCAGACACAACCAACCAAAATGGCATGTTCTCTATAGCAGTTCAATGCAAATGTATTGCCTTGTTCCATACAATGGACGAAACAATATATTTCCTGATAACCAATATTCAGGTGGTGGCCATCCACTGCAAAACAGCTTTGTAGGGACCTCCCCTGTAATGAAATGGTTGGAAATATTCCTTCCACCCATACATTATACTATAGGATTTGGTTTATAACACATGAAGATCGATCGTACAATGTAATTCATGGATGTAGATCAGGAACACCAATTAATGATAAGAGGCGAAAGTGGAATGCTTGAAAGGAGGCAAAGGAACATCACAGTGCAAGTCAAATGAATTCTAACAAATAATTATGAGACCAGCACCCTTAACGTTCCAAGTGCAACTAAAAAGCATGACCTTTTTTGAATGACACTGACAACATGGTCCTGATTGGGGTCTCCACTTTCATTTGATATTGTCAGTGAAGCCCTCATGACGCTTTTCCTCACACTTGAAACAGGGTTTGAATTTCCTTACCATCCTCCGTTGACTTTTTTGCAAGAGTTTCCCCTAGTCTAGTTTGTGGATGATACTATTTGCTTATATAGTGGAGAAGTTAACCAAATGACAAGCATAAAGGCTTTATTAACTGTATATGAAATGATATCTAGCCAAGGTGTCAATTGGTTAAAATCTCACTCTATGGGGATTAAGGCCTAGATCTGGTCACCTTGTTCGTAAATGTTCTTGGGTATAAGGTGGGTGTCCTTCCTGTTTCTTACATGGACTACCCTTTTTCTATTGGTAGGCCTAAATATCTTTTTGAAACCCAATCATTGACCACTTCAAGAGGCTTGTTAGCGAATTGGCATGATAGCCTCCTTAAATTTGCTAGGCAAGCCACTCTTACTACGTGCAGGCTTGCCCAAATATTCCTTTTTTTTTCTTGATTGCCATGTTGCAGTGGTACGTCACCTCAGAGATCCAATACCATTTGGTACATTGGGTGGAAGTCTGCCAACCCAAAGGCATTGGAGGGTTGCACATTAGAAGCATAAGGCATATGACCTCTGTTCTCCTATCAAAAAGATTTGGAAATTTGGAAATGATAAAGGTAGTCTGCAGAGAAAAATTGTCAAACAGACGTACCATTACACCATCTAGGAGGATACATGGGTGGGGGAGCAAAACCTAGCAACTCCATTCCCATTGCTACAGACCAGAGCATATCAATAATGAACTCATAAACCACCTCAAACAACATCAGCGTCTAGAAATTTGTATCTGAAGGTATTAAGGAACAATGAAGAACTTGATGCAGTGATGCCATGAAGATCATCTTTTCTAGAAAACATTTACATGAGAGGTTTGGAAGAGGACATTATGATTTGGAAACGTAATGCCTCAGGGTCATACATGCTGACCTCCAATATGCCCTCCTTGGTGGCTACGATTTAAAGTAAAAAGTCCCAGAGGCTATCATCTGGAATATCCCTTCCCACCCAGGGTCAACCACTTCTTGTGATGTGTAACAAAAGAAGGATCCTCACAGCAGACCAACTCTGTAGAAGGGGCAGCAACATTGAGGACCAAACTTGCAAGCTTTGTGGAGAGCACCCCAAGATTGTGAACCAGCTATTCTTCCATTATCCCATCTTAGGGCAAAGTTTGAGTACATTCCTCTTCAAGTTTGGCCTTAAATATTATTTTTCCTCCACTCCTTGCTTTGTTCTAGCCCCAACATCCTTCACTCACATAGGAACTATTGGGAAAAATATTTGAATGCTACGTTTTGGTGCAATTGTTTGGAATGTTTGAAAAGAAAGAAACTGCCATGCTTTTAAAGGTAGGTATCATTGGAGCCACAACTCACTCCATCATCTTTTGTACAAGTTCCAAAACACTTCGTTATCTCCCGAGATTCCTAATGAAAAGAAATTGGAAAAATAATAATAAACTCCTCACACTTGGTCATTCCCAAACTGACTACCTGGATTTTTCTCCTAGGGAGTTGCCGATGCTAAATTTTGATGGCAGCTTGTTGGGCAACTTGGCTCCAGCTAGATGGTGTGGCGTGATTAGCGACTCCTCAAGGAACACCCTTTTTGTTTACTCTGCTCGAGTTGAGAGCCTTAAGTACAAACAATATCTCTGACACATTAGTTAGGGAAGGGTTCCCCAACAACATCTCTCCACTCCCACCTTCCTTTCTCTGCAGTTTTTTTTTTCCCTAGACTTTCTTTGTTGTCTGTCTCTTCCTGTACAATTTGCTCCCCAGGGAGCTCTTTCTGCTCTTGCTGTGATCAAGGAAAAGAATTCCCTTGTGATTACTCTCAGGTTAAAATTGCTGCTTTATTTAAATAAAGTTTACTACATTACAGCCTTGCATCATAGTAACTGCTCCTTCTATTTGCCTTTATCAAAATGTTAAGCAATCAAGAAGCACACCATCAACTAAAGATTTGGAATTCCAAATGTACCTTATTCAAAATTGAGAAAACGAATGAAGTCACAAACCTGATAAATTGGTGGACTTTCTGAAGGAATCTAAAGCAACTCCTTTTGAGTACGGATCCCTGAATAATAAGACAAAATATATAAAATTAATAATTTGGTTAATATCCAAAACATAGATATACATAATAAGACTAGGCCATTTCAAAAAGAAAAATAAGATTCGGAGTCCACAATATGGCTTACCAACTATAAGGACCACCTATAAAAGCTTTAGTCTTTTTAATATTTCCTTGTTGGGACATATCAGTTTCAAACTGCATATCATTGCTACAGCCTTCTTCAATCTCTTTCTTGGTGGAGAAGTCATTGATGGCCCTCATTTTGATATCAGGTCCAACAACATCTACTCCTACCAAGGTTGAATGGCGCTTCACCTTGCTTAGTGCTCTTCCTGTGTTGTATGCTTCTACCTAAATGGTATAAGAAGAGACAAGTTTGGGATATAGAATATAGTAAAAAAAAATTCTGATCATATTTACACTCGATATGAAGTAGGGTCATGCACTACAGTAATGCCATAATCTGATTCAGATCATTCATTAATTAAAAAAATAAATCAAAGTAGACATCAACCATTTTTTTTTTAGAAAAATGAGAATTTTTATAACTAAAGAATCAGAATTACAGTGGCAATTAAAGGAGACCTCCCTTTACAACAAGGAATTGAAGAGAGGCTCCTTTCTTTGCAAGAACATCAGCTAAAGAATTAGCTGAGCAAGGTACATGGAACCAATTACAATGGAGACTGGAAATTAAGTCTCAGAAGTGGTGGAAGACCAGCCAATGGTGCCACGGTGGGGGCACGAAGGAGGAGCGCCAACTGACGACATCAACCATGAACATATGGAAACAGAAAGAAATTAAAATTCAGCCCTTAGAACCAAAAATAATAACTAAACTAGAAAATGGGTTCACCCAACTTAGACAAACTAGAGTCCACACACCCTCTTCCTGAAGTATATTTTCAACTCATATTCTGAAAATTTCACCAAAAGAAACAGAGGGGTGATAGTATTACATTTTCTTTCTTTTCTTTTTCTTTTTTTCTGAGAAGGCAGATAGGAGAGTTCATAAAAGTGGAGAAGACAACAGAAGTTCGTTCCCCCACCCCAAAGAGAGGAGGCCCAGAATTACAAGAAACTAAAAATTACTGCACACAACAACAAGAACAGCAAAGTAAGAAAAAACTAGGAGTAGTCCTGCAAAACAGTGACAAACTGGTTGACATAATAGGAAAGTGACGAAGCACATCTTAATACAGAAGATCTAACAGAAGAATATCTAAGGACAAGAGATCACCCCACAACTTCCCATGTTTATGGAAAAAGGAAAATCAATTTAAAGAGGCCTAAATTTCCTATTTTAGACTCAAGTTTCGAGAATAGGAAATCTAAAATTAGAAAGTCTCTCTAATTTACGAACTCCTGTTTGAAGTTTGCTAAAGTCAGAAGCTTTACTAGACAAGTAACTTGTTGTTTTTTTATGGGAAGCATCGCCCATAGAGCAACTTGCTATTTTAGTTAAAAGCTTCAATTAGCAAGTCCTTTTTTAGTAGCTTCCTGTCTTAATTTTCATCTTTGTTTCCAAATTAGTGTAGCCTAAAATTAGCAGTCTTCGAGTTATTATCCTGTTTTGAGTTTCTTTCCATCAAGTTGAGCTAGATTTAGTAAATCCTAATTGGAATCTATTCTTGTTGTGGACAGTATAGGAGTCTAGAGTTTTGTTGATTTGCATGCCTATAAAATGCCCTCATGTGTTACACAAAATTACTCTTTTGCTATTGAATATAGTACTGGTTTTTGTTCTCTTAGACAAAGCTATCCTTTGTTATTTCTCTGTTTGCTATTTTTCTAAATAACTGCAGAAACCCTACTTTTTGTTATTCAAGTTTTACCCATTTAAATTGAATACAGATTGTAGTTTTTTTAGTTGTTTCAGAAGTTTAGGTTACCCACACTCAGAGGAAGCATTCAATTTGTCATTCCTTGAATCTAAACCACCATTGTTACATCAAGAAGATAAGTATCCTCCCTGACAAGATATCAGTAGCAGAGTTTGTTGTTCTCAAGACATATTGCCAGGTGTGACAGTATTACCTTCTCTGACCTTCCTTATCATTTACAATATTTTTAAAGTTTCATGTCAACTGGTGGAGTGGTGTTCCCACAACCAACAGTGAGTTCTGGCTGATTTCAGGGTCATGACCTTCCAAGCACAACTAGAAATGAACCCAGCCCAGCACTTTGCTACCAAATACAATCTAGGAAATGGTACCTTCTGTTACCATCCATCCCACTTAAGTCTTAGTCTTGGATCTAGTGATATGAATAGTGAGCCTCACGTAATGTAACTCTATAATGATAATAATTCCAAAAGTTTTGTAGAAGCTACCTCTCAAATAGAGTAAAAGATTGAACCAAAAGTGAAATTTATTGAAGCAGGTTTCTTCTCCAAATCATGTGCCAAAGTGAAAGGGAAAAAAAAAAAAAAGAGCATTGGTTTCCCTTTATATGGTTCATTAAATTATCTCAAGACTAGCTGTAACTTGATTTACTCATTTACAGTAATGCACCATTACACTAAGAATTGAGGTCATGTGTCGAGCTTCATAAGTAACCTTTATCTAAGAGAAGTGGGTCTTTCTACTGCACAAATACATGCCCATCTTACCATATGTTAGATAAACTATCATTTAGAAAGTCAAATTCAAGAGAAACAGGAGAACAACTTGACAAAAAGATACTCAAATTTCTACGAGAAACTCACAGCATTTTTTATTTTAGTAGTTATATCAGCTGCTTTGACAGCAGAAATTCGTAAACACTGCATGATTACACTCTGCAAGACACCTTCTCCCCCAGCCTTCTGTATGGCACAAACATCACCATTGCTGTTCATTGTAACAGTCATCTTTCCTCCCATAATAGCCTCTTCTTTATATGTAGGATCTACCACCTATCCGGAACCAGTTCACAGTGTCATAAGACTCTCAAAAACTCTTAGATCCTATTGAAGAAATGTGTGTAGGAAAATGAAACATTTATAATCTGAAATAATCAAAATAAAATACCAATTTTAGAACCAAGCATCTGTACCAGAATGTTCCCATTATCAAAAAATGCAAAAGTGACAGCTATAGGCAAGTGGTGGATTATCAGAGGAAGAGGATCTTTGACCTGCAAAAAACCAAAAGGACTAACAATTAGATAAATTGCAAAATTTTGTCAATTTCAACAAGAAAATCATATATCCAGCTTGACAGATTGTAGCTGTAAAATCATGGGCAAGCTACAAAAAGAAAGACTCTAAGCATAATAGTGTCTACATTTCTCTTGATGCATGAAACATTTCTAGTGGAAACAATTTTTACACATTGAGGCAAGCTGCACCATTTATGAACTGACTCAGTGAAAGACGACCAGCAGAAACAACGAACCTCAGGTGGGTGGACAACAATTTCCTGACCATCTTCTCCACCTAGAGTACACTCAGGCCTTCGGAATGTAGACAGTGCAGCCAAAGCTGCAACATTAGCAGCATCAACAAGGTTCCTGAAAGTTTAACATAAATAATATTGCCCAAGAATCAAGAACTAGAAACTGAATTTGTCAAGGATGTTACCCTCCATTGTCCAGAATGTGAAGGTCAACACGAATAGCCCACACTAACTTCCCAGGAAGGACACAAAGTGATTCTGTATCCACTGCTCTGCTTTCCCTGCATTCCCATGATTAAATTTTCAAAGTGGTGTAAAAGAAAATAGATGTCCTTACTTTAATTTCATTAGCAAATGGTACAGTAATTACCTAAGACCCCTGTCTATGATTCGTCCAAGCTCAACAGCAAACTCTCCAGGACGCCCTGGCTCAAATGATGGATCTGCCATGGGCGAAAATTCAGTGAACATGGAAAGTGTCCCTTCATTTGGCCTGTCTCTATAAGGTTGAACCAGTTGAGATGTCACAAACCCCATAACACGAGTCTGACCAAGCTGCACCTCCAATGAACCATCTTCTCTGCATATACCATATAAATAAGTAAATAGTAACAGAAAGCAATAATGAGTATCTGGAATGCTATAAGATTAAATTGTTCGAGACTGCTATAAGCTTGTTTTAAAACCACTATCATAACATTATTTAAGCACTTAAAATTGTTCACAACATACTGCCACCAAAGAATCTTTTCAACATCCAAATATAAGAGCTGACAAGTTATTGATAATTCTTTGAAGATATACATGCCTTCCAAAGTTAATGGTCAAGCGACGGTAGTCAAAAGGGCGCCGGCCATCTACTCTGAGATCAGAAAGTAATGCATGCTCAATGAACTTCTTCTCATTGATGGTCATATGCCAGCTATTGGCCAATTTTTGATCCATCCTAGTTAACCTGAAACTCGCTGCACAAAGAGGATATAAAGAAATAAAATAAAATAAAAGGAACAGCATAAGTAATTGAGGACACTTATATTGAAGCAAACTTAACAATGTAAATAGGTAAAAAGGAAAAGTAAGGATTATGTGGTTACTTTTTTTTGCCTATTCATTAACCCTACTTTTTTTGTTTTAACCGAATAAGAGACATTCTGAGCGCATTCAATTAGATGGTCCACTCATGCATTAAAGAACCAGGAAAATACTTTTGGGGCTTGAAATAATAATAAAATAAGGACAGCTCCTCCAAAAGGCCATTTCAACATTTTAAAAACAAAAAAAAAAAAAAAAAACAAAAGAGAAAATCAGAAATATTGCCCTCAATTCTATGATGAAGTGACATGAACAAAGGGACTCATTGGCCCAGCCTACAGTTATACTCAAGAGCCTAGCTACAAGAGTTTCTAGAATCCTACAAGAGGTAATTTTTTTGTACCTGGTAGTGCATAGGAAACATTGAAAGAGGTAATGAACCTCTAGAGGATGTGCCCAGAATGCGTTAGAATAGATGAAAAATTCTGATGGAATCCACATTGCTCAGAAAAAGTGAATCAGCTTACTTAAATCATGGATATGTGACTCAAAATCAGCCATGGGGAACTCTAGTCAAGTCAAACAAGTCAGGTCAATTTCCTGAGTCCAGAAGCTGGACTTGGGCCAAGTTCGACCCCCTGACCTAGCCCTACCCCTCCCAAATCCGTGTCAAGCTGGCAGGTAACTTAGCCATATTTGGAACATAAAATGAAAGAAAAATAGAATTCCCTACAAATGGGTGAAGTTTCACATTCAATAGAAAATAATTAAGGGAGAAGAGGTGGTGATCCTTCATCTCAAACATGGATTCGAAAAAGAAAAAAAAAGATTGTGTTCCCACACACTTTCCGTGTACTAACGTACACATACACACACAAAAAAAAAAAAAAAAAAACACACACACGCACACACACACATTCTCTAGAGAAAGCTGAATACCTCAGAATATATTTTCAATTTCTCTACAACACTAAAGTTTAGTAGCCAAGTTGGAAGGTAGTTTAGGATCTAATTTGAAAGTTCAGGATCAGAGTTGAAAAGTAATTGCCACATATTCCTCCTTAAGTTTAGGGTCTAATGTGGAGTGTAATCTTCATCTAAGTGGGGGTTAAATAATGAATAAAGCACAAGAGCATTTTTTGTCCAAGTCCTTGTGATTAGAATGTTCTCTAGCTCCCTCAAAACAACAAGAAGTTCAAGACTATAAGGACTACAAGGTTTTCTTGGAGCTTATCATGAAAGCTTAAAACACACGAATACAACAAAAAGGTAAAGAAATATTTTTGCAGTACAACGAATTGAGCTTTACTTACCAGGATCTTCATGATGGCATTATTTCAGATTCTTTGTGTGCCATGAGAAAAAGACCATAAATAAGCTATTAAATCAAAGAATAATGATGCCTTGTTACTGGGAGGCTGTCCATGCAGAACGGCAGCGGGAAATGGAGGCAAGATTGAGCAAGAGAGAGAAAAGATATAAGGAAATGTAGGATCATTTTTATCATTTGAGAGATGCTAATTTCTCATCCCTGGCAGAGAAAAAAATACATCTTTTATCTCTTTCAGGCTACACCATTGCAATATCTGCAACCAGAAATTTATGATAAGGAAATTGTAACCAGTCCCTCTTCAAAAGTACCTGCCCTTTTTCTTTAAGCTGAAAAATACTTCCAAAAAGAGAAGGAGAAGGAAAATGTGAGAGCTGAGCAAGCAATTTAACCTTATTACCTAGAGAGCATGAGCGAGCCAGAGAGCCAGAGAGCCAAAGCGCGAGAAAACGAGAAATCGAGAGGGTATCTGCTGAAGGTTCGTTCAGCAAGGTAGAAGGTAGGGGCGGCATCGAGCCGAGCTGAGCCGAGCCCGAACCTGCCTATGTTCAAGCCAAGCTTGACTTAAATATTTGAACTCGAGCTCGAGCCCAGGCCAGCTTCGAGCCTAAAATTGTTACCGACCTCGAGCCCAATAATTTTAACCGAGTTCAAGCTCCAACATACATTTAAAACTTTGCAAAAAATACATGTTAAATAAACTGTATATAAAATTATGCATACATTTTACATAAAATTGGGCATGACCTATGTACATAATTTCTGCATAAAATTGGGCCAGGGGAGAGGTAGGCCTGGTCAGCTAATAATCCACATTGATTTGTTGCTAAAGTCTACGGAATAAATGACTCCAATAAGCAAATAAGAGTAGGAGTAGCATCGAATCGAGCAAAACTCGAACCTGCATATGTTCGAGCTAGGCTTGATTTAAATATTTAGAACTCAAACTCAAGTTGAGCCTATCCTCAAGCCTAAAATTGTAATCGAGATCGAGCCCAAGAATTTTAACCGAGTTCGAGCCCACCTTACTAAAATTGGGCATGACGTCTTATACATAAATCCTATATAAAATTGTCTATACACTTTGCATAAAATTGTTCATAAACACAACATAATAGTATGCATAAACTTTATTCAATAATCTGAGAAAGAACAGAAAAATCTGAGAGAATGTAAAAGGGAACAGGATTTTTATTTCTGTAAAAGGGAACAAGATATTCGCCACTTGAAAAACAAAATGAAAATCAAAGTAATCTGAGAGAAGGTTGTAGCTCGAGGGCAAAGAAGATATCAGAAAAATGAAGGTCAGTCAGTGATGCTTTCTCGGGGTGGAAAAATGGGAACAAAAGCGAATATGCTTTCTCGGGATGGAAAAACAGGAACAAAAGCAAATACAGGATTTCCTCCTTACCCTGTATTTGCTTTGCCGCAGCCGGAACAAGCTCCCAAGGAGAACTTCATACATCATTTAAAAAATAAAAGACGATGCTCCAGTAGGCGATTATAGGAAGAAAGAAAAAGAGACACAACAAGGGAGAAGGGGGGAAAGTACCTGTAACCGGAGAAGGCACGCACGACCGTCCCACTGGCTCTGGCCTCTCGGCCCTTGTTTCAGCTGGAGAAGGGGGAGCGTTCACGAGCAGGAGAAGGGGGAGCGTTCACGAGCAGGAGAAGGGGAGGAGCTTTCGCCTTTCCTCCTTCGGTCCCGACTGCAGAGGTTTCTCTTTCTCCCCGAATCCCGGGCCAATAGTTAAGTTAACGAACCGGTTCGTAAGCTTTTAAACCAAATCATGGTTCGGTCGAGTCTGGGCTACTTGAACTCAGTTCGATATCCAACTTAAACGAGTACTTCAACTCAGTTCAATATCCAAATAAATCGAATCGAATCGAACCTATCTCGAATCGCTCGCGAACCGGCTCCATTGGATGGCACCCTAATCGAGCTCAAGTGGAAATAACTCTTAGCTTCTGCGAGGCAGGTAGGGCAACGTACGGCAAGAGCTTTGCGTAACAGTTTTTCGATAAATATCAAATAATACCTAAAATCCGATACGGTTAGGGATACCTCCCAATACGGGCATATATCGTCTGACACACCCATAATGGTTAGGAAGGATTTTCATAAACCTTGAACTGGCGGATATATGACATGTATCAATAATAGCACCAGGCAACCGTTGGGTAAGGGAAACCCAATCTGACCAAAATTAGGAAGGGACAATTAGGGCGTGAGGCCAAAACCTAATCGTAGTTACACAACTTGTAAGTTACTTTATGTTATCTTTAAAATATATCTATGTTATTTTTAAAAAAACATATTCTTACAATGATTTAATGCATGTTGACCAATTATTTTCCAAACCATAGATTTAAAACAAAATAACTTACCTTGGTTTGGTTTCTTATTGATCACATTTAATATGGAGGTTTCTTATTTATCACTAGGGGTGGCATTGAGTCGAGCCCGAACCTGCCTATGTTTGAGTCAAAGTTGATTTAAATATTTCAAACTCGAGCTCGAACCCAGTCCAACCTCGAGCTTAAAATTATTATCGAGCTCGAGCCCAATAATTTTAACCAAGTTCAAGCCGATTCAACATACATTTAAAAATTTTCAAAAAATACATATCAAATAAATATTATATAAATTTATGCATATGTTTTACATAACCTATGTATATAATACTTATATAAAATTGGGCATAACCACTACTTAAAATTAGGTATAATCTATATACATAATACCTATATAAAATTGGGCATGACCTCTACTTAAAATTGGGCATAATCTATATACATAATACCTGCATAGAATTGTCTATACACTCCATAAACACTCCATAAAATTGTTTATACACTCCATAGACTCCATAAAATAGTCTAAACACTCCAAACACTACATAATATTAGGAATAAACTCCATACAATAATCAAACACAACAAAATTAAATGAAATATCAATATCAATTTACAATCACCCAAATAAAAACTATAAATCCATTATAAATTTATTAACTATAGTTGTTTCTCTTCATGCTATAAAATAATATACGTCCCTGCATGAGCAAAATCTCCACCTATGATAAAAAAAAAATTAATTATTGTTAGATAAAAAAATACTCTTCCACTACTAGTTACTTAATGTAGTTAAAAATATTAATATTTTCATGATGAGAAAAATATGAAAAATTATGTAACTGGTAGCATTATCTCTACACTCTTCTTCTCAAGCTGTAATCATAGAACAAATTTTGAATAAATAAAACTAAAATATATAGTAGAAAATATCATAATAAATAATTAATCAAAAAAATTCACCTTTTGATTTTTCTTGACACCATCAAGAGCCCGAACCCAATCACTGTCACAAATCAAAGTTTGAACTGTATTTGGTGTCAAGGAATAACAATGTGAGTATATTACTCTACCACCAACACTAAATGTAGACTCTGAAGCTACTGTGGATATGAGAATTATAAGGATGTCTGCTACAATCTTAGATAATACCCAAAATTTCATCTGATTCACTTTCCACCATTCTAAAACATCAAAATCATATTGTGAAGTTTCCTCACAAAAATACACACCTTCTTCAAGACAAATTTCCAATTATGACCTTGGTGAATTAACTACTTCCTCTTGTTTCACATAATTCATTAACTTTGACCCACTTGAACTTATGAAGAATATGACATACGACTTGTAGAAACACCCGTAGAGCTAGTACTTGAAGCAATCTCTTCATTTCTAATATCCACATTATATAAGGATACATATTCATCGTAGATCTCATACAAGGTGCGTCGAAATAAGTTTATATTCATCGTAGCTTCCTCCTCATAATATATCTCTGGAAAACACATTTCAATCAACATTAATTTGACCCTTGGATCCAAAACTGCAACAGTCATCAATAAATTACATTCACCCCAATACTTCTCAAATTTCTCTTTCATGCTACTAACCATTATCCTAATGAAAACATTTTCATTTGTAGAATGAAAATTAAGAACTTCTTTTACCCTATATACCTCACTAAAGTACAAATTTGAAGTAAGGTAGTCACTCCCAAAAATTATATTAGTAACTACATTAAAAACTTCTAGAATCTCACACACTATTTCAACCTTTTCCTATTTATCAAGACTTGCAAACAATCTTAAGTTCGTTCTCTAACTTTAAATCTAGATAATGCGTATTTGAATTTTAATGCAGAAGACAACATGTCATAAGTGGAGTTCCAACGATTTGGACAATCAATAACCAACCTCTTTTCACTAGTTCTAATTGTTGTACAATTTCAAAAGAAATGGGAAGTCTAGCCTCAGACAGATTTATGAATTTGACACTCCCACATACATTTTCAATGATATCCATAATTTAAACAATACCATCTTGGACTAATAAGTTCAGAATATGAGCACAACAACGCACATGAAATTTTCCACCACAAACCATTTTTTTCTTGAAAAATCTTCTTTCAAAACTCTTATACAAATATCATTATATGCAGTATTATCAACTAAGATACTAAATACTTTATTTTCAATTTTTCAATCTTTCAAACACTTGTAAATAACATCTGTTATATCAACGCCACGAGGAGGAGGAGGAACATGCATAAAACTTGAGTCATTTTTTTAGCTTCTGATTACTGTCAATAAAATGCCCAGTAATAACTATGTATTCAATCTTTTGATTTTGGGACTCCCAAAGATCTATGGTAAGACTAATCTTGTTAATATCTTTTAATAAAAATTTTAAATTTTTTTTCTCTACCTCGTACACCTCCATACACTCCTTCTTAATGGTTTTAGGGATATTTTCTCATAATTCACATTTGCCATCTTCATTACAAAATTAAATCTCTCATCTTCTACTATCATGAATGAATGCTCATACATAAGAATCCACTGAGCAATGAGTACTCTCATTTTAGCTTGATTGTATTTGCCTCCAAAATCCATAAAAGGAAGTCCAAATGAACTTTGATCAACATTAGACCCCACTTTCACTAATTGAAAGTTTATGGTTTTTTATTTTCTCATTGCCACTTTTCAACTAGGACAACGTTTCAAATATCAACTCATATGTGTAGTCACTCCACTACTAATAACACTCAAAATGATTTTACAATGAACACATTGAGCCTTTTTTGTACCATTAAGTGATACTTTTTTGAATTTCAACCACACATGAGACTTTTTTGTCTTTTTGAAGTATGGGTAGAGTCACCTTCATCCTCATTTAGGGTACTTTCATATAGGCCACTTCTATTACATTAACAGTTCTAGAGGAAGTGATTTTGGTGGAGTTGAGTCACTATCTATGACCACACTATAACTAGTGTTAATTATTGATGTCAATTGAGGAGGAGATGTTGACATTTTTACTTCAACAAAAAAATAAAATTGTAAATTAAAAGCATAAAAAAATAAAGGAATCCAAACAACAAAGATCCTACACATAATATAAGATACTAGAAGCAATAAGGAGAACAATGCCTACGGAAATTAACAATTCTATGGGGAACACTTTAACGACATTGATAGGAAAAGACAAAGCAAAATTATCAAAAAATTCAAAAGTGTTGAAGTAGGAACTTGTATGTACCTCCTGAGGGAGGTTTCTACATTAACTATAACTTTAAAGCACAATATCCTAAAATAAAATTACCCAAATACCCCTGACTTTAACATTCTTATATATTTTAAAAAAATCATATGAGGCAGTCATTATTCTGTTATTTTTGGGTGATTTATTTTTTAATGACTACTTTTCTCTCTGTCTCTGCACACACTTCTCTTTTCCCTCTTCTTTATTCACAATATCACTTTTTCTCTTAGTCTTCTCTTCTCAGAAATAGTAATCTATCTCTCTATGTCTTTCTTTGTCTCTCTCACGCACACACTTCTCCTTTCCCTCTTCTTTCTTCTCAATCTCACTTTTTCTCTTAGTATTCTCTTCACAAAAGGAGTAATGGGATTTGGGTTAATGTAGAAGTCGAATGAAACACGCATAGTGCCGAATCATTAATACAAAACACTTAATCGAAAATAAATAATGCAATACAAAAAATACAAATGAAAAAAAAAATCAACATTTCCCTTACAAAAATAGAAAGAGTGTTTAAGGATATTTCCAAAAGCCTTTCCAATAATGAAGGAGCACTATTGATTCAAAGCGAGAGTTAGAAGATAAATAATGGAATACAAAAGATAAAAATGAAAAAAAATCAACATTTCACTTACAGATAAAAATGAAAAAATAAATCAACATTTCACTTACAGAAACAGAAAGAGTGTTAAGGGATATTTTCAAAAGTTTTTCCAATAATGAAGGAGCACTGCTGAAGCGAAGCGAGAGTTAGAGCTTTTGTAGGGTTAGGTCGGCGACAAAAAAAAAAAACAGAAGATTAAATAAAAATCTTACCTCCTTCCGTCAGAGCGTCACTTTCGTCGGCGAGGAAGAACTTCGAATGAAGAAATAGAAGAGGAAGAAGATAAAAGATGAAGAAATCGCAGATGAAGAAATCGCAAATGAAGAAATTACATATGAAGAGGGAGAGGGAGAACGAGGGAAATGAAGAGGGAGAACGAGGGATATGAAGACCAAAATCCCCCATTTTTCGATGAATTGTTGCCTCACGAACAACGGTCCACGATGTTAGTGAGAAAATCGTGCCGCCATGCTAGAGGAGACGGAATGGAAGAGTTGCTCCCACACTCCCGTGACGCAACTCTCTTCTTTCTTCTCCTGATTCCCCCAAATCCCTCGAATCCTGGGTCACCCGTTAAATTAACGAGCCATCTCGCGAGCTTTTGAACCGAACCTTGGTTCGGTCGAGCTCGGTTCGTTAATTTAAACGAGCCAGATCTCAAACTCGGTTTGAGATCCACCTCTACCAAATCGAACAAAGCCGGAACCAAGCCACTCGTGAATCGACTCGATTCGATGCCACCCCTATTTATCACATATAGCCTGTGTTGTCGCTTCAAAATATGCTACAAGTTATGTTTTTGTGGTTGAAGTAGCAATCAAATATAGTTTTGAACTTCTCCAAGAAACGACCACGCCAGCTATCTTTCGAGTCAAGGTGGCCAATAAAATCAAAGTATGAATATCCAATCATGTCCAGATGATCAGTTCGCCTATATGTAAACTTGTAGTTTTTAGTCCCATGAAGGTATTGCATGACTTTCTTTGCAGCTCTCCAATTATCCAAACATTTGTTACTTTGATATTTGCCCAATATTCCAACTACATGTGCAATGTAACTCTTGTGCAAACCTAAACTTACATTAAATTCCCAACCGCGAAAGCATAAGGAATGTTTTCATTTGTTCTCTCTACAAAATATTTAGAGGACCTTGTTCCAATAACTTACATGAAATCTAATGATAATAACTTGTTGTTTACAATAAGATTGGAATTGTTAGAAAATATATTATTTAGCATTACTAGAATGAAATATTTGGACTCTCCTTTGAAATTGAGTCTCCATGGTACACAAATATGTAAAGACATAACACTTTAGACCTATATTTCATTAACTAAAGTCATGTTAAATGAGTAGAATCATCCACAAATATGACAATAATCAGACTGAGTGAATTGAATGAAAACTATTTATTACTTATTTTAATACAAATATTTATTTATGGGAAGCTTCCCCCTATCCTTCTAATGGATTTGCTTGCTTGTTTTAAAGATAAATATTTAGAATTTATGTCAAAAATGATTTTTTATGAATTAATAGAATTTAATATTTTTAAAATACCAAAGTATTAGATTTTTTTATATTTAAATATATGAATTATTTAAATATTTTTAAATTAAAATGTGAATTGAAGGGAAAGATAATGGAAATGTTTTCAAAGAGTAAATGGGTGGAATTTGAGGCCCATAAAACATATCCAAAATAGCCCATCCCGAAGCCTGATAGTAAAAGTCACTTATTATATTAGAACATTTTGCAGTAGGACATGATGGTCAATCTGAAGTATTTCAGAGGGTTTTATCGTCTCAGTAGAGGAAAAAAAAAACCCTCGAACTGGCAGATAAAAGGCTTTAGAACCCTATCTTCCGATACTACGCGGCTTTTTGTTTCCGTGATCACCGGCGAAGAAGCTCTAGACCCTTGCGTCTCTCGGCGAACGTCGCAAAGATGGTATGTTCTCTTCCAAAGTGTTCTATTTTCTTCCGTTCAGATTTATTTTTGGCTCGATTTGTTCTATTTTATAGTTAGTAGAAACTTAGTGAGCCCTAATTATGAAGTTTTAATTTTTTTATGTGAAAAAAAACTATGAAGTTTGATCTATGGGTTTGATGATTTTTTTTTTCTTTCAGTCTTTGGTGGCGAACGAAGATTTTCAGCATATATTGCGTGTTCTGAACACCAATGTCGATGGGAAACAGAAGATCATGTTCGCCCTGACCTCCATCAAGGGTATTGGTAGGCGTTTCGCCAATATCGTCTGCAAGAAGGCCGATGTTGATATGAACAAAAGGTATCCTCTTGTTTGGCTTTCGTTGGTGCATTTAGTATCCTTATTATATCCGTGGTATGACGATTTGGTGATTTTCATCTTTCAATAATATATTTTGACGTATGAATGAGTGGTTTTTGCTGGGCGATGGATTTTGCGTTCGTGTGATCTATCTGATGCTTATTTTATTAGATTCTGGTAAAGGGAAGCTGGTACTGCAGTTTACTTGCCCAGTCTGTAAAAATTAATACAAATAGGTTTGCTTTGATTGAGACCATCCACAGATTTCCGTGCTCTGTATTATTAATTTAGGTTTCCATTTAGCTAAGAGTTTTTTTTCCTGCCCTTCTCTCAGAGCCGGTGAGCTATCTGCTGCAGAGTTGGAGAATTTGATGGTTATTGTTGCCAATCCTCGCCAGTTCAAAATTCCAGACTGGTTTTTGAACAGGAAGAAGGATTACAAGGATGGGAGGTATTCTCAGGTAGTATCCAATGCTCTGGATATGAAATTAAGAGATGACTTGGAGAGGCTGAAGAAGATCAGGTAAATCATATGTTACAATGTGCTGCTTAGTATGAGTACCCTATCAAACTTCGATCTGTTTTTGTTTCTTGGATTCTCATTCTTTTCATCTTACTTGGGCATGTGTGGTTGTCATGAATGAATTAAAATTTCCATGGTAAGAGCCACCTAAAATATTTCTTCTTGAAATTTTCTGGTTATTGAAATTCATCACGAAACCTTTGTAACTAATTTTCTTGACTTGTTGATGATGCAGTTGAGTCTGAATTTATATTAGTGGATATGGTTTTTTTTGTCAGTTGGCAAAGTAGTTGAATCCTACTAATATAAAAAAAGTGATATCTTGTAGTCTTTTTCATGACGGTATACAAGTTATGACTTATGCCCATAACTTCTTGTACATGTGCTTGGAGCCCAGTAAAGTCACGCCAAACAGAATAAAATTAGTTTTTGGGCCATGAAGATTGCAATTGGAACTGGAGGAAGTACATTTCATTTTGTAACTATATAACACTACACTACGTTTTTGACTTTGCCCACAAAACTAGAATCCTTGTTTGTTTTTTCCTTGTTCATGGCAGTTTCATTATATGCCATTATCAAATATACAATGACAGAGTCTGTGTTACCGGGCTTCTGTTTATTGTAAGGAGACTGCTCTTTTAGATATAGCAGTGGGGAGGTTTCTTAAACCTCACACTTCCCTGTCTCAGAGCCTGCTTTTTCTTCTTTTTCTGTTCTAACCACAAGGATTTGGTATCTTGTTATAAATTATTTTCATTAGAAAAATGAGGTGGATTGTCTACAATTGCACTTTGTAATGGACTTCTGAGGAATTCATCTTTGCTATATCATTTTTCTGTTAAATTGAGCTCGAAGACTATAGGTAAACTTGCATGTTACTTTCTTATGAGGTCTATTTTCCAACAATTTGAATGGTTCTAGAAATATGCTGGTTCAAGTTTTTGAAGGGTGTGATCTGCACATTACCTGGCATATTTATAGCAATTTAGTTTTAACAATTTTTATTTTAGAGTTGAAACTATTGCAGGTAAAGTTCCTACTTATATTCTTGTTTAGTTTTAATTCTCCCAGCAATGCAGTGAGATTAAACCAAGTTGTATTTAGAATTATTATAATTGTCTGCCATATTCAGATCCAAGATAAACATATAAAAGCAATTCTGTGTCCACATGTGCACAATTTTTTATAGTGTGTAACATGTAGTGAGTTACAATGTATTGTTATCAACTTCGAGCCTGTTTCCTATTGTAGAAGTTTTGTCTATGAAAGACATGTTATGCAAATTCATTTTGGATACAGTGGTTTGTTGTAGTTATGACCTGTTTTTGAATAATTTTGAATTATTTTAATTTTTATTTTGAAATTTTTGCTGCAAGAATATATTTGAGCAAAACTGAATTGCTGATTAAGTGGCTTCTATGTTAAGATAATTGGAAAGCAGTGTTTCATGTCCTGCTTGGTTTTATGACAAGCTATTTTGTACCTGAATTTAGAAGAAAAAAAGAAGAATATGGAAATTGACTTATTAAAGGTATTGGGTGCTTGTTTGACGATTTGATGTGGCATTATTTTAGTACTTCTTATCTATATGACATTTATTTTTTTCTTTTTGTGGATTGGGTGTCCTTACACAATCTTGTGGGGCCCAGTTGCCTGGGTATCTGAATTTTTAACTAAGCCTACATTAAAGAAAACCAACTTTTCCAGAAATAGTAAAAAAACCAAAAATAGGTCTATGATCTGCTGTAAAAATTATGATATGTTTCTTGTGAATACCACACACACTATACTAAGCTAATGCCACATTGATTAGGTTTTTTATCAGAACATTGGTGCCTGCTCATCTTCTTCATGTCAGTTTGACCAGGCGTCTCCTCTTTGTGTTTGAAGAGCTGTTCCTAATAATCTTCTCTTAACTGCAGGAACCACCGTGGTTTGAGGCACTACTGGGGTCTCCGTGTTCGTGGTCAGCACACCAAGACAACAGGCCGCAGAGGTAAAACTGTTGGTGTGTCCAAGAAGCGTTGAGCTTTTCCTTGTTGCTGCCGTCTTACAAGAGTTTTGGAATTTGAAGAGGAGCCTTTTAGGATTTCATTTGTAGAGTTTTCATTGATATGATGCTCAACTTCCGCAGTAGAGTGGCAAAGAAAGTAGCCAGGTTATGATACATAATTTTGTTAGACCGGATGGATTTCTTATTTAACTACAAAAGTAAGTTGGTTTGGATCTAATTCTGAGCAAATCATTCAATCTAAGTCTACCAATTTGGATTGTTATAAGGCGCTAAAGCGTTGTGGGAGGAAAAATCGATTAAGGGTTTGGTGGAACTTATTTTTGGTAATTAAGAGATTGCCCCTAATGCCTAGGTAAGGGTTCGCCTCCATTTTTCTTGCATCAACTCTCTCAAGTTTTCTACAGCATTGGGGAGGTGTAGATCACTTTTCTTACGTCTGTGGATTCGATGAGGCTACAGGGAAAGCTAGAATTTGTGCTACTGACTATATAATTTAACTAGTATAAACTAATCTACCAATCTTTGCATCATCGGCTCGAATGGCAATTCTAACATAAGGTCCGGGCTCCAGGTGTTGCTCTTGGTCCCAGACAGAAGTGGACACCATTGACAGCCTGTGGTGAGGGCTGCTTTGGAAGTCCAGAAATCAAGACCTTTCTTGCATCATCAGATAACATTCAATGTGAACAATAAGGATTAGCAGCCACTTTATCCAACACCCCAAGTATAGTAGTGAAAGAAATAGTTTGCCTGTTTGTCAAATTGATGTTTACAGTGTAGGTATGATAAAATCTCACATGACTCTCACAATAAGAAGTCTTACAAAACTAAAATTATTATGGAAAAATGTCTCATAGAAGAAGTTTAAAGGTGATTTAGTTACGTTAATCTTTTATTTATATTCAATTGTTCTAGGACTTATATTTTAGTGTTGAACTCGAACTTTTGGGTGTAACTGGAAACAAAAGCAGTTTAATTAAAATTGGATTTTACTAGTTTTCTCTATTATAAATAGAGATTTATTATACTCAAATTACTGAATATTTTTTTTCCAAAAATTCAACATTTACATATGCTTGTTATTTCACAAAATGTATCTACAAGCAGAATGCACTGTCAACTTTAACTTTGATGATTAAAAACATTAATAGACCATTACGAGAATATTACAATGAATTTTTTTAATCATACGGCCTTATGAGTTGTTCAATTGAGGTCTATATAGAAAAGATAGGCCAATTTGAAATAAGATTCTCCAAAAATAATCTGTCATACATTTATACAGTTTAGGTAGGTCCTACATTGCTTATGAACATACACTAAAACATTCATATGCACATTTATAAATACTGCAAAATTTTATATTATAAAAATTTTTCTTGTCTTTTCACATGAGAAAATTAAAGTTTTTTTACTGAATTTAATGATAGTAATATGGAGATTATTTTGAAAACTAGGGCTAGGAATGTCTTCCACTTTTATTAAATTTCAGGAGTATATGAAATATTAACCATATAAAAAATCACATTAAATCCACACTGATAATACACACTTTGATGTGCTCAAGATATGTCTTTTATTTTTACTTCATAAAATGATTGGTAAACTGTAATAGTCAACAATGAATAATCAACATTTTTCCAATAGGAAATGAATGAAACATCCTACTATAAGAGGAAAAAAGATAAAAGAGTAAAGCACAGATGATAAACATGAGCAGACTTTGTGATTCCCAGCATGAGGCTTCACTCCTGCATCTTCCCATCAGTAAGAAGTTTCTGAAGCAGGAATTCTTGAAAACATTAATGTAACTATGTCAATCTCTTGTTGGTAACACCGTCCATGAAACTTCCAAGGAGAAAGAGTTTAGGCATTCTATCTTGAAAATTTTCAGGGTTCAGTCACTTATACCAAATTGCAATAACAGGGAATGATTTACTCTCTTCATAAACTCTACTAGAGCTGAGGAACTAATTCCAGAGCGCATGTCAAAATTTGTCTTGCCAGTTTCACCCCTTTCTAGATCTAAATCTTCTACATTGTCTCTCCTTCACCTCTTAAAATTTACCAGTGGCAGGCGCTGGGACAAGTTTCAACAGAATTACATCAATGAATTTTTTTTTGAGAATGCAGTTGAAAGCTTGTCATTCATCCATAAGCAATGATACCAACAATTGCTGAACTCGCTGTTTCCCTTAGGCATCTACAAAATGCTAGCATGTGATTTTTCTTCTTATGCCAATACAAAAATGAGAAACACTCTTCCCAATCGGCAATAGGAGGCTTTGGACTAATTTCTCCTGTTCATAATAGGTTTCCTGACCCATTGACATAAGAGGTCATTTCAGGAGAGCTCATACGCGACACAACCAGATGAGTAGGAACCAGATATGGTCTCCTGACCCATTTATATAGGAGGTCATTTAGGAGAGTCATATGCCTCACAAGTGACAATCAGATGAGTAGTGACTTGATGGAAAGCCTCAAGTGATTCGGCCAAATTCATGGATGCTCTTGAAAACCAGCTCTAAGGAAGGGTATAGCCTCTTGGGAATAACCAGCACATTACCAATAATCCCCACAAGTACATCTTCCATCTTTGAAATGATGGAATCGTACTGGGTCCCTTATCTTGATATTACAGCTCTCTACCTTTGATATGTGTTTCATGAAGGAATGACAATCACCACATATTCTAAGGTTCTTAATGATCCTAATAGGTTTTCCTCTTGCAGACTTCATCAACCCAAATGCAACAGCCAACTTTTCACTGTGATACCGAAGTGAGTACTCTCCTTGTTCGCCATCCAGATCATGCAATATAAAACTTGTGTCAGGAACATAACCCACCTCCACTGTTCTCTGAATTAACATATTTAACTCCAAAATAATTTCATCTATTGATGGATGCGACTTATCACCTTTAGTAAACACATGAATCATATTTTCCAGTTCAATCCAGCTGCAGCCAGGATCCTTCCTCACCCCTCTATTTCTCATGGTTTCCCTCACTCTCTCCACATCTCCCCACCTACGGGACTCTGCATATATGTTAGATAAAAGGACATAAGCCCCAATATCTTCTGGGTCATACTGAAGAATTTTTTTTGCTGCCAATATGGCCAGCTCCATTTTTCGATGAACCCGACATGCATTTAAAAGAGTTCTCCAAGAGACGGAATCTGGTTCGCATTTCATCTCATTGATGAATTTCACAGCTTCTTCAACCCTGCCAGCCCTTCCAAGAAGATCAACCATGCAACCAAAATGCTCTCTGCCTGGTTCAATTCCATAAAGCCTCTTCATAGAATTAAAGTGGTTCCAACCATCATCAACCAAGCCTGCATGGCTACACGCAAATAGCACCCCTACCATTGTTATGTAATTTGGTTTGATTCCAGATTGTTTCATGGACTTGAAAAGTTCCAAAGCTTCTCTGCTTTGACCATTTTGAGCTAAACCTGCAACCATGGTGCTCCAAGATATTACATCCCTTTCCTTCATTCTCTCAAAAAGCAGGACTGCTTCTTCTAAGCTTCCACATTTGCAGTACATGTCAAGAAGAGCATTTTCAAGAATCAGGTCACTATCAAATTTGAGAACTTGGACATGTACTTGCCTGCCCAACTCTGACATAACCGAACCTGTGCATGCCCTGAAAGCACTTGTTAAGGTACCCTGATTAGGGGGAAAACCAGCCCTTCGCATTTGCTTAAATAAACTCAACGCTTGTTCACTATGGCCATTCTGAGCATATGCACCAATAACTGAATTCCACACAACTAAGTCCCCAGTAACCATCTCTCCAAAAACGCTGGAAGCCATTTCCAAGTGACCCCATTTTGAATAAATATCAATTAAAGCACTACGAACAAACACATCGGATTCCAAACCATACTTTAGTATACTACAATGAAGTTGTCTAAGGGTCCTTAACCCATCGGAGGCTCTCAAAACAGATGAAAAAGTATGACCATTTGGTCTCACGCCTTCATGATTCATTACAACCAAAAGCTTCAAAGCTTTCTCGCCACAGTTGCTATTAGTATATGCCGCAATCAAAGTTGTCCAAGATACCACATTTCTTTCAGGCATTCCGTCAAATAGCTTCTGCGCTTCGTCAATTAAATTAAATTTCACGTACATGCCGAGGAGAGTGTTAACTAAGAATAGTGGTGGACTGGGCCCATAAGCAAAAATATGATTGTGAACCAGTTTACCTTGTTCAACTGCGCCGCGTTGGGCGCATAATTTGATGATGTCGACATAGATGACTGCATCAGCGTGAATATTTTGGTCCAGTAGGGATTTCAAGACACTAATGGCTTGGGGGAGATCCTTTTGGTAGCAAAATCTCTTGAAATCACCAACCACCGCGGAAGGAGAAGCCTTTTGAATCATTTGATTGAGGCCAGCACGAGCAGAGTATGAGAGGGTAGAGAAAGCTGGCGCAATGGTTTTTGAGAGAAATTTCATGGCGAATACGAAGGAAAAAGAGACTTCATGAGTTCATGGTGTTGAACCAGAGCATCACTCGCGCCACTTTTAAAAATACTCCAAGAGGCCGTTAGTGCACTTGTACAATTAGTGAAAGGGAATTTTGAGAAAAAAATCCATTTAATTTTTTTTTAAACAAAATACCCAATTTTAATTGTATCAAAATATTGAATTACCACATCGAACGGTCAACCACGACCGCCAGCGTGGCAGAGAAAAAACAGTAGCTGGAGGCAGCACTTTTCTGCCGCCTCTTTTACATTGTGAAAAATAGAAAAAAAAAAAAGGAAGAAAGATGAAAAAATAAGGGTTGACGTGGTTTTAGAGCTGATGTGGCAAGGATAATGTGTCGCCACACTAGTGGGCAATGATGATGTTGTTAGCGGTTGACAAGTTAAAGTTAGGTATTTTGAAGATTAAATTTAAAAGTCGGGTATTTTGTTAATTAATTAATTTAATAATAAAAATTACTTTGATTTTTTAATATTATTTATGGTACTCAGTGGTTCATAATAAAAAGTGTTTAAGTAGATTCAAAGGGTATTTTTGTCCTTACATAAAGGAAAAAAATCATGTATCTTATTTTAAAAATAAAAAAAATAACCAGCTGATCGTTTTTATCCTTAACACAATTAACAAAAATTATATTTATATGATATTATTGTGTAAAATATATAAAAACTAAAATTTGAGAATTCAAAACATACCGTTTGATACATTCACTTTTGGAACGTGAAAGGTGGACATGAAGGCTTCCGCGTATGGACAGTTATTTCCACTTGCAAATGAACAACATTAATAGTTAGTACTTGGTTCTTCATTCACATGAAGGTGAAGGCTTTCATGTCACTGATAAGATTTTCTTTTCCATAACAATTCACGTGAAGCCAAATCACATCCACTAGCCCACTGCAAATGCAACCTTTTTTCAAATAAGAATCTGGCCTCCTCGTCTCTTACTAATGCCCCCTGGCTTGTTTTCTTCTGGTGGAGGCGATGGACTCAGAGTGGAAAGATCAACAACTGGTTACCTTATTTTTTTCTGCTTTTCTGATCTTGTTCTTGTTTATCATTTTAAGTATTGATCGTAAATCACCGTTCCGGTGTTTATGATTAAAAGCAGAAAACATCATTAAGTACGGGTTAATCACATTGATTTGTTTAAAATCAGATTATTATTGAAGATAAAGCGTTCGATATCCCTCTTATGTTTTTTTTTTGTACTTTGAAAAGACCAAAAAAGTGGTGGGCCCACTCACACTTGAGTGTTTTTATATTGTACCTTATCTTACACACATCTCGCTTTACCATTATTGTCTGCTCTCCGCTGGGCCCGCTTTTGTCTTCCATCTCCCGCGCATGTAAGTATCCTACACGCCCCCCAGTGGGTCACTCCCCTTTCAAAGTCCCAATAATTTTTGCTAGCGTGCGCACGTGTGTGACACTTTTGAGATGGGACCTTTTTAACCTGCGCCCGTTATTGGATTTTTGTGTGCGTGTATCGGGTGGAAGGAAAGAAAAATAAAATAAAATAAAATAATTTAGTGGGGAAGAAACCATCTGAACCGTCAGTGGTGGAGGGCCCACGGGGCAATTTGATGCTGAGGAATAGATTGAGGTTGACGTCATCTGAAAAGAAAGCAAAAACAAAACGAAGTGGTCTTCCCTTCAGCTAGTCCATGTCCAGTGTCAACTCGGCCTCTTTTTTCTCTCTCTCCGGTGGAGGAGAGCCATTGCCACCTTTCTTTATCATTAGTGGTTCCCACTTTTTCACTTATTGAAGAATTTTAGGAGTCCCAAAGTACACTGCTTCCATACGTTTACGTGAGATGCCTTGACACCTTCACTATTCCTATATTTTACGTATCTCTATTTTATATATAATAATTATTATAATCTTTTAATTTATATCACGATTATTTTTATTTTAAAAATGATAAATAAAAAAAAATTCAGAAAAATTGGAAAAAGTTATCTAGGAAATAAAACTACATTTCCTTTTTCTTTCCCCGTCCAAACACACAATCGTCATCAATCAATCTATCAATTGTGATAAATAACTAAATTTCATCATTTCCTCTCAGGGATGCTCTTTTTTCAGCATATCAGTCCCAAAGAGGTAAGGTTACTTCACCCAGGACAGCCCTGTCCAGTCTTCCCAACAGCTGATATATACTTGAGTGCTTTTGAGCTTTTACTATTTGTTACATCTGTGTCACGTATCCAGTATCCAGAATCCAGAAAAGAAGATGTGGACCACATTTTTTTACGTCTCTTTCATGATATTGTAGTCCTGCTTGTTTGTGCACGTGTGAGATTTTTTAGGATTGAGACTCGTCCATGTATGCTTTGTTTCTGTGGCATTTCAGCAATTCACTCCCTGAAAGAGTTTCATCTTTCGAATTCTATTACGCTATTTCTGCTTTAGACTAATTAATTAGCGCAGAAAAAGAGGACTCCCCGTTTTTCTTGTTCTTGGTGAAAGTAAAACAATGGCGGAGGTAAAAAGAAAAAGAAAAACAGAAATAGCTGAACATACCTCGCGCGCCCACAATCTGAAATCATTTTCACTACGACCCTCACATTTGAAGGCTTCTAGTGCCAGCCAGAGCACCTGAGTTAGAGCAGACGAGGGACCATAGTGTGATTAATGAGACCGGCAATCTACTCTCTGTTTCTACTGGTTTTTTTCTTTTCGTTCTCGCCTTTCAACTGTTCGCCATTGATTGAATTGTTTAGGAGAGAAGCAACAGACTCGGCACTGGACCTGGACTCTCTTCTGCGCGCATTAATGTACACTCTTGCATGACATCACGTGCCATGCTTATTGGGCCCACCGGCCTTCTTATCCGCATTCTATCGCTTGTTTTTTTCGTTCCCGATCCATCTTCTCGGACCATATAATCTCTGAGGCGGAGCCGAATGAATCTAACGTGTGCACCTCAATGTACGCACTAATCCTGCGCACACCATTAAATTTACTTTGAACAAATGGAACCGAAGAGACTACTGTAGGTCTGCGACTCTGCAGTAAAGCAGCACGACCCGGATCTCGGGTCTCGCGAGGAGGTGAACTGGTCTGGTGCCTCGGAGTAAGGAAGATGGGTCACGGATCCATCCAACGGTACCGACAACGGATCTCGGGCTCGAAGCCGCACCCAGTGCGCATCCGCTCGACTAGCGTGCGCCCCTTGTGTGGATGCACTACGGTGATCCGTACGTGTAAATAGGGAGGCCTGCTACAGCGACAGCTTGGAATCTTGTCGGTGCCGATTAGTCAAAGAAGATGATTGTACCAATCAGGTCCCGCGACGGGTAAAAATTTGCCACGTAGACGGTCTGGACAGAGGCACGTGTCCGTGTGCATGAATGTGGGACCCACTCCCGTCCTGCCCTTTCTCCTCCTCTTCCTTTCCTCTGTTCCGACGCCAGACTCGCTCGGCTCCATTGCCCACCTTATCTGATATCTCCTCTGGCAATTAAGAACAACCAGAAAACGTGCCCCGATACAGCGGATTATACAGGTGACTGCGGGGCCCATCATCTCTCTCCTAAGATCCAATTGTATCGTTGACTTGATTAGGATTAACTGCTACTTAACTGAAATTAAAACCTCCAATTAAACCAGATTTGCGATCAGTTTTCTGCTGCTCGAATTCCATCTTTACACGATCAATCCAACCATTCTGCTCGCAAAAATATTCGATCATGTCCAAACAAAAAGCACTATTTAGTAGATAATCAGATCAGATCTTCAACCCGTTCCAGCTTTTGTTTTCTAGGGCAACAATCTAAGCAGCGGAATGGTCGACTTTGGTCATCCTGCCAAGTCATATAAATGACAGCGAAGCAACTATTCAGGCATGGTTTTCTAGGATAACACAGCAGTGGAAAAAGTAAAATAAGAACATCGCAGTTCGCATATGACATAGACAAATAGGCAGCAGAAGAGCTCCAAAAGGAAACAGAGCTCGGATCAAGTAGAAATCTGAAATCCCACCGCGAGGACGACGAGTGGATCCTGGATCCGTATCAGGAACAGATCTACATTGTAGTTACTTCCTCTCTGATTTCCAATGGGGAGAGCAGAAAAGGAACACAATGGAACCGTCATGCAGAGGCACGCAGCGCGGGCCCCAATCCGCCATTGACAGTCAGTATTAAAGAGAGAGCGAGAGAGAGATACGAAATGTTGAAGCATCGAGAACAGCTAGCCTCAATTTTATGCTGGGATCTCTTCAATTCTGCTTAGAAGCGGAAGAAAAAAAAAAAAAAAATCATCAAGTGAAATGGATCGGGTTTGCCGCTTGTGTGTCAATTACTTGTGTGGTCCCGCCTGTCGGCAAGTGCCGCACACGTGTGAGGGCGGAGTACAAGCCAGAGCTGGACAGATCACGATCAGATGTCCTCCTGTTTAAATGTTTAGAAGTAAAAAGAGGAGAAATCTCGCTCGCATTCTAAGTGCGTCATTTCCTAAAGCCATTGGTTATTTCTCGTAAGTTACCATGATTCTTTTTTAAAAAAATTCATTCATTTTCCAGTAAGGGAAAAATGTACGAGGACAAGAGAAGATAGAGTGACGATAACACCCTTCCGTCATCTTGAACTAGATTCGTTTTGATTTTTTGCTCCGAGGCTTAATCTTATTAAAGAGTGTTATTTATTTTATAGTTTCTGTACTTTTTTTGGGTACCACCTGGTGACGGCGGGAGGGAGGGGTCGTAAATAATCGAAAAATGGGATACGATTTGGTAATTTTGGCTAATAAATCTTAGTTCCTTTTGTAATAAAAAACGCCGTTTTCTGGAGATTGTGGGATCCACATTAACCAAGGTTAGGGACCCACGTGGCATGTGACCAACAGCTGTGTCACGTATAAATGCGTCGTCTCCTTAGCCCCGACTTTTGACTCTCTTCCCTCCTGTTTTTCTCTTCTCTGAAACCTAAATGGAAATTTAGAATCCGGCCGCAACAGCCGAAATACTTTTTGAGTCCTGGAACTCTCTGTCTTTAATGGCGGAAGTGAAACCTTGACTGATAACGTCTACCAAAAACCCACGAGCAACTTTGTTTTCTCCTCCATGAAGTCTCACTTACTCATTTTCTGCGTGTATGCGGTCATAACTTGGCCCGTCTCCGGAGCATCGAAGGATGTCGATCTCCTTCTTTTGTTCAAGTCTTCCCTCCGCTCTCCGCAAGTGCTCCAGACCTGGGTGGAGAGCGGCAACCCGTGTGATTTTTCAGGGGTTACTTGTAAGGATTCAATGGTGTCTGCTGTAGATCTTAGCTATCTACATTTGGACTGCGATTTGCGCTATGTTTCTTCGTATTTAATGAGTTTAGAAAATATTGGGAGTTTGACGATAAAGTTTGCAAATCTCACCGGAAATCTTCTTTCTACTTCACAACACACATGTAGCAAGGCGTTGAGCGAGCTAGATCTCTCCGGAAATGGCCTCATCGGCGATGTTTCAGACATTTCGAGCTTGAGCTCGTGCATGAGCTTAAAATATTTGAATCTCTCTGCGAACAGATTAGCGTCTTCGGGGAAGAGTTCAGCTGCTCCTATGAGCCTTACGCTGCGTAGTCTCGATCTCTCTTTTAATCAGCTCACCGGGCAAAAGATACTACTATCACTTTCCTCAGGCGGTTGTACGGAGCTGCAAGTTTTAAAGTTGGCTGGAAACTCCCTCTCCGGCAATGTTCCGTTGTCAGGTTGCCGGAACTTGGAAGTTCTTGACCTCTCCTCGAATCTTTTATCTGGTCCTATTCCATCGTTTGGCGATTGTAAGACATTGCAACGACTCGATGTCTCTTCCAACAACTTCTCTGGCGAGATTAAGCTGGGATTTGCCTCGTGTGAGAATCTCAGCTTTTTGAATCTCTCGTCCAACAATTTCCACGGCGAAGTTCCGACCTTCAGCAGCTCAAACTTGCAGACCCTTATCCTCTCAAGCAACAGCTTTGAAGGCGAAATTCCTTCCCGACTGGCTCTCGACTCCTGTAAAACTCTCATTGAGTTGGATCTCTCTTTTAACAGCTTACACGGTACTCTGCCTCCTGCTTTTGCTTCTTGTTCTGTTTTAGAATCTATTAACCTTGCCAACAATACATTGTCCGGCAAATTTCCTGCTGAAACCCTAGCCTCAATGTCAACTTTGAAGAATCTGAATGTTTCTTACAACAATTTTGAGGGAAAATTGCCAGATGCACTGTCCAATCTGGCCTATTTGGAGCTGCTTGACCTGAGCTCGAACACCTTATCTGGTTCTATACCATGGGGTCTTTGTCAAAACCCTCTGAACAGTCTGAAAGTGCTCTTTCTTCAGAACAATCACTTCATTGGATCTATCCCTGCGTCTCTGAGTAACTGCTCCCATTTGGTTTCTCTGGATTTGAGCTTCAACTATCTCACCGGTGCAATCCCTGCGAGCCTGGGTTCCCTGTCTCAGCTTCGCGATCTGATCATGTGGCTGAATCTTCTTGAGGGAGAGATACCGGATGAGCTTTCAAACGCTCGAACTCTTGAGAAACTAATTCTTGACAACAATGGGTTGACAGGAACCATTCCATCTGGATTAAGCAACTGTACCAACTTGAACTGGATTTCATTGTCAAGCAATCGTTTGAATGGGGAGATACCATCATGGATTGGGCAGCTCAGTAATCTGGCAATTCTGAAGCTGGGAAACAACTCATTTTCTGGTAGGATTCCTCCCGAAATAGGTGACTGCAAGAGTTTGATTTGGTTGGATCTAAATAGCAATCGCTTGAATGGGACCATCCCTCCCACCCTTGCAAAGCAGTCTGGCAACATTGCTGTTGGTCTGGTTAACGGCAAGAGATATGTCTACTTGAAGAGTGATGGCAGCACTGATTGCAAGGGGGCTGGAAATCTCCTGGAGTTCTCTGGAATCAGACAGGACCAGCTCAACCGGGTCCCCAGGCATTCCTGTAACTTCACCAGGATCTACATGGGTAACACTAAATACACTTTCAACAACAACGGCTCCATGATCTTTCTTGATTTGTCCTACAATCAATTAGAGGGAAACATTCCAAAGGAACTCGGTACAATGTTTTATCTTTATATACTGAATTTGGGACATAATGCTCTTTCTGGTGTTATTCCAGATGAATTGGGAGAGTTGAGGAGCTGTGGGGTTCTTGATCTGTCTCACAACTCCCTTGAGGGGCCAATCCCTGGATCCTTCTCTGGTCTCTCTTTGCTTACTGAGATTGATCTCTCGAACAACAATCTTAGTGGTTCTATACCCCAGTTGGGTCAGTTGGTCACATTCCAGCCATCTAAATATGCAAACAACTCAGGCCTGTGCGGATTCCCCCTTGCTGCATGTGAAAGTGGTTCGGGCTCCTCTTCAAGTTTTCAACACCAGAAATCTCATCGTAGACAAGCCTCACTGGCTGGGAGTGTGGCAATGGGCCTTTTGTTCTCACTCTTTTGTATCATTGGCTTCATAATTGTAGCTGTGGAGAGCAAAAAGAGACAAAAGAAGAAGGATACTAATCTTGATGTCTACATAGAGAACCCTTCTCATTCAAGCACAGCCCACACTGGTTGGAAGCTCATCGGTGCAAAACAAGCTCTAAGCATCAATCTGGCCGCCTTTGAGAAGCCTCTTCGCAAGCTGACTTTTGCTGATCTTCTTGAAGCCACCAATGGATTTCATGATGATAGTCTCATTGGTTCCGGGGGATTTGGAGATGTCTATAAAGCTCAGCTTAAAGATGGAAGCATAGTTGCTATCAAGAAGTTAATACACATCAGTGGACAAGGTGACCGTGAATTCACTGCAGAGATGGAAACAATTGGGAAAATTAAGCACAGGAACCTGGTTCCTCTGCTAGGTTACTGCAAAGTCGGTGAAGAGCGGCTTTTGGTATACGAGTACATGAAATTTGGCAGTCTTGAGGATGTACTTCATGATCGGAAAAAGATTGGTATCAAGCTCAATTGGGCTGCTAGGAGAAAAATAGCAGTGGGGGCTGCACGGGGATTGGCCTTCCTTCACCACAACTGCAATCCTCACATAATTCACCGAGACATGAAATCTAGTAATGTCCTACTTGATGAGAATCTAGAAGCTAGAGTGTCTGATTTTGGAATGGCTAGACTTATGAGCGCCATGGACACACATTTGAGTGTAAGCACGCTGGCAGGCACACCTGGTTATGTCCCACCAGAGTACTACCAAAGCTTTCGGTGCTCCACAAAGGGGGATGTGTATAGCTATGGGGTGGTTTTGCTGGAACTGCTAACAGGGAAGCAGCCAACCGATTCTTCTGATTTTGGGGATAATAATCTGGTGGGGTGGGTGAAGCAGCATGCCAAGCTAAAGATCAGCAATGTGTTTGACCCAGAGCTTATCAAGGAAGATCCAAATTTAGAGATGGAGCTATTGCAGCACTTGAAGATTGCTTGTGCTTGTTTAGATGATCGACCATGGCGAAGACCCAATATGATACAGGTAATGGCAATGTTCAAGGAAATTCAGGTAGGTTACACCACAGATTCAGTTTCCGATGGCAGCAGTTTTGGTGTGGTGGAGATGAGCATCTTGACAGAAGGCCCTGAATTAAGCAATCCGTAGCAGCAGGAGAGAGACAAGAGTCATGGAAAGAAATTTCCACATTCTTTGGTAGTGATGGTGACAATTCTAGTTAAAGAAGCTCATACTATTCTTTCACTATCCTTCACGGTGCATAAAGAACTAAAGATTGCTTCGGGCTCTCTCTCAATGATGTATTATAATCCTATCAAAATCTTGATATTTATATATGAAAGAGGTGTTTTTTATAGTGTATAATATAAAATGGGGGTTGGTTTTTTTCTTTCTGATGGATACGTGTTGTTTCGAAATCCAGATTTGGTGAGATTTGGATCTTTACGAAAAACACTAGAAAGATCAGTTGCAAGGACCAGAGAGAAGAAGATGGAGAAATTTTTCGTGGAGGAGAGAGGCGAAGGCGTAGCTCTCGGCATATATCGCGCACCTACAACGACACATGGGCCTTTCCCTGCCCACCCTACAAACATCTTTCTTCCTTCCAAAGACCCTGTCGGTCTTCCCCACATTTGATTGAAGCTTTCAAATTCCACCCGCTCTGCCTTCATTATTCAAATCCAACGTAGCATCACCTCCGATCGAATTATTATCGGGTACGAAGTTCCGAACTGCGGAGTTCACGTACATTAATGACGCGCATAGGACAGCTGAGGTGAGTGTGACAATCATCCAACCACCGTACCTGCAAGTCAAAAAAAATAAAAAATAAAATACTAATCACGTAATTATCCAGTATTGGATAGAGAAAGGCACCAAAGCAGGTGACAATGACCGTGTTAACTAGGGGCCAATGACCGCGTTCGTGCGCGCGCCGCGAGGGTGAAGAAGTAAGAACTGAGAATCAAGACGGAGACGGGTGTGGCCGGCGGTATAAAAATAATTGAGAGGAGGCGGCAGGTCAGCCCGGGCCACGTGGGATCAATAGACAGCGGGCCACCATCCTGCCGGGAGCTCCTTTCACCTCTCTGATCCGTGACCTGTCCCCTCCTCGATCTCGTATAAGGACCGAGACCAGTAGAGCACAAACCAACAAAAAAAGCTGAGCCACTCGAGCCCCGGCACCGGCGACACCACCCAGATATTTAATTAAATTAGTTAATCAGAGATTAGTTATCAAGCTTTTGGTCCGGGCATCTCACTCTCTCGTTTTGTTTAGAACACTGCAAATGGGAGTGACGCAGATAGGGTATCGTTGTCACGCAGGCAGGGTCTGGTGTGAGTATTAAAAGGGGGACAAGAGGAGTATAATAAGGAGAGTAAGTTATGGGGTCGCCCTTGAAGTAAGGGTCGTCGACGGTGCCGTCACGTGGGGCCTCGTGCTTCTTCCTGCTTCTCCTCTTCCATCGATTGAAATCTTAAATTAACAACAAAATGAAACTGCTCTTTAAGTCTTGTGGGTCTCTCCTTGGAGGCTTGGACCACTTTGGGATTTGGAAGGGGGGTTGAAGGTAGTAAGAGCGAGGCTTCATGGAAGCTGGGTCTCTGCAACTGTCGACACTGGAACTGCCTTAACTCTTTCCGTAAATGAATTGAATACGGGAGTCTCCGTGCCATGCCAACCTGCAACTCTGGACAAAGGTTTTTTTTACATTGTAAGTCTCTCAATTTTCCAATCCTTCGAATGGATAAGTAGATTGATTACTCAGCTTCTGGGCTTCGTCTCCGTGCCTTAGCAGTCCTTCTGGCTCAACCCTCGATACCCCTCAGTCGAAAAGGAAAAAAACGAAAAACGAAGGAGAAAGACTCCCTCTCCCTCCTTCCACCCCTCTTTTAACATTTTCTAGTCATTATAATTACTTATTTTTAATTAAAATGATTTCTTACCTCTAAACTCTTTGATCATTTTATACTTGCTCAAAATTTGGTCATTTTCAAAAAGAGTCTATCATAATTGAAAATAAGACATGTTGGGTTTACCCAAACCCAGACCCAACTTTGTTGGGTTTTTTAGTGGATAGCTATTAAATTTAGTGGGCCTTAAATTTCAGTATTCTCATTTAGTCATTCAATACAAGAAAAACACAATTGATTTGAAAGTCGTCTTGCGAGTTGATTCTTCACTTCAAAAGCCCAGAAACTATCTGCTGGTTGAGGGAACAGAATGTTCTGGGCTAGCATGTTGAGCCTTGGCGGAGACGTAATAAGCCCAGTAAGGTTGTCCATGAAGAAGCAGGAAGCCCAGAAACTATTGCACTGAGGTCCACGGATCACAGAACGCAAGGTTTGGAACCTTCAAAGTAGCTAGACCCGTGCGGGTCAGTCTGGTTCAGTTTGCATGACCCGGTTCAGATTGGCTTAAATCACTATTTAGTGATTTTTGCCAGGTCATAGTGGTTTAAACCGGTTTACTCTCTGGTTTAAATCACAAGGAAACTCAACGCACCTTTCAAATCGACTCACCCCAATTTCAAATTCTATCAAACTAAGGTTGAATCACAAGTCAACTCGATGAGTCAGATAGTCATAGTATGCACTTGAACTTATTATTTAATTATATAATTAGTTTTCATTTTTTAATATATTATATTGAATAAAAATTATTATTTTATTTTACACTACTTATTTTTATGTCATTTTATGTGATTATATAATCTTTTATAATTCTTAATTATGTATATTTTATATTTTTTAACTCGACCGAGTCTTTCCGGGGGATGGTTTTGAGTCGAGCAAGTTCGGGCTTTTCAAAACCCGATCCGTGTCAACACTTCCGGCGCGCCACGGAAATGGGTGTGCGCAGGTTAATAAACCTGTCGCCCCCTTGTTCCTCTTAATCTGGGCTTTGGGCAAGACGACTACTAATAGGCATTAAAAGCATCCCGTGTGTCTTTTCTTCTAGCTCTTGCAAGGGGTTGAAGGAGGAGGAGAGAACTGCACTTGGCTTTTCTAGGGTTTTGAAGAGCACGAAAGGGCAATTGAGATGGCGAAGAAGAGGAAATCCGATGCCACCAGGCTTGACGAGGTCGATCGGACTATGTACACCACCTTCTGCAGTGCGGCCAATTCCCTCTCCCAGCTCTACACGCAGGCCATGAATCAGCAGAAACTCTCCTTTCAAGCAGGAGAGCGCCATGCCATGGTACGTCTATTTCTTCATTCATATTTCTCCCGCCTGCTTAACTGCTTTGGTTTTTGCTCGAAGCTGTAGTGTTTTCTCTAAATTAGATTTCATGAATTTTGGATTTCCGTGGTTCTGTCAGGGATTTGGTTGTTGTTGGACCTGGATGTCAATTTTATTTTACATGAAAAAGGATGTTTCTTTTTTCAATTGTCGACTACGGTTGGATCTTCGCCTACTATTAATCTGTATGACGCTTGCTTGTTTTATCTCTTACTTGTGTTCGTTGCTGTCAATATAGTTTGTATCCGGATTCGAGATTTCTCTGTTAAATTCGGTTGTTTTCTGTTTGATCGTAAATCCTTGATCACGTTGTGTTGCAGCTATGTCAAATTTACGAGTTCAATTTACTTGCGAGTCTGATAAGCAGCGCTTAACTTGAAGAAAGTGGTTTGAGATACTGATTGGTGCTTGCTCAATAGTTTGCGTGATCAATTGATTTCCTCGTTTGTGCATTTAGTATACAAAGTTACCGGTGGATGGGTCTAACCATCTACTTGTTAGATCTTGCCGACATGTCCAGTCACAAAAAGAAAAAAAAAGAGCGTGAGTAACTTCGTTGAGAACTCTTGCATAGTACGTTTGAATGTTGAAATTAGTTTCAATTAAGTTCTTCATAGTGTCGGTCACTTTATGCATCCTACTTCTCGATACATCTGCTTTTAACAATTAGGATCTGATTGTCACTTGCAATTTCTCTGATTTGTTGATGAAGATTGATGACCTAAACAATTGGTCTGAGGTACCTCATGTATGCAGAAGCATTGCTGATTTTTTTTTTGGTAGACAATCAAGAATTACGTGTAGATGGGCAGAAGTTTTATTACTTTATTTTTTTCTTGGGTTCTTAAGACAAATTAATATGATATCTACGTGTAGAATCTAAACTTGTAAATTAAAATTTTCTTCTTAAATGATAAAATATTGAGATACATGGGACGTATGACAAGTACTTCCCCCCTCTCTTCCCTTTGTCCTAGAAATGGTGGAAATTCTTATAGAATGTGACAGGTTTGGATGCCCTTGGGAATGATCAGAAAGTATAATCATTATTTGAATATATTATCCAGACCACAAATGGCTGTCTAATGTAATCACAACTTAATTGTGGAATTTGGAGAGAATCTTTTTGAAATCCGGTAAAAGTGTTTGAGGCATGGAAACTGGCACTTAGGAAATTTTATTGTTCATTTCAATTGACCTATGATGTGAGATTTGTATGGATTTCTTCTTTTATGCCCTGTAAATGTGCATTCTCCAATTCCTGTTTCCTATTCTGGTTCAATATAGCTGATCCTTAGAAAAATGAGCTGTGTAAAGTATATGGTCATCTTTGGTTTTCACTTCAAGGTCGAGCATCATACCAACCTGAAAGATTTCAAAATTACTATTTATGAAACTAAATCTAAAGCTGCAGATTCTTGTTGTGATGAAGCTCCTTTTATGTTTGGTAAAATGTACCATTTTTTAAGACCTTAATATTTGCTTTGTGCTATTTATTGACATTGCTCTTGGCGCTATGTCACCTAATCTTAAATCAGTAATACATCAAAAGAAATGATCTAAGTGCTTCAAAGGATGCCTCAAAAAAATCTATGAGTACTGAAATTTCCCTGTTGAAAAGAAACTCATTGATTGGGAATAGTAACTTGAATTATAATGTGGCGATTGCATTTTTTTTATCCAGTTAGTGTAATGATAAATCAGATGCTGTGATTGGGTGTTTTTCTTCTTATTGCATTACTATGGAAATGATTGGGGAACTATTGACAAAGGGTTATTTTATTGCCTTAGTTGGGAATATGGACGGTGATTCAATCACTAAATTCAGCTTAGGGTGTGCAAAGATGTTTCACTTGACACTTAATTAGTTGACTATAAGAATCAGCAGATGGAAATACATTTTAGCGATTTTTTCTTTGTGTGTATGTGTGTGTGTTCCAGGGGCCCTGTCTATGAGAGTCTGCTTTTCAAGATCACTTTTCTTTCTGATGCCCTGTGTAGGGTTTCAATACTTGTATATAGTACCTGAAAGATAAGGTTTAGCAGTCCAGTTATCATGACGATCATGTATCATTCACATTTTGGACTATGTACATTGGGGATCTGCTGCTCATCTCACCTTTGACATTTGCGAAGCATTCTATTTGGAAGATGTAATTTTTTCCTTGACAAGTATTAAATGTTCTAATGGTTATTGTTTCTGTTCTCTTCCCTGATTCTCTGATTGGACTGGAAGCTGTGGAATTCTGGATTCATTCACTATGTCTGGTAAAAGAGTAATGAAAGTGTTCTTGTCATTCCAATCAAAAAGCCTTCTGGCTCTTTTCTAGAATCATCCCACCTCCTCTTTTCGCAGAGAAATGGGGAATTGGTTTATTAGAACTTATAAAGCTCAGCTAAAGCTCCTACTGTTCGAGCATCTTATGGATCTGCCCTTGGAGAATTCGTGTTGTCTATCTGCATTAAGAGAGTTCACTTTTGCTTGTATTTTTAGCACATGGTGTTTCTTTATTTGATATGTGACATCCTTGATATGTTGTGTAAACTATCCACTGAATGATGGAAGCTTGAACTCCCTCTTTGACTGAAAAGAGGGAATGCATGTCATAAGAGGATAACAAACTTTTTTTTAATTTCTAATCTTGCTGATCATTTTTCGAAAAAAATGCTCTTTTTCAGTATACTTGTATGTGCATTTTGTTAGATTCAACCTTTCTTCATTGTTTAAATGCTGTGAAAGTTTGTTTTAGTTCTTCAAGTCAAAAGATGCTGCTATACTGCGATAATTTTCATTGCACCCTCTCTAAAAAAAAAGAAGAAAAAAAAGAAACTACTATAACTTTCAAAAAAATAAAAAAATGATGCTACTACACTTAATGCTGCCATCATTTGTTCTTGATTTAAGTATGGTCTCTTTTAAGTAGTTTTCCCATGCAACCCCTTAATGGTGAAGTTAACTAGTTCATGATTTTTGGAAACCACTTCATATGGATAATTGAGTTTTGGATTTCTATTTTATACTTGTAAATCAGTTTATTTAAATTTCAAAAAAGATATTATTTGCATTTTGTGCAGGAAAAATTTTACCAGTGGATCTTGAGACAACATGAGGAAGGATCAAGGGTTTCAGGAGCAGATTTAGTTGCATATTTGCAGGTTTGCTTAACTTGCTCTCTGATATCTTAATTTTTTTAAAGAAAATGTTGTTTCTTGAGAGGGGATGTTAATAAGTACACCGTTTTTAACCTGAAAAAGCTTGGTATTAATCCCAAGACATAGCCACCAAAGACCAAAGTTTATCACTGTAACGTTTTTTGTAGTTCTCATTAGGGTTGGATGTATTAATTGTTGGCAACTATTGCTTCTTGGTTTCTCATCAATAGATTACAACCAACCAAGCAATCTCTGTATCTGTATTGAATTTAATAAATAGTTGGCCAGGGTAAAACATATTCAAGAACAAGCAGAAGCGTGGAATGCCCAATATTTGTGTTTTTTTTTTTGAAGTTTTATGAACTCTTATTATTATTATTATTATTATTATTATTATTATTATTAATTCATAAAAAAAAACTCTTTTTTATTTGGACCAAATGACAGACATTCGTTTTTGTGTGCATCTACTTGACCAGTGCAGCATTATGCCTGTTTTCCTCTGTATCCAAGTCTCTTTTGTGGGTTATGTTTTTGCTTTGTAGCAAAACGATCTCCTGTTTCCCCCCAGTTAAACTATCTCTGGGAGAGCAACATTATATCCAGATATTTGTACTTGTTCAAGAATGGTTGTGCACTTCCATTTTCTAATTAGTAATTTGTTTTTCTATTGCAGCATGAGCTTGATTATAGTGGAGAGGAAGCATCAATGTCCCCAAGAATGCAGTTCCAACACCACCACCACCAGCCAACCACACACTTTTCAAATTCGAGCTCCCAAAATGCCACTTCTGGTTCATTTGGGCAGGCTACAGGTACAAGGATGGTTCATTCTGATCAATCCAGGAATTCGGTTTTCTCAAATGCTCTATCAAGCCCTGTCCGGAGGAGTTTGCAGCCGTTCCATTTGGCACAGGATGGATATTACAATACCAACACCCAGCATTCTGGTAATAGTGGACCTCGAAACAGTGAAAGCGGCTTTCCTCCTCAGAATAGGGATTCAAACTCTCTCAGTTCCAATGATACATCTATGGATATGCACGCAGAGAGTCCCCCACCGCATGAATCTTACTGATAAAATTTGGGGGTTTTGGTTCTGGATAGCCACTGAAATTTTGTGCGGTGGGTCCCTTGATTCAATCTTTATTTTTACCGCAGCCTCGAGAAGGAGGGACCACCTTATAGAAAGATTGCTGCTTAACAAAAGAATAAGCATGCACAGTTGCAGATTGGTGATGTTGAAGGAAAAGAAAGGCGTACAGGGTAGTCAATTAGTTTTGTGGGAGCATGTGAATCTGAATCTGTATCTTCTGCGTTTCTTATAATTGCATGTTGAAGGTTTAAATTGCTTTCGTCCACTCTTTGATTTCTCCAAAGACCATGGGCGTAGTTTTTAGTTACAGTTCTCTTAGTGTGAAGATTCTATTGGAACGCTATAGATTGTTCTGGCATAGTCTCCCTCTATAAAATAGTCTAGTGTACATGAATATACTTATACCTGCTTTGGATGAATCTATTCAATTGTGTAAAGTTCAAGTGTGTATGATTTTGTAGTTTTCTCTTGCATCCCAATGGTTCCAATTATACGGAGAAAGGGGTATTCTTCAACCTCAATTAAACACTGTGTGTAAAAAAACTCGGAAGAATTAAATTTGCCTTTTGGTCTTCTATTTTTGTTCCAGTTAACAAATATCTTTGGGATAAATCCAAACTCGAAAGACTACCTTGTGCAGTCGAATGATTGGAACGGGAGATGCTGCCGTCAGCTGAGGAAAAATCAAAAGAGTAAACAAAATGAACTCATAGATTTCAATCATCCTATTTGCTTCTCTTAGTTGATCACAGCTTTATAAAAGATAGAACGAAGGGTCATCTGCTTGCTTTGGATGCCCCAAAAGGTTCAGACCCACCCCTTTTCTCTCTTTAATCTGATTGTCCCCTCCCTCTTCGTTTTTAATCTCTTCTCCAACACCTTTTACTCATTTCGAGCAAATAAAGGATACCCACGACTGAATCTCATATGAACATGCCTAACATGGTTGCCACCTTAAATCTCTCTTTGAGCTTGACACTTGTACGATTATGGTCCTACCGTCTGTATAGTTACCGTCACGTTATAATCCAAGTTTTCAATTATAATCTCATCTTATTAGAGTCATGAGGCTATAAACTATGATGGTCTCATAATTTGCATTATTAGAGTAGTGGCCAAGATCATATACAAATGCAACTTATCTCTTCTGTCTCTTCATTGGTTTCTTCTCTCTTCTCGCCAAAAAACTGGAGTTCTTTTCTTCTCTCCTTTCCTTAAGATCTCATGAGTTTATGTGTTGGCCTTAGAACTCAATATATGTAAACTATTTATATCTAATATATTTATATTCTTCAGAAAAAAATATTTTCTTGTATAATACAATCATTTTTGTGTAGAGAAAAGTAGTATGATCTAAGTCGGAAACTCGATTTTTATTTTTATTATCAAATTTGACTTAAGAACTGATTTATTGTTATTATTTATTATTTATTTATATCATATATTGATGTTATTTTGTGATTTATTATTATTTTAATTAAATTTTAGTAATAAAATAAAATTAAAAGTATTATTTTAAATACATGAAGTAAATGATATTTTTTATAAAAATCATCTTTTCTAAAGAATAACAAGTTTTAGTAATTATATACAATAGAAATTAAAAATTCATAAAATATTTGATCTTTACCCTAAATAATTATTTCAACTAAGCACGAAAAATAATTAATTTCAATTAATTATGAAAATGTTTTTAAAATATTAGTATAATCAATCGTGTTAACTTGTTAAGTTACAATAATATTTTTGACAGTTTTCAGATATTACGTTATTTCTAATAGGAACATGAATTTATTCGGTAAATGGAAGTTGGGCCAGCCCACCTCATCCCAACTCTTCCCAAATTAGGCTAGGCCCATAAGTTGAGTTTTAGGCTTTTCAACAAATTATGGGGCTTTTTTGTTGTGCCCAAGACACCCTCGTGGGCCAATCAAGTCCAGTTTCATCTGGGCTTAATTCGTTCGGGAGGTCTGAAACATCATTTTAAGATTTTTTTTTTTTTTAATCCCAATTTGGTCGATCCATTGTTAGGAGGGTTAATCCAATACAAAAAAGTTATTTTGTGCAAAACATGATTAACAGCTATTTCAGCCTTCCAAATAATGGCTATCTTAGCATCCTATCATGATCGGATGGCTGAGATAGCCGTTTCGTACCCAATGACATTTCGTATTGGATCAGCGGTGCCATTGATAGGGTTCATACATGCCAAATATAAAACCAAAAACAGAGAAAGTGGTTATTGATCAATTAATTTTTTTATATAACCTTATTATAAAAATATTTTAATTTATAGTATAAACACAAGTACCATAACTAATTTTTTTAATAAAATTAAAAAGAACATTCATTTTTATAAAATATTATCATAATTACATGGCCCCCTATCATAGCTATTTATGATATATATAATTAAATAATATTTAATTGAATAAATTTGTTAATAAGTTTAATGAATTACTCTTTGGGGGGGGGGGGGGGGGGGGGTTAGTCCACAATGAACTTGAATTGAAGTGAAGAATTAAATTGAAATAAAATGAATTGATTCAACTTCAACTCATGTTTGGGTGTTAGTATAGACGAGTTCAAGTGGTTGAAAAACAAATTCCAGTATTAGTGCCCCCAAATAAAAAATATGATATAAAAAAAAGAATAAGTAACCTTTTATAATATACTTAAATAGAATATATACCTAAACATATAATTAACAAAAATAAATGTAATTACTACACTTATAAGTGATTTAACGTGTAGTATTAGAATATATTAATATCCTAATTAATGAAAAACTATATTATATTACTTAATGATTATAATTTATTATAAATTAAAACAATAATTACGTGTGACTAGAATAAATTATACAAAATTAATAAAAAATAAAAAAATAACACAAGAGAATATAATAAATAAACCTAATGGTTTAATTAATTATAAAAATTGGATAATTAAACCAATTAATGATTATAGTTTATTATAAATTAATATACTAATTACGTGTGACTATAATAAATTATTTAAAATAAATAAAAAAGTTAAAAATAGCATAAGTGAATATAATAAATAAATAAATTATTCTGTAATAACATAAGATATAGTTTAACATTAAAACTCACTATTTTAATAAAAAATAAAAAATACATAATAAATAAATAAATATATTAATTTATCAATAACTTAATATATTTTTTAAATATTATTAATTAATAATATATTAACAAAAAATGAAAACTGGTTTAATTAATTGGATAATTAAACCAATTATGACGATGGTTTAATTTTTCCTAACTTAGGAAAAATTAAACATCATCTTCGTCTTCCTCTGCGGCGGGCTTGGCAACGGCGATGGCGACGGAGGCGACGCTCCAACGGTATGCCAAGAGGGAGAAAATAGGGAGGCCAAGGGGCTCTGGCCTCTCGTGCTCTGCGACAGAGGAAGGAAGGCCGATAGGGGGGTGGGGGCGAAAAGAGTGGAAGGCCGAGGGGCTTTGCAACAGAGGCTCGGCCTCCCGTGCTTTGCGACGGAGGTGGGCCGAGGGAAAACGACCGACGGGGGTGGGGGCAGAGGGAGGAAAAAATACTTTGCTAAAAGATCATGGAGGGGGTGGGGGACGGGGGGGGGGGGGGCTCTGCGACATAGGCTCGGCCTCCCGTGCCCTGCAACAGAGGCGGGGGCAAAAGGAGGAAAAAATACTTTGCTAAACGATCGTGGAGGGGGGGGGGGGGAATAGGTGGGAAATTTTCACTCAGTTTTTGCCTGAGCGAATGAAATAGTATAATCTCGCTTTAATTCAAGTCTTTTTACACTAACGCTATTTTTTAATGAACTAAGTAATACGGGGGAATTCATTCGACTAACCCCCCCCCCCCCCCCCTTTATAAGCCATTTGATCGGGGTTATGTAATCGGAAAGTCATCTAGAAATTGGGAATTGGGACAGAAATGGCGACGGGACTGGTTCAAAAGCCTCGACCTAAATTGTTAGGCCGAGTGCAGTTGTTAATGCTTTCGTCTAGTACGTTGCGTTTTGCTCGTCTGCAAAGACCGCCCAGCGCGCATCGTCGCGACATGCGGCAGAGCAGGAGCGAGGAATGAATGTCCCCGGCGGTGAGGGGTCCCGTCCCGTGTTGTCTAGTTGCTTCGCACTCAACTCGCTGTCACGTCTTCAACAGAACAAATTAGACGACTCACCTACCTTCCTTGATGGGATCATATTTTGGAAGCGCTCGCTTTGCTTTCCATTCCTGTACTGAATAATTGCTTTCATCGATCGATTCACTTGTCTCCCTCCTACTCTCGCTGTTGGAACTTGGCGCCGTCGGCGTCGTTCCACTGTAAAGTGTAAGCCCATGATCAGTTGTCTTTTGACTGAACCCGTCTCCGCAGTCCTCAGCTCTCTGCTTGCTTTACTTTCAGATTTCAGCCCCTCCGTGAAACCGTAACAGAGCCACTCCACAATTGTAAGATACGAAAACGTATATGAACACAGACTATATGAAGTGAAGATATATGTTTCATGTATGAGACAGTTTCTACCTTGAGAGAGAGAGAGAGAGACAGAGAGGGAGAGAGAAAAGCCAATTTATATTTTCATTTTGCATCTTTTACTCCTAACTTCACTTCCAATGGTTTAGAACCCTTCACATCAGGCCAAAGTGGGTTTTGATTCCAAGTCTGAAGAGTTCAAACCATTGAGGTTTGTCACGGAGTTTGGTGCGAAAATTTGTCCTCTGTTAATGATTCCTACAGAATGTCACATCCTACTATGGGGAATCCCATGCACATCCCTTCCTGCAAACAAGCACCAGAAGAGGAATTGATTTCTGCTAATCGTTCTCGCTGAGGTGGGGTTGCTTCTTCCTGCGTATTCAACCGATTTGTTGCCAGTCCCTTCGTCTCATTATCTCCTCTCTCTTCTGCGTCCCAAAATTCCCCTCGTCGGCTCCGACTGCATTTAATTCATAAAATATGAGCAAAGCCCGTGATGTCCAGGTGTAACATCTGAGGTAAATTAGCCCACTTTTTGACCATCCAATCATGCATCCAACAACCCCTGGAGGTCGTCTTTCTGAGCTTTTCTTTCAAGCTTGGAAAATGATGTAAAGTTAGCGAAGAGGAGCACCTTTTGCCTCAACTTGGCCCCCTCTTCCCTTTTCCTGCACTTGTCTGCTCCTTTACCCAATACTCCCCTCCCTTATCCCCTTCCCCATGAGCTCCTAATTGGAAGTTTTCAGTTTTATAAGCCAGTATTGTTCATTTGAGCATTTTAACAAACATCTGATATGAATCAGACAGTTGTGGCTTATCATGGGCATCCTTAATTGTGGTCCTCGCATGCCAAGCATGATCAATATAATAGCCTTAATCTATGCAAGTGCCTGATTGAGTGCACTGAGCAGAGGAGAGGGTTTCTGGAAGCAAATGCCATTATCTGTATGTAAAAACACAATTATCATCTCAATGCAGTTGAAACCACACGCATCCAAACGCTAATTACTGGTGTCTTATCAGCCCCCATTTCTTCATATGGATAAACCAGATAGAAATATAGCCGCCTGCCCTCTTTTCCGGTGATTTCATCATCCCAATGTCGAAGGTAGGGAAGGTTATGGGCTAACCCCCCCTTCCACCTTCCCAACCTTAATCCGTTTGTCATCTTTTTGGATCCTTCTACTCGTAGTAAAACCCTCTCAAGTTTGAGTGGACGTAACCGAGTCACACAACGAGTCAAAAATATGATAACGAGTTAAGCTTGAAAAGAAGGATGAAAGAAAGAGAAAAAAAAGAAGTGGTGAACCAGGCGGCCACTAAAAAAGCAACCTTTCCCTTTTTTCGCAACAAGGAAAAGGATGGAAAAGGATGGGCTGCCCTACGCTATCATGCGCCTTCGCATCATTATACCTCTTTATTTACTCCCCTCGAAACTGTCATCGCATGTTTTTGCTACTCTCGTTACGCTTGCCTCCGCTCCCGCGTTATTCTCTCTCTTTTTTTTCCGGTTAATACGTATTTATCCTTTTTTCGGTTCCTCTTTTTCCGTATTCTCTGTCTTCTTCTTCTTCCAGTTCTTCTCTCCGACACGAGATCGGGAAAGCGGGAGACGAGATCGACTGCGGAACGGCCGGGATCTGACAGGGATATTCTCGGTGTTTCGGAGCTCCAAGGAGGATTTTTTTTTTTTTTTGTACGTTCTTCAGTCATCTCTTGTAATTGATTTATTTTACGCTTTTAATTTCGGGTTCGAGGGTGGAGTTTCTGGAGAAGATGAAATTTGTGAAGATTTTAGTTGGGGAAGAGTGGATTTCTACGGGGGACACACTAACGAATTTTGCGATATCGAAGCCACGTTGTTTGGTTTGTTCTTTTCTTTTTCTGTTTTGGGAGATTTGTCATCTGTATGTGCCTCTTTTGCCGTGTTTTTGACATTTTAACTGATTTAAATTCATTCTCTTGTTGCTAACAGTAGTCAAGAAATTAGACTTAAAGTGCATATTATGCGTGTTATTCATTTCGATTTTCTACGTTTAAATTTCTTCTTTTTGTTTGGTAGTTTTGAATGTAGATTATTTAGTTCCATAGAAAATGTCTCTGGAATTTGTTTTATGGCCCTTGGATCTTTCTTTAGTTGCCGTTGTTAGTTCTTAAATTTTTGGGTTGATTGATCGTTTTGGTTAGTCTCCTACATTCGTATGTCTGGCACATTTTTTGCTTCTTTTTTTTTTCCAGAGAAGAAACTATTTCATAAAAAGTTGCCGCGGTTCTTTGCACAGGTTTTGAAATCTTTTTTTCCCCTGTTCTTTTCAGAGCAGCTCCCTAAATTATTCTGCTGGCTTCTTGCATCTTTAGCTTTCCTGCCTGTAGACGAAAATAACGACTTTTTGTTCATTTTTTTTTGAAAAAAATCGTTAAAATTCACTAAGGTCAAATTTGTCTTTGTTATTGGTTCCTTCTTTGATCTTACATCTTTGTCTGGTGCTTTTCGCGGACAACTAATACAGAATTTACTCATATGAAACAACTGTGCAGAACTACTCCAGATCCCCGATCTTCCTTCTGTCCTCCTTGAGCCGTAGAGTACTTGGACAGATTAAAGGAAGAAAACACTGCAACTGGTTGACGAGATTGACTGCATGAGGCACCTCAAATGCCCCGATGAGCAGAACTGATGTTACTGGCAGTGGAAGGAGGAGGTTTCTTCTCCTCTTCGGCCTCTGGGTATAGTAAGGGCCTGACCCTTCTGCTACTGGGCCGGAGAACCGAAGAGAGACCCATGAGAGTTGCGCCGTGGAATCAGTACCAATTGGTGGACCGTGAACCTGACCCTGATTTCCAGCTGGCTCCCAGGGAGTTCCGAATTACCCGCGGATGTGCATCTTTTATATGCTTTCATCGTGCATCCGCAGGACTAGATGGCCCATCTCCTCCTAAAGTGGGTCCCGTCCACCACCCTGATTCCTTGAAGGACTCATCAAACATTGCCAATGATGCAAACAATCAGAAGAAGGTCTCTCTCAAGAGTAATCTAAAGAAACCATCAAATAGTTCGGTAGTCGTTGGTGCAGGAGAACAGGACTTAAGTGCAGTCTCACAGGATACTGAAAAAAGGAAAGTTCAATGGACTGATACATGTGGGGGAGAGCTGGTGGAGATTCGGGAATTTGAAGTCAGGTACTGTACTTGCTTTTAAAAGAAAACACTGTATGTTTTAGTGAAAATACTGTGCATTTACTCCATCTACATGATATAAAGCTAGCATGTCATATTTGGAGCTGTGGTGACCTTGAGCATAATTTATCTTCTATTTAACTATGGTTTGAAAGTCTCAACTATATTTGGTATCTCCTCTTCTAGTTCTAATCAGTATCCATCAAGAAAACTTTGTTTTGCTCTCACTATGCCTGTGCCTGTTTCAATGAAGATGGTTAACACAGACATCCTGCATGATGAGTGTGCTGCAATTTCTTTCTGCTTTTACTAGGTCATATACACTGACAGGTTGTGCATAATGACGAGAATTTCTATTCTTGATTCTGACAATTTTTGTGTTCACTAGTATATCTTACTGCCTTATATGTTTTGAGCACTTTTTAACTCTTTCCTCCTCTAACAGCTTCCATAAATGTGATGGAGGACAAAAAATAGTATCTTAATTTGTTCTTGATAGAGTATCCCAGTCATCCTGCTTTGAGTTCTTATTTACAGTCTCCTTCACTGTGATATCTGCAAGACAAAATAATGGCTAGATCAGCTAGGAGCAAATGGTGTTAGCTCAGTCCTCATAAACTTAAAAGACTCTTGCCCGTACCACAAAATGAGGCCATAACTAATGCCTCCGGCATAATTTCCTACCTCAGCTATGGTGCCGTATATCTTATGGTGGCCTTTCACTTGCTGTTGGGGGTGGAAGAAAGTTACCATCTCTGTGACCTTTTTGACAAACCAATCTGCAGTCCACACTTCCATTTTCTACTCTTGGTCGTTCTAGAACCATTTCAATTATTTAATTTTAAATTGCACTTTAAGTGCCCTTATTTAATTTTGTTTGTTTTTACTTTTTGATTAGTTACTCTATAGTTGTGCCAAGTTGAGATCCATTTGCTTTTGATAGAATTCTGCTGCTCATAAATATTGTTTTCATGCAGCAATTGTTTGCATGATTTTTTTTCTTTCCTCACTTCAGATTTAGGGTATGAAAGTTCTTAATAACAGTTCTCTGATAGTGTTCCCGCCACTAAAATGTTGAATAGTGCTACTTTCCTCATAGATGAACTAATACTGCTCATATGTACATGTATGACTGTGTGTATTTTCATGTCTGTTTGTTCTAGTGTCCATGTATGCCTCCATGGATATGTCTTGATTGAATCAAGTGACATGTTGTCAAGGAGGGATTTTGTGAACTGCAACTAGCCAAATTTGAAAACTAAAATGCCCTGAGTATTTTGGCATCTGGAGACCTTCTGTAGTTCCACTGCCCCCCACCCCCCTCTCTTTCTCTCTCTCAGCCCTTTCTGCTAAATTTCATGCAATGATACTTGGACATGGCAAGAAAATTGAGCTGCCCCTTCATCTTTTTCTTATTACTGAAGAATTGTTGTCTACAACAAATCTAGTTCTGTGCTTTTTCCCTATATTTGGTTTGAAATGAAGAGAAGAAGTCTGTGAAAATGTTATAACGTCGGATGAGGTATCAACATTCTCCATACTTTTCTGTGAACAAGCCAGCTATTTTAAGGAAGTACCTCTTGAAAGCCCCAGATGCATCAGAATCATTGTGGGCATCTGTCATCCTTGTTCGAATTTCTTAAAAAATTTATCCCATTCTTAAGTTCAGTTAATGGAGTTTTTTTATCAATTAAAATGATTCATTTGTGCAATTTCATGTCCTATATGTGACAGTTTGCAAAATTAAGCTAACAGTTCATGAACACTTAAAAGTTTAAAATTCTGTATTCAGTTGAATGCAACAATATGAAGCTGACATCAACTTTGATCTGACAGCTCTTCTTGCGCCTCTGAAGAGGCATTTGAGGATGAGCGTGACAAAAGCTGTGGGTGTGTGATCCAATAATTGATTTTGATACTTATTTGGTGCATGGGCAACTTTGATTTGTTACCTAAACGTGCAAGGCAAAGAGATTGATTGGAGAAGATGCCAGCTGAGAAAGGAGAGGCTCCACTCGATAAATGTATCTGGCAATGTGTTTTATCCTGTGTTCTGTTCCACATTTAAATTCTTCTGATCATTGCTAATGTATTTATGGAAGACAGTTGACTCGCACGGCGCCCTGGTTTGTGAGAGAAATTGATTTTGACCATTGTTCTTTTCTATGGTGATTTCTCTTTTTGGGATTTCAATTTTGTCTCTAGGCTTTTAGTTTTTGTTCCATCCCTGTATCCCCACTTCCTTCGTTGTTACAGTGGAAACCTGCATCGATAGAGATCACTTACTCGAGTCGGCCTCCTTTCCCTCTCGGTCTATTAGATCCCGTACCAATTTTTTAGAGAATATAAATAATTTTAGCTTCATAATGTGATGAAAACATAGTCTAAAAAACTGATCTTTAATATCCCTAAACTATCCCTGCTTACACCCAAAGCCCTAATCTATATTTCATTTAATATATATATATATATATATATATATATATATATTTTTAAATCTATAAAAAATATTATACTACATAAATAAATATAAAAAAATCTTCTAAAAATTAAAAAATATTGTTTAAATACATTATATATATATATATTAAAGAATGATATATAAGGTAATTAGTTAAGGTTAACGCCGGATCGGATTGAGTTAGGGCCGGGGTTGGGTCAGGTTTGTATCAATTTTGGTAACCCTAAACCTAAGTTTTTAAAACGGTTTTTTGGATGGGGTTGGTCAGATTCCCTAGGGATTGCAGTATGAACCCGGTCGTTTGAATCTGGGCTGGACGAACTCGAATATGGAGCCGTCAGTGAACTGGATCAAGTGACGGGTCCAGTCTCTTCTGCTGCTGCCTGCTAGTCGTGACTCGTAATGTCATTTTGTCGGAACGAACCACAGCCTCGCCAATCACTGGTTTTTTCTCAATTTTTCTTCTGCTAATTCTGCGTGGAAAACTTGGCTACATCCTATCCACATGGGTCTTCTCCACGCTCAAATGCTTACGCGGACGAGCTTACCCAAAGCAAAACAGGAACTAGGAGTGGTCGAGATAGAGGAAAAGAAGAACTGGAAAGGGGAAAATGTCTATAGCATCTTCAATTCCTTCTATTAGAATTTCCTCCTCGTCTTGCTCTTCTTCGTCGTCTGCCACATTCAATGTCAGGTTCGCGGGGAAGTCTTCCATCATCAGGAGCTCTAAGGCTGAAGGCCCCCTGAGAAGACCAGTGACCCCTCTCAGAGAACCCGCTCCGCCTATTAAGCCTGTTCCTCCCTCTCCGCCCCCCTCTCCATCTCCCTCTCCTGCGCCGCCAAAGCAGGTAGCGACTTCCGCTGCTCCAGAGGGTGTCGTCACCTTGGAATTCCAGAGAAAGAGGGCAAAGGAGATGCAGGAATACTTCCGGCAGAAGAAGCTTGAAGAAGCCGACCAGGGACCCTTCTTTGGGTTTATTGGAAAGAACGAAATTGCTAATGGCAGGTGAGATTGTCCAAATTTTCTTTTCTCCCTAATTTCTCTTTGTATTTTCTTTCCTCGATGGTTGAAATTCACATGCTTTATTATTTTAGATAATTTAGAAATCTGATGACCACTAGACGGCGCGTGTTCATGAGCTCAAGAGTTTAGCAATTTCACATGTGACATTCGGCTTTTAACTAGTGAATAGCAGTTTGATTGGTATTTAGCTTATTGAAATCTAGAAAGGCAAATAATCAAATGCGTGTTTTTGTCGCTCTCAATGGTTCAGCAACTGTGGCGATTGTTTAGGAATTTTTTGTTCTGAAGGGCAAACAATTAGGATGTCCGTTTGGGGTCACGAATTCTCCAGTTTCACCCTGTAGATCTAATTATTGCAACTGAGAAATATAGTTCTTGTTGCGACCCCAGTCTACCAAATGAAATACTGGTTTCATCAACAGAATTAAGATCGGATAGATTCTTTTTTGCTTAGTGATGCAACGATTGCTGGAATTATTTAGGCATTTGGAATTTTGAGAGGCATACATCAGGATGATCACATGCCTATCTAAAAAAAAAAAAAAGAGAAAGATGATCACATGCCTATCCAAAAAAAAGAAAAGGATGATCACATGGGTTTATTATGTTCTCATATTTTGATGAAATACATGAAGTCATGGAGGGGAATGGAGAAGGTGGATTGTTCTAACCAATTCTAACAGAAGTTGGGAAAAGACTTTGGTGGTGATATGCTTTATATTGAGCTATAAAAAAATCCCAGGATGGATATGTTCTTTGCGAAAGTTTACAAATCAAATTGAATTAGATTGATATTCTGCTCACCTTACGAGTTTCAGGTTTTGGGTTAACAATTCCATGGGAACTATATGGATGCTTTATATGTTAAAAAATTTACCAGCTATTCATTATTAAAGGTTTAGGAGTTTGAGAATCATGTTACATTAGACCATTAGACATTTTCGTTGTCTAATTTGGAAAATAAGATGTTTCGAGGAAAAAGAAGAAGAGAAAAGGTGAAAGATTTGTTTGTTTGGGAGTGGTGTATTTGGAATGTTGAAACCAGAACATGTTGCTCTATAGTGCAGAATTCCACCCATAGTGTATTTCTGGAATTATTTTTGGAAGTACTGCTCATAAGAGTGAAAGTGGGGAAAGGGGATGGAACCAGGAAGCAAAAGATTTTGCTATAGGACCCAAAGCCAATATGACCATTGGGGTAGGGTAGAAGAAGCAGTGGTGGTGACTGCTGAGAGAGTCATCTGCGCAGTCTGATTGAATGCCACCAAAATTGATTCAGATGGCAACTGGTGGAGAAGGTTAGAAGGAGAAGAAAAAGATAAAAATGGTTTGGTATTCTAAGAAATTCAATTCCACCCCTGCAGCAGATTTTCCTCCACTGTCTTCAATCTGGGTCGATGAGGTGTATCAAGTCTTGCTGAATGCTTGTCATTAGTAAATTAAACTTATTTCGTATAATGTTCTGCAAATTAAGAGACTTATTATAGGTATGTTCTTTGATTACTTTGACCTCTCTAAGATGACATTGCATGGTTTTTGGTTGTCTGCATTTGGACAAGCAATTCTTTTGCTAGATACAAGTTTGCTCTTTGTGCAGATGGGCAATGTTCGGTTTTGCTGTTGGGCTGTTAACAGAATATGCAACAGGTTCGGATTTTGTTGATCAGCTAAAGATCCTGCTCTCCAATTTTGGAATTGTAGACCTGGAATGATTCTTCTCCACCATCTTTATGCTCATCAACAGTATCCTGTTTATGTTTCTGTAACTACTAGAATATTAAAATCAGTTATCTGTTGTGTACCTTGTAGTCTTTGTATACTCTTTTTTGGTACCATATAGTGTTATATGAGTTGTAAAATTCCTTTTTTTCCTTCATTCTTCAAATACAGAATGTTTCCATTTGATTTCAGCTAGATTTCTTCTATTTGTTCTCTAACTTTCTACTGACCAGTTAGATGCATCTCAAAGAGTGGCTTGTTATATTTTGATGTATTTTCTAGAATTTCATGGAGTTAATTTAGATTCATTTGGATTGCAAATTCCTGGAAGCAGTTTTTTAAGTGAAGAAGATATTGCTGGCAGAGGTGAGTTTGAACCAAGATTCTACTACTGTTCAGCTCTTTATGGAGATATTGATCGCAAATTCCTGTTGGTAACAACTTTTTTCAACTCTGTTATAGATTGAGTTCTGCCTGGAGCAACAAAAAGCCCCTGGTTGAAAAGTTATATCCCATAAAAAACTAAAATTACATTTCCTAGGATACACATTTTTAAGAAACCTTCAGATAAAATCTTATTAGTGCTTTATTAAGAAATTATATGGAAAAATTTTAAAATTTTCAAGAAAAATAAAATGGACCTATTTTTTTAGGTAAATAAATAAAAATTAATAATCAATTTTATGCATTATCATATTTATCCGATAATTTTTTAGTAAAATAAAATGTCTAATAGAAAATTGACAAGAAAATTTACCTTGTGTTGAAAGGATTACAACATTAATTATTAAATATTTATTAATAATTTTATATGGTTTTGCGGCCCATTTTAATTAGAAAATTATATGATTTTCTTGGATTTTTCTGATAAGAATTTTTCAATTAGAAATGTGTTTCCACAAAACAAGAGACACTCATAATCCCAAAAAATATATTTCTACTGTAAATGACTTTCCCACAATTTCTGGAAAAGGCACTAACAGGACTGTAATAAAGTTTTAGTTGGAATGTGGAGAATTCCAGCCAATAGAATTCTACGTTACCTCGAACCCCCTTCGGTTTCACCAGTCACCGCTCAGAGTCGATTTTATTTGAACCAAATTGGGAACAACCATAAGAGTATCAGAAATTATACCTAGGCCCCCGCCTCAACGATTTGGAAATTTGCAACGAATTTCCAAGGTGATGCCCACACGGCACAAACCATGTTAAGCGTGTTTCTCCAGTAATATGAATCGCGTATTGGCGCCTTCTAACACATTCCGGCAGTACAGTTCTCCAAACGATTGTCTCGCTGCATTCTCAACACTTTCATCATTTGTTGTAAGCGGTTGGAGAGGTTCCAATCCTAATCTCAGAAACCCTCCTTCCTTATCATTTCAACTGCAAAATCTGGTCGAAAAATATAAACAATCTCTTCCTAGTGTCGATATCCCAGTTCTCTCTCCATTTCCGAGTCCAGCGGAAACTAAATTTCCCAATCATGCGGATGATTCCCAGTCGTATTTCAGTACTTTCGAGAAGCTCATCCATCGATATGGAAGTTCAAGCGATACTTCTGATGCACAAAGCCTTCAAACTCAACTCATCAAAAACGGGTTTACTAAAGACGTCTTCTTATGTAACACCCTCATTAACTTACTGTGTAAAACTGGCGAGATGGTTCTTGCACAACAAATATTTGAAGGAATGCCCGAAAAAAACACTGTTTCTTGGACATGTTTGATGTCTGGTTATGTTCGTCGGGGCATGCCTGATGAGGCTTCCAGTCTCTTCTGCTCAATGGTTCGGGAAGGATTTGTACCCACACACTTTTCTTATGGTACTGCACTCAAGGCTTGCCAGGACTCCGGGCCCTGCAGCCTTGAGCTCGGCAAGCAAATTCATGCTCTAATTTCGAAGACCCGGTACATATCTGATGTTGTGGTGGGCAACGCACTCATTTCCATGTATGGACATTGTTGCATTTCCTCTCCAGACAATGCCAGACGACTCTTTGATGGAATATCCACTAAGAATTCAATTTCTTGGAATTCAATAATTTCTGTTTATTCGAAAATAGGAGATATTTGCTCAGCATGCGATTTATTTTCAGAAATGCAAAGAGATGAATTTTGGACCAGCATAAAGCCAAATGAATATACTTATGGTAGTTTGATAACTGCTACCTATTCTTCTTACCTCTTATACCCCCGTTCCAACTTGCATCTTCTTAAACAAATGCTCTCACTGATTATGAAACATGGATTTTTGAGTGATTTATATGTGGGTAGTGCTTTTGTTAGTGCATTTTCAAGACTTGGATTACTTGATCTTGCCAGAGGGATTTTTGAACAAATGCCCAATAAAAATGCTGTGTCTTTGAATGGATTATTGGTGGGTTTGGTGCAGCAGAAGCGTGGAGAAGAAGCACTAGAGGTTTTCAGAGAATCGAGAGATTTAGCTGGGCAGAATCCTGATTCTTACGTGGTTCTGCTTAGTGCTTGTGCTGAATTTACAGATAAAGAAGAAGGCAGGAGAAAAGGTAGAGAAGTTCACGGATATGTGGTTAAAAATGTTTTGAGCAATGAGAAAGTTGCCATCTCAAATGGGCTCATAAATGTGTATGCAAAGTGTGGTTATGTTGATGTGGCATGCAGAGTATTTAAGCTTATGGTTGTCAGAGATTTGATTTCATGGAATTCCCTTATCGCTGGTCTTGACCAAAGTGGGCACTTTGAAGAGGCATTAGACTGCTTCTGTGATTTGAAAAAAAACAGATTTTCTCCTTCCAATTTTGCATTAATAAGCACTTTGAGTTCATGTGCAAGCTTAGGCTGGATCAGAATTGGAATGCAAGTGCATTGTGAAGGAATAAAACTTGGCCTTGATTTAGATGTCTCAGTTTCAAATTCTCTTCTTAAGCTATATGCAGAATCTGGTTTTATGTCCGAGTGCTGCAGATTGTTTTATCTGATGCCAGAATATGATCAAGTTTCTTGGAATTCTATGATTGGTGCATTAGCCAATTCAGAGGGATCTATCTTGCAAGCCGTGGAGACCTTCTCATCTATGATGCAGGGAGGATGGAGTCTTAATAGAGTAACCTTTATAAACATTTTGGTAGCTATATCATCACTCTCCTTGCTAGAGTTGGGTAGACAGATTCACTCTTTAGTGATTAAGTATTCTTTGGCAGACGATAGTGCTGTGGAGAATGCTCTTCTTTCCTGCTATGCCAAATGTGGGGAAATGAGTATTTGTGAGCTCATATTTCATAGGATGTCCCATAGGAGAGATGAAGTTTCTTGGAATTCAATGGTTTCAGGGTATGTCCGAAATGGGCTTTTGGAGAAAGCCATGGATTTTCTTTGGTACATGATGCATAATGGACAAAAAATGGATGCCTTCACTTATGCCACTGTTCTTAGTGCATGTGCCTCCATTGCTACTCTAGGGTGTGGAACGGAAGTACATGCCCATGGGATTAGAGCTTGTTTGGAATCCGATGTTGTAGTCGAGAGTGCACTGGTGGACATGTACTCCAAATGTGGAAGAATAGATTATGCTTCCAAGGTTTTTGGTTCCATGTCTTCCAAAAATAAGTTTACCTGGAATTCAATGATTTCTGGCTATGCACGACATGGGCATGGTGAAAAGGCACTAAATGTATTTAAAGAGATGCTAGAGAAGGATCAAAAGCCAGATCATGTGACATTTGTCGGGGTTTTATCAGCTTGTAGCCATGTAGGACTGGTTGACCAAGGATTGAAATATTTTGATTCTATGGTGAAGACTTATGGTTTATTTCCCAAGCTGGAGCATTATTCCTGTATGGTAGATCTCCTAGGCAGGGCTGGTGAGCTTGATAAAATGGATGAATTCATTAGGATGATGCCCATGACGCCTAATACTCTTATATGGAGGACAGTTATTGCAGCATGTTGCCGGAAAAGTAACAGGAATTCGGACTTAGGGAAGCAAGCAGCTAAAAAGCTTTTGGAGTTGGAGCCTGAAAACCCTGCAAATTATGTTCTTATATCCCACATGCATGCATCCGCAGGAAGGTGGGAAGATGTAGCAAAAATTCGGACCTTGATGAGGGGTGAACAAGTCAAGAAGGAAGCTGGCTGCAGTTGGGCCACTCTGAAAGATGGGGTCCATGTTTTTGTAGCTGGAGATCGATCTCATCCAGAGAGTCACAAAATCTATGCAAAGCTCAAGATGCTTAATGAGAAGATGAAGAGTGCTGGTTATATCCCCCAGACAAAATTTGCCTTATATGATCTGGAAGTGGAGAACAAGGAAGAAATTTTAAGTTATCACAGTGAGAAATTGGCAGTTGCTTTTCTTCTTATTCACACTTCAGGCATTCCAATACGGATTATGAAGAACCTCCGAGTTTGTGGGGATTGTCACTCTGCATTAGGATATATTTCTAAGATAGTTTCTCGACAGATAATTGTAAGAGATTCAAATAGGTTCCATCATTTTGAAGGTGGGAAGTGTTCCTGTGGGGATTACTGGTGACAAATTCTTTTTTATCCCATATAAAAATACCCAACAATACAATAGCAAATACGCTTGGGTCAGAGGTATATGACATGACTAGGGATTCGATTCAAATATATAAAAATTTGAGTTCGAATTGATCAAGTTAGAATGGGACTCACCATTCCTTCATAAAACCTCTTATATTACAATTATTGTATATTTTCATTATCATCACTTGTCGACGTGACTCGTCACGCCACTTATTTTGAAACTTGAGACAGCGGCGCACTTTAGCATTACGTGACTTTCAGTAGCGGAATGCCTGGTTTAAATAAAGAACCGCCTCAGCGCCCATTGCTGGAAAAAGTTTCCCGCCCACGTTTCCCCGCTTCTCGAACCTTTGCTATCTACGTTCCCAATTCGATTCATCGTCGGCGGTTTTTTATCTTTCGCTCCTGTTCATTGCTATCTCCGAGCAGAGAAGTTGACTACGCGTTCTACGTTATGAAGTTGGAGGTGAGTTTCGATCCCATCTTTCTCAATCTTAGCGACGGGGAAGCGATTTCTTTGATCTGCAGTTTTTAATTGTTTTCTATCTTATCTCCTTGGTTTTTTACTTCGAAAGCACGCGAAACGTAGAAAATAGTCATTGAATCTGTCACGAGAGCCTACTCAGGGGTTTCGCTGTGGAACGAAATTTAGGGACAGAAGAAGTAATTGTGGGAGAATAAAAGTGTCAAATTGGCTGTTTCCTTCTTTAAAAGGAGGGTGGAAGAAGACGCGGGGGAACAATTTTATATTTGTTAGGTTACTCTATTGATGTACTTCTATCTGTAGTGCTCAGGCTGTAATATCATGCTTGAAAATTGCTATGTCTGTTTATCATGTTCCTGATATCCAAATAAATATCTCTCAGTTCATTTTATTATTAGAGAAAATTGTCAGTTTAGGCAGTTTGCTGTCCTGATATTGCGGCGGATAAACCTCAGTAGGGCTCCAAACCTCTACAACTACAGTTGTCATTGCCGCAATGAATTAGATTGGATGGCCAACTGGGTTAATGGGATGGAGAGGTAATGGTTGACAAATTATCTGGTAGATGCGATAGACATGTCTTTTGGTGTCCAAATGCATCTTATGGGAGATAAGTGGCTGGTACCTTTTGCGTTATCACTTCTGAATATCTGATCGCATTCCTGTTCCTACAGATGAGAGCTTTTTTCATTTGCTATTTGATATTTCTGCCCCAAATTTTGTCCATTCAGCATCCTTGAGTATTGCCTGACTACCATTTGAAATAGAAAACATCTTAGGACCTAAACCTCCACCTTGTACTGGGAAATTTCATGCCTTTTCTTGGACCTGATATTGTCCATCTGAGTGTTGCAGGTCTTTGACAATTGGCTTGGTCAATCTTCTTTAGTTCTTTGTCTGTAAAATTTGTCAATATTCAGATCATGAGACTCATTGCTACCATTGCTATCTCACAATTATAGGGAAATGGGCTAATATGAAGAAGAATGTGAGTGGAGCTGTTATGTCTCCAAAACCTGATTCAAATACCAAAAACATCAAGCCTTGTAAGAGAACTGGTAAGCTTCCTTTGAAGACTAGAGCAAGTTTGGGCTTTATTTCCAAAGTTGAAGCCAAAGCTGAGGCATTTCCCATGGTCATTTCTGCACAGCAGAAGAAAACACAAGGTGATGCCACAGAAAGTTTTTATTGCATACCATTAATTTCATTGCTTTTAGTATTTCTTCTTTGACCCTGGTTTCCATATCCATCAAAGGTCATTTTTAGGAATTCTTTCACTTACTGGTGCAATTTTTGTTGTTCTGCTTTCCTTTAACAAATCTACTTTTTCTATCCACTAATTTTATGATGTAGAGTATGCAAGAAATAATTATGATTTTTTGCTTCTTTGTTTGTTCTTTCTACTTCTGCGGTGTAGAATTAGGGTTGCCTTGTGGAAGTTCAAATTGTACATCTCCAACGTGTGAGCATAATGAAAAGTTTACTCAAATTCAAGTGTCCACAGTTTGTGAAGAATCTGCACACTCCAAAAGGGCAAAAACGAGCAATTTTTGCTCCACCGAAGCAAATGTTATTGAATTGCACAACTCAGACACCCTGCCTGGTATGCTGTAGGAAGAAGGTGGCCCTTGTCAAATTTATGTCTTGTCTGAGTATAAAAAAAATTTCGTTCTCAGAAATAAGTAGTTGTAACAGTGCAAATTTTGGGATAAGTTCTCATTCCAACTTCAAATATTGTTTTGCAGAGGTTCACCCTGTAAAACGCCAAAAAATTGCAATGGAAGCACTCAAAGTGGAATCTGAACAGACACTACAGCACCGTACAAAGCTGAAGCTGCAGCTGTTTCCTATAGATGAAAGAACACGTGAAAGATTGGAAAAGGTAATTTTAGATCTTTAATAACTTCTATATACTCGAAGCTTTCTAATTGCCGTGCTGAGGTATTAGTTATTAATAAAATTTGTGTTTTCTAGGATAAATGTAATCCACATTTGGAGTTGACTCTTAGTGCTCGGAAGAAGATAATATCAGTGCTCAAGCACCTCAATAGTAAGTGGGGTAATTCAAACGCCGCATTAGGGGAGCTCATGCTTTTCCCGTATGACATTGATCTCAGAAACCTTGCCAAGTGCAAGAGGTGGACATCTAATGATGTGGAAACCACTGCAGCAGATGTGTATGGAATCATTGGAAGACCTGCCGTTTTCCGTCTAAGGTGTACATTCTCATTTACTATAAAACTGCCAAGCATGATAATTAGTGTAATTCTCTACATCTGTTCCTCTAGATAAAGGAATTAGAAGTTTGGAGATCTTTAAATCTTGGAGATATCAGGTTTTTCTGATTAAATGGATCTACTTTTTAACTATGAGTTATGATGAAACAACCAAATCCACAAAAAGAAGAAGAAGATGAAGGAGAAGAAGAAGATAGAAAAATAACAGGCGGAAACAGATGGGATTCCTTTTCACCACGCTTCAAATGATGTGCGTTTTTGTTCTTTAGAGGTTTTCACATAATGACGATCTGAACCGTGTCGCTTTCATCACTGGTTTGTATATCACTCAATATATAAGATTTTATAGAGGTCAATCTATGGTGCATGTCATGGACTCTTGAGTACCTGATACTGATGTGCTGAACCAGGATCTAGACTTCTGTATTAGCTGATATGGGTTAGTCAGTACCTTAGTACTATGGTACCCCAGAAGTTTATATGAATGACCTGATACATGATAGTTACAGAGATTGGCAATCCTGGTTCTGTTTACTACTATATCAATTACTTGATATTTCTTAAAAATCCTACTTGTGACTTTTTGTTGTGAGCTTTATTTAATGCATGAACTTTTTTCTTTGTTTCTTTATGGTAAGCAAACTTTTCTATTTACTGTGAGATGCAATTACTTACATTGTACAAATGAAACCTTTCCAGATATGGCTGGTTCTCCAATCCACTACACAGACTTTTTGAGGAGCCTTTAACATCTTCCAGTGTCAAGGATCCCTTGCAACTGGAGGTCCTTGACAAAGAGTATAAAAATGTACATATTTCTGGAGTAGAAATTCAACCATCTAAAGAGCCATTGCCAGGGCCCACAAGCGACTTATCAGATTCTAAAGAAGGCGGGAACGAGACAGTTGATGAAGAGGTTGAAATGCCATTATTTTTCCATCTCCATTTCTTTCAGTGATTCTTACTTTGGGATGGACCCTTCAAGTAGGAGATTATTGTAAGAGAGAAATTTTCGAGTGTGCATATTGCATATCAGCTCCAACTGACCAATTTGATTAGTTGAACAATTCTATATGCTTAACAGTTGTGCTAGTGGTTGTATGAAATCTCCAACTGCAATAGGAAAATAGATCAATTGGTGAGGTCCAATTGAGAATTTCTCCAAATTTCAAGATGAGAATCCAGTTGACCAGATCATTCTCTGGTATAGACCAAGTAAAACATACATGAAATTCAGCAGCTAGGTTTTTATTGGCAGGTCTTGAACGTATATGAAATTAAGCAGCTAGTTTTTTGTTAGCAGGTCTGTGTAAAATGTTCTCACCAATATTTTCTTTCTATGTTGTGCTTACTTGTGTTTTCCAATTTCATCAGGAAAATCAAAGAAGTGATGCAGCTACAATGTCAATGAATGCATGGGCCGATTGTCTATCTAACATTAGCATGGGATCTTTATTCATGGATGTCAGTCGTTTTGGTCTGATGGCCGTGAAAGGAGATTCACACCTTAGACAAGCTTCATTCAACTCTGATTCGTTTGATGCTGCTATTGCTGCGCACCTTGACAGACATCAAAGTCCAATTTTCTCCACTCAAGTGGTTCCGACATCCATTTTGGATGCTGAAGAAACGTGTCAGGGCTTTTTGTTCCAAAAGATTGAATCTTTGAGAGAAAATGTTAGTTCACATTTGGTACAACCTGTCACTCATTTGAGGTTTCCTTGGTTCTCAATATACTTTCTGTGATTAAATGTTAGTAAGATTGTTTTTCATTGTGGTATTTTTACAGGTGAAGCCTGAGTTACAGCTCGTACAGCATCTAGGTTGTCCAGATGAACCTGCGGACAATTCTCAAACCAATCAAACATGTCAAGATGATGTCGTAAACAATATTGGAAACACAGACTTATCCTGGGTAATCTGATTATTTGCCTTCATTTTTCTTCTTCTTTCTGTTTTGACTGAAGCTAATTCTCTTTCAATTCTTATTATTGGATGCAGTCTTGTTCTTTGGGGCCATGTGATCTGGGCCAGTTATCTTCATCAAGACAGATCATCAATGGAGACAGTATTAGTCTTGGTGGTTTGCTTGCAACCAGTCTAGATGCGATACAGAATTATCCACTACATAGCAAAGATGTTGTACCAACTGCGTAAGCTGGCTTAAAGAGTTAGCGGTCTAATATGGTCTTAAGTTACCCCAAGTGTTAGACTTGGGGTTAGGAAAAGACAAGTTTGCTTGCTTCGTTTTCTGTAGAAGTTACTCTATTCCTTTTATATTAAATAGGCTGCGTTACCCCCCCCCCCCCCCCCCCCCCCCGCAAAAAAAGCATCAAATATGATAATAAATCTATTCATTCAATGTGAAAACATGTTTATTTGCAGAAAGTGTATCTTTGTTGTAGGCTTTGAGAGGAGTGCATCCACTTAGGCGGTGGTTGGTCTTATAAGTCTAGCATCGACACATTTAGTTATCTTCGGGTAAGTGTTTCTTTTCTTTTCTTCGGGTAAGAGTTATTGGATGTTTTCACCCGGCTCAATTCTGAACTTATTCAACACAATCAAGGCCTATTGCTTGGATGCAGATCTGAAAATATGGATGGATTATTCTAGTCTAGAAGACCACCATTCCAGTTGTTTGCAGGAGAGCAATGAAGTTGATGCTAAACACTAAAAAGGAAATTCTTATTTCACCCAAATAATCAGACTGTGGAGAGGGAGATTGTTAGGTATTGTTCTCCTTGTCTTGAACTTACGGATCGGTGATTCAAAGGTTTCCACAGTGAGGTCTTGGGTTCAAGTTTGAATCTGGTTGACCTGATTATGGGTTTAATATTTAACAAACAAATCAAGGAGGTTGAAGTTTTTATCAAAATTTTCTATTCCAACTAGAGCATAGAGATTATTGAAGCCCCAAATTTTCGAAGGAAATAATATATATTTTCTACTGGCTTTCAACAAACAATCAATCATATATTCAAACGAGATAAAATAAAATGTTAGCAACCGACGACACTAATCTTCCCGTTCTTTAATAAATCACTCCAAATAAAAAAATATATATTAGAAGCAGATCTCAATCTAAAACAGAGTGGAGAACAATCGTTAATATTTAAGGAATGATTTTCTTTTCAACGAGAGCCAATGTCTGAGTGAGAAGTGGAGGGGTCTTTGTACTTGCTCTCTTTTCTAATGGGAAACGGAAGAAAAGATAAAAAGGGATGCTCTGTAGGGGAGAGGAGCTGGCTACAGAGAAAGAAGATGATGATAATGATACGAGAATTGGGGAGAGGAGGTTCAGTTGGTGACAGTGATGAATTGGACATCCAGCCGGGGGCAGAAGAGGAGGAGCACCAAGTAACGAGCTCTTCACGACTGTGAGGGTCGTCTGTGTGGCTCAGGGTTCTTCTCGGTCAGGTGGGAGAAAGAAGGAAGAGAAGAAACTCGATACGGGAGGAAATTAAACTGGATGAGACAATCAGAAATCGATAAGTTTTGCACGATAGAGGCTTTTGCACTGGATCACTGCTCTCTACTTGGAACCGTGACTTTTCCAAGCACAGCCCTCTTGCCAGCCGTTTCGACCGCCACTGCCTGCCGCCACCGTCAACTTTAGTTGCAACTATGAATCGTAATAAGTACTTTAAACTAAGTATTACCTTTCATTTATCACAATGAAATATTTTATATTGAATGAGAACCATGCGTGATATATTGAATGAAATAAATTTTTTAATACTCAACAAATATTAAATTACTGGAGTTTTTCAATTGATAAAAATGCGATACAAACATAAAGTGAATCTCAATTACATAAAATTACGTAGTAGAACTAAGTCTCATGTGTTCAATATGTCTCTTATAAGTAATGGATGGTAGATTTTTTGTCTGTGTTGCACAACCACTTTGTTTGCTTTGATATGTTCTCGAATAGCTAAATACTTGATGTCAAATTTACTACGACTTCCGTTTTTCTTGTTATTGGCCAAAAACACTATAACATGATTATCTCAATAGATCCTAAATGACTTGAAAATTGTGTTAACAGTTTCAAACCCAAAATTAAAACTCTTTAACCATATAACCTAAGCCCATAAATAAAACTATTTAACCATATAACTTATAATGTCACTTGAAAACATGCTACAAACTCTGCTTCTGTGGTAGAAGTAGCATTTAAATATTATTTTGCACTTCTCCAAGAAATGACCCCTTCGGCTAATAAGAAAACATATCTCAATGATGCCTTTCTCGAGTCAAGGCAATCAGCAAAACCAAAGTCTGAATATTCAATCAATTCCAGATGATTAGATCGACTATAGGTAAGTTTGTAGTCTTTAGTCACTTGAAAGTATCGTATAACTTTCTTTGTAGCTCTCCAATAGTCTAAACATGAGTTACTTTGATATCTGCCCAACATTCCCACTACATATGCAATGTCAAGTCTTATGCAAACCTAAGTATACGTTAAACTCCCAATCACTGAAGCATATAGAATGTTTTCTTATTTTTTTGCTCTTCAAATCTTTTTTAAGACCTTGTTCCAAATTTAATTTGTCACTTTTGACAATAGGTGTGACACCAGATGAACAATAGGAATATCTTCATGATGATATGATTCTTAAATTATTGGTTGTTCTTGAGGAATCAAGTTTTGATGATTATTTTAAAACACAACCAATTTATGTGAAGATATAGGAGCAGGTTGAGACTTGCTAAACTATGTTTTGAGGTTGCCTACTCCCACTAATCTCATCATTTTTATGGAACCTAATATTCTTAGATTCTGCAATTTTTGTTGCGTGAGATGGACAATAAAATTTATATCCCTTAGATTTTTCTGCTTAGCCAATGAAATTTCCACTGACTATTTTAGAGTAATTTTGTCTCATGTAGATTATATGTTCTAACTTCAGCTGGACAACCACCCCAAATATGTACATGCCTTAAACTCGGTTTTCGACCTTTCCATAAATCAAGTGGCGTTTTATGAACTGCCTTGGTTGGAACACTATTTAGTACATAGGTTGCAGTTTTTAGAGTTTCACTTCACAAAGATAATGAGAGAAAAAAAGTTATTAATCATATTCCTCACTGTGTCCATTAATATTCGGTTTTTCTTTTTAGCCACACCATTTTGTGACGGTGAGCCTAGTATTGTATATTGTGTCACAATACCTTGTTCCTCAAGAAACCTTACAAATGGACCTGGCAATTGTCCTTTTTTCGTGTACCTACCATAGTATTCACCTCCTCTATCTAACTTCACGATCTTAACATATTTGCCTAATTGTTTCCCTGCTTTATAAACCTTAAAAGTATATAGTGCTTCATTTTTATCATAAAGCAAATAGAGATATGAAAAATAGGCGATTTGGGGAGAAAATAGAAGAGGAAAAAGATTTCTAGAAGAGGGGCAACTTTGTTGCCTTGGAATCCGAGCTAGAAAGGCCCTTCCTGCCCCTTTATAATCGGGGTTTAAGTGAAATTTTATAAAAAGGACAAAATGCCCATCAATACTCAAAATTACATATATCCTAAAATACATGTCTACATTAAACGAAAATTTAACTAGAGATAAAATGAGACATTCTCTATCTAATAGCCATACTATAGGAAAAAAATGTGATATGAAAATATAGGAAATAACCAAAATACCCCTGAACTTATATTTTAACACCCTCCCCCCCCCCCCCCCCCCCCCCCCCCCCCCAAACTGGAGAGTAGATATCAAACAATCTCAACTTATCACTAAAAGATACATGTTCAGGTCTCTCCAAAGGCTTAGTAAATATATCTTCCAACTGGTTTGAAGACTTTACATAAGGAGTTACCACTTTCCCCTATATAATTGCATCTCTAATTAAGTGGCAGGTAAAGTAAAACCAAACTCAAGAAGCTCGTACTTAATCCATATAAGCTCACTAACTGTATGAGTCATTGCTCGATACTCAGCATCTGCACTGGACCTAGCCACAACTGTTTGTTTCTTACTTTTTCAACTTACCAAGTTGCCTCCAACAAAACAACAGTAGCTTGATGTAGAAAGCTTATCCATCTTACACCCAGCATAATCGGCATTAAAATACCCAAGTATATCAACTTTCCTATTTTGAGTACAGAAGACCTTTTCTAGGTGTACCCTTCAAGTACTTCAAAATCCTTTGAGTAGCTTCTAAATAGACTTTTTGAGGGTTTTCCATGAATTGGCTCACAACTCCTACACTAAATGAGATATCTGGCTTGGAAACTGTAGCATAGATCAATTTACCTACTAATCATCGGTATTTGAGTTTTATCATTGAGTGTAGGACCTTGGGTGTAATGTAGATTATGATTAATTACCATGGGGGTATCTATGGGTTTAGCACCAAATAAACCATGCTCCCGTAACATATCTAATATATATTTTCTTTGAGAAAGAACAATACCACGCTTGCTACGAGCGACTTCAATGCCAATGAAGTACTTTAGAGAGCCCAAATTCTTTGTCTGAAAATGTGTGGCCAAAAGATTGTTTAACTTCTGTAAAACCATCAAGATCATCACCAGATAACACAATGCATCTACATAGACAACCAAAACCACCATACTAGTTTTCCTTTTAAGTAGGAATGTAGAATTATCACAATGACTCCTATAGAACCCAAATTGTATTACCACATCACTAAACTTTTCAAACCAGGCCCGGTGGACTTTGTTTAAGTCCATAAATAGTCTTCTGCAGCTTACACACCTTTCCTATCTCCCCGTGACCAACATACCCAGGAGGTTGCTCCATATACATTTCCTCATGTAGATCACCATATAAAAAGGCATTTTTCACATCGAGTTGAAAGAGACACCAGCCCTTATTAACAACCACATATATCAAAATACGTACCGAAGTAAGTCATGTCACAGGAGAGAATGTCTCAAATACATCAACTCCAAAAGTTTGCGTTTACCCTTTCGCTACCAACCGGACTTTGTATCGTTCAATAGAGCCATCGCATTATATTTGATAGTATACACCCAACGATACCCCACAATAGCTACTCTTATTGGTGGATCACATAGACACCATGTTCTCGTGACACTAAAGTACTCATTTCATCAACCATAGCTTGTTTCCATTCTAGAGAGCACAAGGCTTCTTGCACTGAATGAGGTGTATGGGAAGTAGACAATGACATAACAAAGGTTTCCTTCCTGCTTCTTTGTAATAAGGGTTTAATGAAAATTTACATAAGGGCAAAAATGCCCCTTAATACTTAAAATTACATCTCCTAAAATATATGTCTAAATTGAATGAAAATTTAACTAGAGATAAAATAAGACATTCTCTATCTAATAAACATACTATAAGAGAAAAATATAATATGAAAAATATAGGAAATGACCAAAAACACCCTTGAACTTGTATTTTAACGAGATACATATATCGTGTATAATCATCACTAAAAGTAATTAAATATTTTTTTCCATTAAAACATGCATCATAAGGACCTGAAATAAAAGTGTGTATAATTTCTAAAACATGAGAAGTCCTCTTGGAACCTTTCTTGTACTCGTCAGTTTGTTTTCCCTTAATGCAATCCTCACAAGTACCAAAATCAGTAAAGTCAAGAGTTTCAAGGACTCCATTTACTAATATTTTAATTATATCAATGGAGATATGACCTAATCTTTTGTGCCACAACATGATGAATTTCTCATTTATAACTCCACGCTTAATGCCAATATTTGTACCATACACAGTTTAAGACTACAATCAAGGGTAGAAGTTAAAAGAAGTTTAAACAACTCACATCCAAAATGTCATTTCCAATAAGAATATTGTCTTTATACAAATGAAGAGAATGACCAAGAAAATTGAAACTGAAACCATAAGGTGAAAGTCTATAAACTAAGATAAGGTTTTCTAGAAAAAGGATGGAACATAAAAGGTATTTTCAATGTCTAAAACAAAACCAGTATTTAGGACAAGTCTATAAGTTCCAACCACCTCCACATGTGACCCATCTTGTTTGCTGACTCACTAGGTTTGTAACTTCGTCAATTGTGCATGTTTTATTTTAGTTGGTTACCACGTTGACTCGTGATTATATTTCTAGAATGTTAATCATCAATACATGTCTGTTTACAGCTTGAAACCACCTACTTGTGTATTTGGTCTTTGCAGGCGTGAGAGGGTCTTTAAGGTGACTATCAGGCTCGTTTCCAGGCCGGATTTGCATCATTTGGTGCAGTTTCTGGCTGGTAATGTGAGCGATATTCTTTTGGGTGATATTCTCCCTTATGTATTTTTAGTTACATAGCTTTTCTTATGTGTAGTCCGAGAATTGGTGTTTCTTTCTACTTATATGTTGCCTCCTAATATCTAGATACACTCCTGTTGGAAGATCATACTTTAACCCAGACGTTTGGAAAACTGAAAGTTTAGGTGAAGGGTCTTGAGTGTGTGCAGGGATTTTATCAGAGCATACGCCCCACCAGAAGGGTCTCACACTCAATATTGGTATCTTTTATATTCTTTGTAATTTGGTATCGTCTCTTCCCTTCTGATAATGGGAACGGGAGGAAACACAGATAAAAATGGCAACATCTTACCAGAAAATACGTAAGTCTAGGGAAGTTGGGAAATCCTTCTCCTTGCATGTGAAGGAAAAAGGAGGGGAGGATCAGCTCTCTCCCTTGTGCACTAATATAACTCAATGCTCGTTCTTTCAGCAGCTTGCTCACTGCTTCCATTCCCGTATCTAGAAAACAAGACAAGAAGTGGATGATTTTGCACTAAATGAGAGGAAGAACCAGAAAGAAGATTTCTTGGGGTCAATTTATTCATTTGAGAAGAGATTTTTTATTTTTTTTATAACTATATTGAAAAGAAATGCAAGGATAGTGTAGGTGCAACAACAAACACTGTTTCTTACAATTGCACAAACGGAACAGGAAGAATTAAAGGGAGTTTCTTTCTAAGAGAAAATTCTTCCACAGGAAATATTGGTCAAGAGGAAAGTAAATTTTCCATCATCTTAAAACAGTTACTTGATACTCTTTATTGCACTGGGTACAGGATATATCTGTTTACAAGCCATAGAGCGAATGATTAGGTAAAATTTGGCACCATAAGCTGGACCCATTTATTTTTAATTAAGAGATTCAGATCCTGTAAAGAGAAGGAAAGATACAGTTGTTCAATAGGCATGATTCAAGAATTGCTGTATTGGGTGATAGTAACACTCTTTTTCCCTTTCACAGAACAGAGTTGAGCAAAAGAAGGATAAACAAGTGGAGAACCACAATATCAAAGCAGAGGCAATACGTTTTTTTGAGTAATGACATTCAAACGAATAGGGTGGAATGGTGGTGAACTCAAGTTACCATTTATGGATGACAGTTGGAGGCATCAAGATGTAAAATGGGTTTCCTACCATTGGGGAAAAAAAAACAAAGAACTAAAACGAAAGTAAAGAGTTTCAATTTTTGTAAAAAAAAAAAAAAAAAAACAGAAAGATCTTCTCCAAAGTTGCTCTACCAATTGCCGCAAACAGTAACTACAATCAGAACCTCATAAAATGCTTCTGTCGGGAACTTAAACCTTTTTCAGTTCACGGCAACTTCCGCAGACAAATAATTGGTGTGGAGAGAATCCTGGCCACCAGTTCCACTGCTTACTTTGGCCTTTGACAACTCCAGAACTTGAACTGCCTCTTCCACTTTGGCAGCCAATGATTCTGGCGATTCTAACAGCAGTAGCAACTCAGAGTTGTCCATCTCCAACAGCATTCCCGTTATTTTAGAAGCACGTTCATGCTGCAGGTCAGAGGAAAGATGCACGAACGCAAAGAATAACATCAGCATTTAAAACCTCACCAACATAACCATAGTCAGAAGATATCGCCGAATTGGTCCAGGGCTGATCATAATCACCTTAAGTTTCTTAACAAGAGGGAAAAGGCGTTCCCCGAGTATCTGTTTCTGGTGTCCCGGAGATGTTGCAGCAAGCATACTGCTCAAAATCTCTGAGCTTCCTTGGGAAGCTGCTGATCCAAGAGAGTTAGGAGCAGCAGTTGTGATGCTGGGCCCATTGTGGAGGTCACGCGAACGTCCATTGGGTACATACTTAGTCTGACCGCCACGCTGCTGTAAACAATAGAGACTGTGAGTACCATATTTGGTTCTGCCTCATAATGACAAGTGACTCTAGTAGTGGGTAGTTGAATCAGTTCGAATAAAAATATGCTCATAAAGGGACTTCCCCAAATCCAAATTCAAACATAGGCAATCCACGGGCCAAAACAGCCACCAGTGGATCTACTGAGACACTGTTTCTACCATCAACAAAAGATAAATGGGATATGTAAATATGATATCGAGTGTTGAAGTCATGTCAACAGCTCTTCATTTTGATGTCAACTCAGGAGACTTTTTTTATGGTAGAATGGAAAAAACAGTTTGGAGCACCATTTCTCGGCCTCATTTAAGAAGATGCATACTTGTAAGAAAGCTCTGTTAAAAATACCATTCGAACAAGAAATGTCATAGCCATTCACTATAGTGCTAGACCCAAAAGTAACAACAGTATTTTCTCAGTGCCAACAACGCCCACATGATTATACACCTAGACACAAAAGGAAAGCATTTCTACCAGCTTCACAAGAAAATGACTGAACCAGTGCAGTTAAACCAAACCAGAGACTATTGGCACACCAAAAGGCAAGGAACTCAAGAAAAGCCAACTGCTATACAGTATGCCCTAGCAAATAAACTGAAGAGAACCAAAATAGTTGGATTGCCAGAAGTATCTTCCAGTGACTGATAGAGAAACTTTGCACTAACAGATATCACTTTTGCAGTTTGGCAAGAGTTACTTAACACTGTAGTTAAAACTACACCAGAGGCTGTGCACAGACAATAAAGAACTCAGAGAAACTGCAAGCAATTGACAAAAATGTCTCCATAAATGATTGGATAAGGATGAAAACAGTACTTGTTGATTGCCTGAGGCGTCTTTCAGTGACTGTGCTGTTTGTTGCATATGGGGCATAAACGACATAGATTGACCACTTTGAGAAAGCACATGCCCATTCATCCGACCCCTGTTTTGTCGGTTCTGCCTTGCTGGAGTATTAGGTATCTGCAAAAAGACAATAGGATATAATAAAAAAGAAGCGATGTGCATTGGATAATTTGGTTCTCACTAACTCAATTAAGCACCCCAATTAGCTAACCACTGAGAGAGGCATTGGTTGGAAGGCAGGCCTTGCAGGAGTTGGGAATGCATTAGCCCTCCATCCTGGTCTCAGACCCAAGGGCTGGTACATCAGACCTTGCCTTGGAGGAAGTTGTGAAACAACCCCAGGAGGTGGCGGAGTATAATATAGCGGTGGATATCCAGCAGGTATAACAGCAGCGGTGGGACCTGTCAAAGCTGTCATACGTTGCACATACTGCATCTGCAGCTGGGCTCTCCTGTCCTCCTTTCTCTGAGCAATAGCCACATACAAAGGCTTCCGATGGAACATATATCCTATATGAGAAAATGCAAAGGCTCAGATGAGCTTAAGAGTGCAACACAGGAAACCTTATAATGTCTAAAATAAACACAAAACATTGTAAAACATAATTCAAGGAACAGGTGTTTCTTTTGTGAATAAAACAAAGGACTAAGTGCTTTAATTACCATGTAAGGTGCTCACAGCCTTGTTGGCTTCTTCAGGAGTAGAAAAACACACAAATCCAAAACCCCTGCTAATTCCTCTCTCATCTCGCATTAATTTCACAGAGGTGATGGTTCCACATTGACTGAAATATTGACGAAGATCTTCATCATCAACATCGTCATCAACGTTCTTTATGTACACATTAGAACCCTGGAGATAGAGAAATACTTCAGCAGTAGTGCATATAACACATAAACCTTAAGAGATTGTGGTTAACAAAAAGAGATAAAAGAAAACCTTAAATTTTTGCATTTGCTCATTCCGCCTTGCCTCAAATTGATGGCGTAAAATCTGTTCACGCTCAGCTTTCTTCTGGGCCCGTGCAACATACAAAATTTTGGACCCTGTGAAACAGAATTTATCAGCCACAAAAGTCAATATCCTATCTTCAGTCTGTGCTTCAAGAAGGGAGAAAACCAAAAGCTTACCAAGTTGTACACCATTCATCTTCTCCATCGCTTGTTTTGCATCATCAGGGTTTTCAAAGTTCACAAACCCAAACCCCCTTGAATCTCCATTGCTATCTTTTGAAATAACCAAGTTTGCAATACTCCCAAATTCAGAAAACTTCTCCTGGAGAAGCTCTTCAGTTGTATCAGGATCAAGATTTTTCATGTACAAATTTGTATACTTTACATCTGGACTGGGCAAGACTCGCTCGCACTTTTTTATGAAAATGCCAACATATCTAAAATGATACAGAAAAAGTTAGCAAAAAAAAGAGTAAAAACAAACTATTTTAGTTTAAAGGAATATTTTGGAACTTGCAGCAAATATATTAGTAAAATTAGCAGATGTTCAAGAACACTAACAATAAAGGAAACTGCATCACCTTCACAAGAAATAGCCAAAGATGTAAGAAATCATAAGATTTGATCACCAGGATCAGCAGAGAGAAAAAGAGAAGAATTGAACTCACATTTGCTTATCCCCAAACATGGTGCCATTGAGATTTTCAATGGCTGCATTTGCAGATTTTTCTGACTCAAACTGGACAAATCCATATCCCTTGCTCTTGCCATCTGGGGATACAACAACTTTGCAGGACAAAATGTTCCCATATTTCGAGAACATATCATGAAGCTTCACATTATCAATTGATTCATTCAAATTCTGGACAAGACAGGCCAATAACGGTATCACAATTAATGCCCAAACATGCAAAGCCTCTAATCTTCATTGAAACCTAGAGAACAAAAACAAAAAATACCATCGAATACCTTCACAAACAGATTTCCAATCCCGCTCTTTCTTGCATCAGGATCTCTATGAGACCACATGATCCTTATCACTTTCCCATTCAATAATGTGTGATTCAGTTCCTGAATTGCTTTAGTTGCTGACCAAAAGAAATGACAAGAAAGCAACGTTAAGAAAACAAAGAAAAAATTATGATAAGACAATAAAACAGCCGACATTGTTTCCCGTGACAAGATCCATTCCAAGAATCGTGTAGTAACAGAATAAAAAGAAAGGAAAGAGAGAAGCCCAGAAAATGGTGTAAAAGTTCCTGTTGGAAGGTTCGTAATAGAAACTAATGAAGAGATTACTGTGAAAGTGAACACTAAAAAAAAAAAAAAAATAGACAAAATAAAAGGATATGATAATGAATGGGGATGGACAAGTAACGAGAACGAAATCTGTAAACAATGCTCGGCCCTCCAATATCCTCAATACAAAATCAAAACTTTCATCAATAAAATAGACATTCAGTAGGCAGAATTACCAAAACAAAAGCCTAATGTATGTCTCAAGAAATTGAGGAAACAAACAACCGAGACAGTAAAGAAAAGGGAAAATTACGACAAAAAAAAAGAAAGAAACTCGCACCCAGAATAAAAATAAAGAAAAAAGAGTAACGATTAACAGGAAGAAAATAACATGCAGGGAGAAGTAACACGTTTAGCGGAGTAATACCATCTTGGGTGGAAATATAGTTGACGTAGCCGTATTCCAGAGAACGACCAGTGATGGTGTCCCGACAAACTCTGACGGAGCCGATAGTACCGATACCAGAAAAGGCTTCGAAAAGATCACCGTCGGTAACGTCAGGTTGCAAATCCCCTACGTAAAGGGAGGCTGGTGCCGGCATCGATGGAGACACCGCCATTGTCGATCAAATCCACCAAGGAAAAGAAGCAGAAGGGGAGAAAAGGAGGAGGAGGAGGAGGAGGAGAGGAGAAAGGAAGTTGTTTTTGCTCTATAAGGAAACACGAGAGTTGGAGAGGTCGAGGGTTTGAGAGAGAAAAAAACGCGAAAGAGAAGGAGGGGGGAGTGAGAGTGGGATTTGCATGGGCGCGGGAGTTGGGGAGGGAGGTATATGGTTGGGAAAAGGCTGGAGGGTGACCCTGACCCGGTCAGGTCCACCTCACTCTCCTACGCTCTCTCTCTCTCTAAACCTTTCTTTCCTCTTTCTCTCTCCACTTCACAGCCAAATCTTCACCACGAGCCCCGCCGCTTGCTTCGGAAGCTGACCAGACTCGTCTCCCTCTTTCCGGCTTTTCCTCGTTCTTATGGGCTCGCTATTGTATTGTTTTTATTGTCCTGGACCCACCAAATCCACTTCGGGCCCACTATTAAAGGCGGCGGTTCTCTCACCTTCCCCATAAGAATTGGAAAGACTTCTCTGCAACGCATCACTGCTTCTCTTCAGCATTCAAAATGTTGATTCAATCGATTAATTTTCCTTCTTTTCTTTCTATAATGGCGAGATAAGAACCCCTCTCCCCACTCTCCTTCCAAGACTGATCCCCAATGGAGTTGATTGAAAACGCAACAATGAAAGAAATATTAGAATCATCAAAGCTGTTCACACTGTCTTCAAGTGGCCGTGTTAGCAGAATCCTGCTTCACATTGGATCAGGAGGTGCAAAATCTGAGACCCAAGGCTTGATTTGGAACAGAAATGTAGAAATGAAGAGAATGAAAGATTGGCATTTCGGGTTGATTCCCGTCCCAAGCAGCTTCACTGTATTTTCTTCATGAAACAAGTCCAATCTCCACAGTACAACTCCAGTAATCAATGTTTGTACCAGAGTTGAGATACAAAGCAGACATGGAATGCCTGGGTGTTCTCTGGCGAACGAATACAAAACAATTCTAGAACGAGCAAGAAATAAACCTAAAAGAGGGAAAACCCAAACGATGAAAACGGAGAATAAAAGAGTGCCTGTTGCACAGATGCTGCAAGTTCTAGGAGAGAAAGACTTGCTGCGATTCATCGAGAAAGAGAAACGAGAGAAGAAAGAAATGACTCAAAACCCAGGAGAGATTGGAGATGAGGCCTGCAGAAAGATGGCCGGCAAGAATTCTTCCTTGGAGAAGAAGACAGACAGGCAGGGAATGAAGATTCTGAATTTTATTTTATTTTGGAAATTTTGGTAAAATAAAAAAAACCATTAAATTTTCTTTTTGACATCCAAAAGCAACAGACTAAACCCTAGACTTGACGCCCAAATTTTCTTTTCTTTTGTACAAAAAAAAATAAAAAATCCTGCCCTTCTTTCTGCAATTCAAAGTAAAAGGAACAATAGTTTCAGTCACTCCCCCATTGTGACTTGCCCAATCTGTATAAAATGTGATGAGTTAACTAAGAAAAAAGAGACTTCAATCATTCTCAAGTAAGGGTGTCAATTTTATTCAATTAATTATTTTTTTATTTACCATTTATTGAACGGAATAAGATATAAAATGACAAATCTTACCCGTATATATCATCAGGTACTTTTACCCATTTTCTAACTATTGAATTTCTAGAAAAGATAAATAATTTAATAATTTTGTTGTAATTTGAGTATAATGAATCTTTATTTATAATAAAGGAAACAATTAGAATCCAATTACTCTAAAACTACTCTAGTCCCAATTACACTAATGTTAAACACTAAAAGATAAAAGTCATAAAACAATTGAACAACAAAACATAAATTTAATTCTAACATAACTAAAACACATTTAACCGATACTCTTATGTGAGACTTCATTTTATGAGACTTATGTAAGACTCCACTATATTAATTTTGGCTCTATGAGACTTCTTACTGTGATAGTCATTTAAAACTCTTCCATGTCTGTTATTCAACACTCCCCTTCAAGTTGGAGTTCATAACTTCAACTTGCAATGAAAATGATTTTTGGTCATTAATTTTCTTTTGCTGGAAAAAAAATCTTCATATATGCAAGAAAAATCTTTATGCAAAAACTTCTTCTTTCGTGTTTTCCCTGTCTTTAATATTTTGGTCATATAAAAATTACTACAACATGTGAAATAAACTATTTTTTTTCTTGTACTTCTTCTACTTTTTCCCCTTAAGCAGGGAATAAAAAAGACAGAGACCTAGCTTGGACAAAACATAATATGGGAGAAGAAAATTCCTCCTAGTCGTACTACAAAGCTCTATACATCGGTAAAAATGGTCATAGTCTAAAACATATTATGTTCAATTTTAAAGGCGAAAAAACGATCTAACTTTAAGGAACAACAAAGAGACTGCTCACCTTTTAAGGGTAGCTAAAACACAAATCACATATTGGGAGAAGAACAAAATACTTGACTCAAGCTGGATGTTGGGCACACTTCTATACTTTTTAGGTAGTGGGTCTAAACATTGCTCTGAATTGAATAAATTGAACAAATAGTGCAGGAAAACAATTGTAACTGGAAGGAGATGACAATGTAACACCCATACTTCCAATGTGATAATTTTTTTAAAACTAGGGGAGACTATAACTGTAGAACATAATAAATTTGACCAATTATAACTTTTTGGGGTGATCACAATTTTTTGAAGTTAACTATGAGGAAGATGCACAACCAAGTAACAAAACCATAAAACTTGTAAGCAACATTGAAGCAAGATATCGCATACCTTGAATGAGCACATCATAGAGTCGTTGAGTCTGACCAAAACTCTCTTATTAAAAGAGAAATTTGGCTAAAAATCTCGAATTTTAGGCAAAAAAAAAACTCAATTCACATGAATGCATAGAGAGATAATATGAGAGAAAATACAAAAAAATGAGAGATTTTTTACAAAACTAAACTTTGGTACTTCTGATATCGATATCTTAAAAAATATAGCTTAGAGTCAGAAACAGTTTGTTTCTAAAGAAACTAAACCTAAAGAGTGCTCAATTTCTAAAAAAAAAAAAAAAATCATTAACTTATTGTAATTTGAGTATATTAGCCACTATTTATAATAGAAGAAACAATTACAATTTAATTACAATTAAACTACCCCTTATTCCAGTTACACCCAAACTTGAACACTAAAAGATAAGTCCTACAAAAACTGAACAATTAAACATAAATAGAAGAATAATATAATTAAAATATTTTTAACTGAGACTCTTTTGTGAGACCTTTTCTTGTGAGACTCCTATAAGATTCCACCATATTAATTTTGGCTCTGTAAAATATCTTACTTTGAGAGTTTTATAAAACTCTTCTATATCTGCTCTTCAACACTAACTGAATAGATCTGGGTAAATACTTATTGACACTTATTTACCTGATTATTGATTATATATGAGTATTATTGTAATTTTTTACATACCTACGTAGCGAAGACCTTATATGGCTTATTTATTGTATTTAAAAATTATAAACGTGTTGCTATATATTTTTTTATTTTAAAGAAAAATTATCTACTTTATTATTGTTATTTACTATTTTCATATAATTACATGTTTATCCGTTTACCCAACAATAACTGCATAAATAAACATAATCTAAATATCGAACGGAATAGATATAAAATACTCAAATAATAACTGAAATGGTATATGAAATAACTTATTTTCTCGATTATCCCTGTGTAAGGAAATGCATAATTAAAATAAACATTTAAATATTAATATATATATATTTATTATAAAATTAAAATAAATTAAAAGAATAAAAAGTATGTAAACTTGTTCATTAAAATTTCAAGTTGTTGTTAAATCAACGCTTGCCCTTTTTGGGTAAGCAGATAAATATGACACAAAAAGTTTATTGACACATATTCCATTTAACAAATAGTAATGTACAGCAAATTCGTATGCATGTAAAGATTAATTTACTATTTTGACAAGAGAAGTGACAAGAGGGGAGGGCAAGCGAAAGGTCTCTCTGGAAGACAACAGGATAAGCTCATCGCGAAAGAATGTCAGCTAACTGCGGCACTGCCAAGTGCCAAGGTTCTTTCACAAGTAGCCACAGGGGATTTGTTCCTTCTCTCTCTCCTCCAAAACCCAGGGAGGAAATGGAATATCGAAATGGGTTTTCTTTTCCGGGAGTATCGAAACGGTGGATGGGAAGGACAGTCAATGAATTAGCATATTATTCTTGCGTGTACGATCGAGCAGCTCCGATACCGGAATTTTTTCCGGCAAATTGCTCTTACTTTATTTAGCATTTAGCAGGACAATTCTCCCCAGTAGAGATTCCATAACAGGCGAGCTCTAAGGACGTCGAATCATGCCAATGGATTCTTCAAATTATTCGAGTTCTTCGTAAGGATATCAACCAAGGAGAACTGAGATCGGAGATTGCAGACCGAGATTGTGGTTACGTTAAGCATAGGGAGAATCGTGTAGGCATACTCTAATTGAAGTAAATAATTCCGAGTCTCAAGTTAAACCTTCAAATACAGGGATTATATTCAAGGATAAAATTCCATCTTACAGAATCAAATTGTGAGGATATTATGCAACCCTCTCCACTTCACCTTTTAAATATCTACCCAAACTTCTAATTTTTCAGAATTTAGATCACGTTAGTGTACTTTAGAAGAAAAATCACTTTTTTTTGTAGGCAATTGTGTGCAAAGGTGATAGCAACTTTTAGTGATAGTAATGCTGCCTTCTAATATCAACTTAAGTTTTCTAAAAGGATATCCCAAGTCCTAATCGCCCTCAAATAACTATTTTTGAACTTTCAAAAGTCGAAAGTTTGTTCCTTGCTTTAGATAAAATTAGATTAGAATTGACAATTGAATTGCCTTGAACCAAAATTTGATATTTGGATGCTAATCTAAGTTTTGAAATCCACTTTGAACCATTAATTCGAGCTTTTGTCAGCTAAACTAGTCCTCTATCAAATCTTTTGAGCAATAAATTCATTTAATTTTTAAGAAACCTAACACAAACCTCACCCATGTCCACCCTAAGTTTGAGCTAGTGCGATTGTGGGAACCCACAAGAAGTAAGCATTTAACCAGCTTCTTCAGGTCTTTAGCATGGAAGCTGATGTGGAGGCATATGGAGGAAGACGAAGCAGTGGTCCTTTCAGCTCTCAAAGGGCCATTTGATCCTTGGTACAGTGAAGAAGGACGTGGAATAAGCGCAGTCTTTTTGATGAAAGCAACAATCTGAACATTCCAAAAACTTAGTTGCAAGGCCACGGAGTCAAACAATGATGGCCGCCAATGTGGTCACTTTCATTATTTTTCAGACTATAGTTTCGAACCATCCAATTTTTCTTCTCTTTACCCTCCGGGTGAGTGTGTAATTATCGAAGGGTTTGGATTTTGGAGTTTGGACTCTCAGAAATGCGACGACAATTGGCGATCGACTGTGTTTTTGCCGCATTTTGGACGACGATGACATGTTGCCTACATGTTCTGGGATTGTAAACTCTTATAATCCCTGCGATTAAAATATTGAATTCAATATTTCAGGGGCCTACCCGCACATAAGACGGGCACGTTGTAAAACCAGAAAAAGGAAAGACTTTGTTCACTGTTTCTTCTTCCTCCCTTCTCTCGGAAATTTTTTTTCCTCGAGGAGACAGCTTTGTTTTTCACATTTTTCTAGTGTATTAGTTGTTAACAACGAAAGCCGTTCTAAAGATTTCTGCATGCAAGCATGTATTGAAATGATCACAAAAGAAATTATTTTTAATTGATCTTCTCCTTGTTTCATTCATACTGCAGATTGATCTTCTCCTTGTTTGTGGAGATGGTCCCGAACGTTTGATATACTAGGAGGGCAGGGGGACAGGAAAGAATTTGTAACTACGTTTAGATAATCTCTAGCAAAATTCATTCTTCACTCACCCTTCTAATCGGATAATAAAATATACGATGCTGGACTGTTGATTCTGAACAGGTTTCTGAATTAAGAAAACGTTCGATGCTCGTGGGTCATTGTAACTTTCCTGTTTAATCTTGTACTTGAAATGGCTGCACTTTTAATGCGTTCTACGCAAAGGGTCTCATATCTTTCTCATATTCCACTACACCAGTGCAGAGGGATACGGATTCAGCAGCAGAGATTGTAAAATCTTCGGTCCTTTTACGCTGTCGTGGAGTTCGGGTCGGCTCTAATTATTCCATCCGACCCTTCAACTAGAAAAAATCCGATTCGGACTCCACGAGAATAACTTTCATCCCCTTTTCAATGTTTTTCACTGGTAGTGAAGTGGCGATTTGGAGATCCCAATGCAATCACGGTAGAAGTAGGCAGTAGGTTTTTTATATCATGTTTTCATATATTACGTTTACAGATTACTGTTCTCTTGTCTTTCTTTTAACTCCTACGTGTTTGCAGTTCGAGTGTATTTACATCTGCAAGAGGTTTTTAGATTTAAGCTTATCATAATCATTGTCTGCTTTTCATGGCTACTACAGTATTTCTCTGTATTGTCTTCGTTCTTTATTCGCGGGTTAAAAACGCATGCGAAGCTTGTGTTGTTTTCAACCACCCACGTAGAGAATACAACTCAATGGATTAAAAAAGCTAGATTCCTTCTGGTTTTCTACTTTCTGGTTTCTTATTGATACTAAATACTTTATTCTACATTGTTTTATGCATTGGCGCTATTAGCAAATGCTCTTCATCCCTATCCTTCTCTGAGGATCTCTGTAAACTTCGCATCGAGTTGGAAATTATTGCGCTCATATATTCTTTTAAGTTCTCCTCTCATCGGTTCCGTGTCCTTTTCTGCTGTGCCAGTTGAAAATCTATCTTTGTCTGTACCAAGAACCCATCGTTATGAAGGGAAAACCGGGTAACTTTTTTTTTTTTTTTTTTTAATCTTATGTTACTTTTTTCATGTTTCTGGCATTGGGCATATCACTAAATCGGTGCTTATCCCCATCCATCTTAGGAATGTATAAAAGCTTCGATGGGATTATGCATTTTAATGCGTTATCTTATGCAGCAAGTCTTGTAGAATGGAGAAGAGAGACTATCTGGGAATAAAACCTTTTTGAATTTCAGCAATAGGGTTAGTTGATTGATGACTTTGTTTCCTTTGCCTTTTACGTGTGATTTCCGTGTCTTATCCTGTGAAGAATAATGTCAGTGACTTTAATTTTATTAGCTATGGTGTGTGTATTGTTTGATGACCAACTAACACAGGAAGTACTATTTTTGAGTTCAGAGGAAACGAACTGTTATTAGTGGGTGCTGTTTTGGCTTGCAGTCGTGCTTGCACAGCTTTGCATCACTTGTAAATGAACACGCAGAAGATAGAGGAGAGGACAAGATCCTTGACGAATACGTTGGTTGAGTTCTCTGGTCAGTCTGGTCGGAGTTCAAGTTCCAGCCAATTGTCACACATGGATGCTTCTCTTCAGGGTCCTTTGGTTGAACAATGTGTTCAGCAAAACATGGCTCGCAGGCTTTTTCAGTACCCCTATTCTATGGGTTGGTTGCAAGGGTCCTCTCCCCAGCCAAATCTTGAACCCACTAATTCATCTTCTTGCGCATCCAGCGGTTTCCAGTCACAAAATTCCTCTTTCTATCTTAGTGATTCTTACTCAAGTTATCCTCCTTACATCTACCAAGTAGGTCGTTTGCCACCTGAATTCCCTTCTTACAGGTCCTCCACTGCCTTCTCCGTCGACATAGAAGAGCACAATGACACAGCTCCTCAATCCTTTAATACTCTGCAGTCAGTTGTAAAATTTCCTTCATACAGCAACCAAAGTGTTAGAACTTATGATAGTAGTTCAAGGATAACAAATACAAATTTTCAGGGAGGAGAGCTCCTTCAGTCAATGCAAAGTGAGGGTATGGATGACAATGCCACCTTAAATTGGAAGTGCCTCTTGCCTGTTGACAGTCTTCGCAATCCTGGCTTGAATTCAGTAATCTTTTTTTTTTTTCCTGTTTCTCACCTTATACTGATGAATCATCTGCCAGCAATGGTAACTTTGTGATAAGAATTGAATTTCCTTTCGTTTTTTGCAGGTCATCTCTGATACCTGTATCTCGCCAGTACAATCAAGCTTCCAACCCCCAGTAGAAAAGCATTCTCCAAAACCTTCAGGGGTTGGTGCACTTTCTCCAGGCAATTTGCCATCCAGTGTCTCAAACAAAACTCGGATCAGGTGGACTCAAGATCTTCATGAGCGATTTGTTGAAGCAGTGCATCAACTTGGAGGAGCTGAGAGTGAGTAATTTCTGGAGAGCTATTGGCTTTAGCTTCTCTCCAGACAAACTAGTGTCAACGTTTAAACACTTCAGTGAGTGAAGATTAATTTTGTTCAATTGAATTCAGAAGCAACTCCAAAAGGGATTTTGAAGTTAATGGATTATGAGGGATTGACGATCTTTCATGTGAAAAGCCATTTACAGGTAACTTAGACCACCACTTTCCATTGGAACAAATTCACTCTGGCACAGTGTACTTTTCATCTTGGAACTTATTCTATTTGTGATTTCAGAAATATCGAATGGCCAAGTATGTATGTAATTCCACTGAAGGTAAATGTTTGCACATGATTAGTCAATTTTACGTGGCAAGTTTATTTTCTTAATTGTCATTTGTTTGACCTGTCTTTGTAATTGTTGGTTAGTTATAGGTAATTACAGGTGTTTTTGCCCTTGTGGAACATTATTGGACTGATGTGATGCTTATCTCTCAATGTTTAAATGCATTATGCTTAAGATGAAATTGATTTAAGTTATTTGTAACAACTTTGTTTGTGTTTGAATTAGTTAGTTGTACTATCATACATTAGTTTGCCAATCTGCTCTAGTTTGGGACATAAAAGGTACCCTTTTTGAGGGCCTTCTGTTTCTTAGTGAGCCAGACTGAAGAGGGGGGAAAAATATCACACAGCACTTAAACCTGGGGATTTTGATTGTAGTTTTCTTTTTCAAGTGCTGTACTTGAGATGTTAAATTAAGGAGAGAATTTGACTATTTGTTTAACTAGATTTGTTGAATTTACCGTGTGCATTTTCTTCTTTCTGGCATATGTTACTCAATAAGTTAGTCAAATAAGTCTGGGGAAACCATCCATTCTTGTTTCACTTATTTTCTTTTGCAATGTCGACTGACTTTTGCTTTTCCATTTCTTCTTTTGCGTTGTCTCTATGTGTGTCTATGAGGTGTTTTTCAAACGTTTCCATCAACTAGATCTTCCTAACTGGTTAGACCTTCGTTTGTTTAAACATTTTTTATTAAATAGAACATTAGTGATGTTAAAGAAATCTGTTGGACCTACTTTTTCTTTTTTCCCCATTAAGTGGGTCGAGGGAGAGAAATGAGTAGGATTTGTTGTCAAACTGGTGTCATTTTTACTTCTATCTCTGGCTGGAGCTAAAGCTGGTGAGTGATCTACTTGATGGGTTATGATTTTGAGTTTTATCATGAGAGCTTAGTCTACTTCTCTAGTGAGAAACTAGTCTACTTCTCTAGTGAGAAAGTTCTCTTGTGAGAACCTAGTCTACTTCTCGTCTTGTCTGTGAAAAAATTGACCTGATCAAAGCTTGTGATGTCTCTTTGAGTTAAATAATCAAAGAATTAAAGAAGAAAGTGATAAACCAGAAGAAAACCATTTTACTGAAGCTTATTATGTAGCTTTCTGTTTCTTGGCTTCTATATTTACACGAAACTGATGAACATTTCACATACCATTTTCTGAACTGTATGTTTTCTGTTTTAGTGAGGAACAAACTGTCATTGACTGCTTTTAGAAAGGTTGTGCCTAAATAGTGAGATATTCTAAATGCTGATAATTTGAAAACTATATCATGTGATATTAACAATTCTCAAGCATCAAAGGATTTTTTATATGCTAAGCTTTCTTCAGTTGGGTGGAAAAAAAAATGCTCTAGCATTTAAGTTTGCCAGTGCTCATCAATACCTCGTTTTTCCTTATTTTGTTAGGGTTATGATACCACATGAGTGTGTGGAATCTCTCACTGATTTTTTATCTTCACTTCTTGAGCAATCAAACGAGAAAATATGATCACTTGCAGAGTGATTGTGATGATAAAGCATTTAAAATATGTTATGCTGTTCTACTACAGAGAAATTTGAGAAAACACAACTCACCAGTGATATTCCACAACTGAACCTGAAAGCGTATGCTCTCTCTCTCTCTCTCACACACACACACATTCCTTGGGTCTAAAACTAGTCATTTTTCATGGTTTATGGTGGTTTCTAATATAATTGTTTAATGGGTATTTTGAAGTGGTATTCAAATTACAGAAGCACTTCGGCTGCAATTGGATGTCCAAAGGCGGCTACATGAGCAGTTAGAGGTATTTTATTTTTCAAACATTATGACATGAGCAGTTAGAGGTATTTTATTTTTTCAAACATTATGACATGAGCAGTTAGAATCAAGCTCCAGTACAACCCATCTTACAATTGTTTGGATCAGATTCAGAGAAAGTTACAAGTGCAAATTGAAGAACAAGGGAAGCAACTACAAAGGATGTTTGATCAGCAACAGAAAGAGAAGAACCTCTTTGATACCCAAAACTTGGATGGGAAATTTTCTGAGGAAGAATCAGTTGCCCATGAAGATGTTCCGGGTTTAGAATTTGGACAAGATTTTGAGAATGCTCAATTTCCATCCAAGATCAGTTAGTGACACAGACTATCATGATATAATTTTTGTGCAAAAGATCAGCTGTATCATGAAAGGTTCATGATTGAACTTTAGGGTCTCTGATCTGAGCTCCATCAAAGAACAAAAGAAGCCAAAAAAAACGCAGGAGGTTGTGTGAAGAAAACAGCCTCAATTTATGGTCCAATATTAGCTGCTTCAGCATTTCCAAGAGTAACATTAAATTGTGTGTTACAGGTTGCATCACTAAAAACTTGTTCAGTGAGCTAGTGATTGATAGTTAAATTGATTATGATGTAGAAATACACTTATAAGTTTGTCAGGCAGGTATATTCTTTCACAAAGACTTCCTACCATGAAATCTGTACATAAGTTGCTTCATATCTTACACATTATTATTCTGAAGGCTTAGAGCAATTTTTTGACTGTTTGAGAAGTACACAATTTGCAGGGCAGCCATTGACACAAAACAGGTTTAAAGTGTTTAGATTCTAGATCTTCAAAATACAAAAATTCTTGTGGTGACGACGTTTCTCGAATTTTTATTCTTCCAAAAGAGAAGAAGAATAACAGAAAGGAGAAGCCCCATCCCCATGGCTATTTTTGGTCTCAAAGGCATGAACAGAGACATTCAGTTGGGATTCAATTTAAGACACACTAATCCCCATATAAATAACATCATATTCACAAGGGATGCAGGCTTCAAAGGCTTGAACTGAGATATTCAGTTTGGAATTCCTCTGGTCTTAAACAACTTCAAATAAAGATACATCAATCCTCAAAGGCATGAACAGAGATGTTCAGTTTGGAATTCCTACTGGTCTATATTGTATATCAGCTGATATCGGATCGGATTTTGCCGTCTGATACATCCTGTATCAGCTGAGGTAAATTGATACAGGAGTGTATAGCCAATATACCTGATACTTAACCGAGGTCTCAGATATCTGCTCCAAAAACTCTTATGTAGAGGCCCAACTTGGGGATGAGGGTTTTAACTACTTGAAACTTTTATTATTTTTTCTTAATCCTAAGCATATATACCCATGTAATTATAATTTTTATTTAGAGAAGAATTTCATGCATTGTATTTTCCATTTGCCAGTAAATTAATAATAGTAATTATGTATTTAGTTATGTGAATGGTGGCAATCATGTTCTTAGCATGGTTTTTTTACCTAGAATTGGGATCTGACCTCGTTCTTCAAAACTCGGGTCAACTCAACCAAGTTGGATTGGTTCTGCTCGAGTCTAGAGCTAGACTCATGACTAGTCCCAAAAAAAAAGGAGCAAGTCTGATCCCTCGACCTAACCCTCTCCCATTAAAATCCGGGTCAACCTTGTAGTCGAGTAATGGGTCAAACTATCGGGTAAAAAAACCATGGTTTTTAGGGAAAGGAGACTTAAGCGCCTACACAGGAGTAGAGGTAAGAGAAATAAAAGACAAAAAATGCATTGATAAGAATTAAATATGAAAATAAGTTTTTTTTATTTCTTTATAGCTTTCCTATGAATCTATTTTTTATTTTTTTATTTTTCTGCCAAATTGTTTAAACTTTGAGGGAGGTGATTATTTTCCTCCTTGTGTTCCATAATCGAATGCCAACTCTTCTTCTTGTCCTCCTCCATAACTACCACATAAAAGCTCTTAAGTCTTTTTTCACTCATTTCCTCAATTTTCCTCTTCTTTTGCATATTTTCTACGTTGAAAATTCTTATGGTATCAGAGTGAATCTAGGTGAAGGGAAGTTAATTGTACAATTTTGGTCTTCTTCTTGGGATATTCTCAATAAGATTCTGAACAATGTTACTTTGGCATCAAATAAAGCAGGCTCCCATCTTCTTCCACTATTTTTTCTTGCCTCAACCCTTGGACTGATGGTGAGCTTAGTCTCTACTTATGCCCCATTCTTGAGAGTGTTTTTTGAAACCAATTTTTTTCCTCTCTACTTTAATTTTACATCACCATTCTTTGGTTTGTACAAGTTGTCTTTGATCAAACAGAGAGTTTGTTTATACACACATAATCTTTTCCAATTTCGGCATTCATTAGTTTGAAAGCGTTTAGTTTTGGTTTTAAGTTGCATGGTTTTTTCAGTTCTTGAAAGTAGACCAATAGTTAAGTATTTAGTCAACATGCATCAGGATATGAACTTCAATCGCATTATTCAATTCATGTCCTGAGGTCGTTAGTGTTTCATTGGATAAGGTAAGTGTATGTTGCTCTCTAAGTTATGCCCTGTTTAATCCATAATAATCATTAGTACCATGTTTTGTTGTTCTAAGTCTCATTATCATGGCTAATTGTGGTGAAGTTATCACCCCTATCTTTTAGTTTGATAAATCTCATGATATAAAGGTTAAGAGTACCAATTTTTTGAGAAGTGCCCATGAGTTTGATCTAGAGAAAATGATGTCTTTCCTATCTAACAATCTATTGTCCGATCATTGGTAGCAATGAAAAAATTCTCCCTTTTTAAAAAATTTTAATTTATTACTAATAAATGTGAATCTCAATATACTTTGTTTATTCAGTCATGTACATGAACTTCAACTTCGCACTTGGTGTTAGTGTTGACGACTTCATGTATATTGGAAAATAGTTTCCCGTGTTAGTGCCCCAACATGAGAAAAACGTAAAAAACAAGAGAGTCTCTAAACCCTTACAGTACACTTAATTACAACATAATCCTTAAACCCCAAATTAGGTAAAACAACCATTATTACTACACGAATAAGTTATTTAATATATAATTAAATATATTAATATATTTATTAATTGAATTAGATATTTTATTATGCATTCATATGGTAATTACTTGAGCCAATGAAATATGCACATGATTAATTATAAATAATAAATAAATAACGTTATAAATAACAAAAACGAAACTAATACATTGAGTTATTAATTTATTAATAACATATGATATACTTTAACTTAAAAATGAATTATTTAAGAGAAAAAATTAATCTTATCATAACTTTAACACATTATATATTTGTACATAATACATTTTATGTATTATTAATTAATAATATATTGTCACAAAATTTAAAACCATTGGTTTAATTATTTATAGCAATCGGATAATTAAACCAAAATAATTTATCAAATATTTATTTTAATAATATTTTAATTATGACTATTAAATCACTATTTTAATATAGTTATTATAAAATAAATATATTAAATACAAAAATAATTATTTTATAAATAAAAAATATTTTATAAATTAAAATTATAAATTAATGATTTTTATGACCATAGTTTAATTTTTCCTAACTTAGGAACCATCGTCATCTTCCTCAGCGGCGAGCTAACGGGCAACGACGACGGTGGCAGACAACGCTGATAGAGGCGGCACTTCGACGGTACGCCGAGAGGGAGAAGAGAGGGAGGCCGAGAAGCTCGACCTCCCGTGCTCTGCGATGGAGGTCGAGAGGGAGGATGGCCGACGGGGGGGAGGAGAGAAGGACGCCGAGAGAGAAGAGAAGTCGTCTCTTCCCCCCCCCCCCCCCCCCCCCCCTCCTGTGTCGGCCATCCTCCCTCTCCTCTCCCTCTTGACCTCTGTCACAAAGCCTCTCGGTCTCCCGTACTCTACAACAGAGGTCGAGAGGGAGAAGTCGTAGAGAGGGACGGTGGAGACGAGAGAGGGAGCCGTGCGGGAAACGGAAATGAGCAGACTCATGAAGAGGGTGTGCGACAAAGAGAGGGGGGCGCTCGTTTCATGTACATGATTCTCAAAATTAGGCAGAAAGCGCTTTCCCTCGTTTATGCTTTGTACATGATCTCGTGAGTCATGTTAGTCATGTACATGACTTGAACTCCGATGCTTCACTAAGGGGGGGTTAGTCCACAATGAAGTGGAAATGAAGTGGAAAATTGAATTGAAGTGAGATGAATTGTTTCCACTTCAAGTCATGTTTGGGTGTTAGTCCAGGCTAGTTGAAGTGGCTGGAAAACAGATTCCAGTGTTAGTGCTTGGAAAACAGATTTCAGTGTCCTTTTCTAGATAAATGATTATAGTTTATTATAAATTAAAACAATAATTACGTGTGACTATAATAAATTATATAAAATTAATAAAAAAATAAAAAATAACATAAGAAAATATAATAAATAAACCTAATGGTTTAATTAATTATAGAAATTGGATAATTAACCAATTAACGATTATAATTCATTATAAATTAATATACTAATTACGTGACTAGAATATATTATATAAAATTATTAAAAATTACAAAATAGCATAAGGGAATATAATAAATAAAAATAATGGTTTAATTAATTTTAGCAATTGGATAATTAAAGAATTAATGATTACAATTCAATATAAATTAACATACTAATTACGTGGGATTAGAATAAATTATTTAAAATTAATAAAAATTTAAAAATAACATAAGGGAATATAATAAATAAACCTAAGTGTTTAATTAATTATAGAAATTGCATAATTAAACCAATTAATGATTACAATTTATTATAAATTATTATACTAATTATGTGGGATTAGAATAAATTATTTAAAATTAATAAAAATTTAAAAATAACATAAGGGAATATAATAAATAAACCTAAGTGTTTAATTAATTATAGAAATTGCATAATTAAACCAATTAATGATTAAAATTTATTATAAATTATTATACTAATTGTGTGGGATTAGAATAAATTATTTTAAATTAATAAAAATTTAAAAATAACATAAGAGAATATAATAAATAAACCTAATTATTTAATTAATTATAGCAATTGCATAATTAAACCAATTAATGATTACATTTTATTATAAATTATTATACTAATTACATGGGATTAGAATAAATTATTTAAAATTAATAAATATTTAAAAATAACATAAGGGAATATAATAAATAAACCTAATTTTTAATTAATTATAGAAATTGCATAATTAAACCAATTAATGATTAAATGTTATTATAAATTATTATACTAATTACGTGGGATTATAATAAATTATTTAAAATTAATAAAAATTTAAAAATAACATAAGGGAATATAATAAATAAACCAATTTGTTTAATTAATTAGAGCAATTTCATAATTAAACCAATTAATGATTACATTTTATTATTAATTATTAAACTAATTACGTGTGAGTAGAATAAATTATTTAAATTACATAAAACAGTTAAAAATAACATAAATGAATATAATTAATAAATAAATTATTTTGTAATAACATACTATATAGTATAAAAATACTTAATAAATAAAATTAAAACAAAAAGGTATAAAATGACAACAACCAATATAATTAGAGTTTGTGCGTTTAACATCATCAACTGACTAGTTTAGTAAATACGAACGACAACATACATGTTCAAATGCAATAAAGTACAACCACTAATAATCACTCCACATGCTAGTTGCTATGGCATCTCAAAATTGTGCAGCTCTAGTGGATTCTAATGCACGACGCTTCCGCATTGTTGTTGATAGGTTGCCTTCATCCCCAAGATCATCGCTATCATCGCTATCTCCATCCAAATTTTCACCAGCTAATCGGATATCATCACCTCCTCCACCTACCTCATCATCGGAATCATCATCTTCCAATTCATACATATCATTGTAATCCTCTTTACGTATATAATTGTGTAATATGCAACAAGCTATTACAATTTTCATCTGGATCTTATAAGAAAAGGGATGAGTGACTTTCAACATTTGGAATCGAGCTTTTAAAGCACCAAAAGTTCGTTCAATAGTATTTCTCAAAGATGAGTGCCTTCGGTTGTCAACTCACGTTTACCAACTCTGGTTTTAAGATAGGGGTTGCAGCAACCATTTTTTAGTATTTTATAAATTTTTTAAAAGCAAACGGGGAAACGTTACAGTTCTCTTAGTCAATACTCTTCCAAATTATTTATTGGGGCACAATCAAATCTGTAACAAACCAACTAATAAAAGGGGAGTTATGTTTAGAGTCGGAACAAGTCACTTATGTGACGGGTGTAGAGATTTTGCTGATAGACAGTATAAGAAATAAAATTCATCACAAGTTTATGAAAGATAAAAACAGCTTCAATGAATGTGATATTATTGGAATTAATTTGGCCACAATCAAGATAAATTACGCACAAAAATTAAAATTAACTCAAACACAAAACTAAATTAGTTGAAAAAAAAAATTAGGGTTTCGGATTACCTTCTGAAATTTGGGGGAAATCACCGCCGAATGGGGAAATGTAAGCCCAATGGAAGAAATCGACGCCTAACCGTCGAAAATCAAAGAAGATTGAAGGAAATCGAAGGAATTCGAAACCGAAATAGGTTAAATCAAAGGAAATCGGGGGAGGAGGAAAGAGAAGAGCGAGAATGAGAAGGAAGAGGGAGGCCGAGAGTGAAAAGAGATGGAGGCCTAGAGGGAAAAGAGAGAGGGAGACGAGAGAGGGAGAGGGAAGAGAAAGGCCGAGAGAGAAAGAGACGAGAGGGAGATGGGGCGAAAACGAGAGATAACAAGAGAGAGGGAGCAGAGAACGAAGACGAGCGTCGAGCGAGAGGAGCAGAGCGAGCAGACGAGAGCCGAGCGAGAGGAGCAGACAAAGTCGGGCGAAAATTTTCATCCAGAGACGAAGGCTGAGCGAGAGGAGAGGAGAAAGGAAATGAGGGTGATTTTTTAGTTTCGGGGGGGGGGGGGGGAAGAAGCGACGCCGTCGGTCGTGGTAATTCGATGACTTGAAAAAAAGGGCGGAAACAGAATTCCGTCGTTTTTGCCTGAGGAGATGAAACGGTGTTATCTCACTTCAAGTCAAGTCATTCTGGACTAACACCATAAATGGGATGAACTAGGTAATGCGGGGGGAATTCATTCCACTTAATTGTGGACTAACCCCCCCTAAGGGAGGGTCAGTCAATATGACTCAGGATATGATCTTCATGCGCATTACTCAGTTCATATCCTGATGTCGTTAGGGAGTGCCAAACTTCATGTCATGTACATGATCATCCATGACTCAAGAGTTCATGTCCCAAGAGTAAACAGCGGAAAGTGCTTTCCGCCCGATTTTGAGAATCATGTACATGACTCACGCGCGGGGCTCTCTCTAGCGCACCCCTCTCTCGTTCCCGCAACCCTCTCTCGATCCTGCAACTCTGTCGTCTCCCTACACCCCGAGCTCTCTACTCCCTCTCTCGTCTCCACCGTCCCTCTCCGGTCTCCCTCTCTACGACCTCTCCCTCTCGACCTCTGTTGTAGAGTACGGGAAACCGAGAGGCTCTGCAACGGAGGTTGAGAGGGAGGGAGGCCTTCCTCCCTCGGCGACGACTTTTTGCTCTCTCAGCGTTCCTCTCTTCTCCTCTCCCTTGGCCATCCTCCCTCTCGACCTCCATCGCAGAGCACGGGAGGTCGAGCATCTGTTGCAGAGCTTCTCGCCCTCTCTCTCTTCTCTCTCTCGACGTACCGTCGGAGCGCCGCCTCTATCGGCGTTGCCCGCCGCCGTTTATAAAATAACTATTTGTATTTATTTAATATATTTATTTATAATTACTATATTAAAATAGTGATTTAATAGTCATAATTAAAATATTGTTAAAATAAATATTTGATAAATTATTTTGGCATAATTATCCAATTGCTATAGTTAATTAAACCAATGGTTTTAAATTTGGTGATAATATATTATTAATTAATAATACATAAAATATGTTATGTACAAATATATAGTGTGTTAAAGTTGTGATTAGATCAATTTTTTTTCTTAAATTGTTTATTTTTAGGTTAAAGTATATCATATGTTATTAATAAATTAATAACTCAACGTATTACTTTCGTTTTTGTTATTTATAACGTTATTTATTTATTATTTGTAATTAATCATGTGCATATTTCATTGGCTCATGTAGTTACCATATTAATGCACAATAAAATATCTAATTCAATTAATATATAAATTAATATATTTAATTATACATTAAATAACTTATTCGTGTAGTAATAATGGTTGTTTTACCTAATTCGGGGTTTAAGGATTATGTTGTAATTAAGTGTACTGTAAGGGTTTAGGGATTCTCTTGTTTTTTATGTTTTTCTCATGTTGGGGATTTTTCAATGCACATGAAGTCATTAATACTAACACTAAGTGCGAAGATGATCTTCATGTATATGACTGACATGATCTTCATGTTGGACATGAACTTGATCTTCAAAAATCCATTCGGGGGACTAACCCCCCCCTTAGTTTCTTAGAAAAGTAAAAAATAATAAACTATAGCATAGAAGGGTTTAGTTAGCACCCAATATATATATATATATATATATATACTCTTGCATATTACCTTACCCAATTATTTAGCCCTTATTCTATATTCTATTTATAATAAAAATAAATAATTAAAATACATATTAATAAAAATTTTAAAAATACCCCTTTAAAAATACAATTTTACAGAGGCATTCAATTTTTCAAACATGATGAGCATACAATAACTTATAGAGGTTAGGAGAGATCATAGATTATTTATCTATATTTATACCTTAAAATGAAATTACTAATTATCTGTATTTTTTAACTGGTAATTGGATCTGGAATAAATTTTACCGTTTTTTCCATTTAATAAATAGTAAATAAATAATTAGGAAAAAATTGTAATTATCTAATAAAAACTTATTACTTTATTTTGAGTCTATTTAATAAATAATAAAAAAATAAATAAACGGGCCAAATCTGTAATGGGCCTATGGCAGCGTTATCTTAACGCTACAGAGAGCGCACGTGTTTTTTTTTCACTCGCTTCTCTCGCGTCTGCTCAAGCCAACAGAGAGGGAGAGAGATCAGGTGAAACGTCTTCGTCCTCTTCGATTTCCCATCGTGACCTTGTCCGAAAACACGAAACTGCACATAACCCCAAAATCCAGTAACCTACTTCCGAAGATTGCCGAGATCGTTCTCTGGAGTACGGGATCGAGTCAGGAGTACATCACAGAGTGACTTCGACCCCAGAAACTCAGGAACCTTCACAGGGTCTGCATTACAATGTTCCGCTACATCTAGATTCTGGTGATGATTTCATCGAATTAAACTGTCTCGGGTTGTGCCAAGGTGGTCATTGAAGGAATCCCGACGGCTTCGGACAATGTATTCAACTCAATCTTCTACTTACTTCTCTTATTCAAGTTTCTCCTTATACTTCGTCATTTTTCTTAACTAGTTTGTGTGCAAATCTGCTGAACAATGCAGGGGGGCTGTTTCATTAGAACTCCCATGCCCAAGGAAATTCAATGGTGTTGTACCCGATCCGGAACCAGACTGGACTTTGGACACTCTCGTTGTAGAGCTGAATGCACTAGAACTGAAGCTCAATAATTCTTCTCCCGCTCGGAATCCACTGACAAAGTCCAAATGCTTGTAATGATTTTCATCTCTCTCTTTACTTCGTGAAGGTGGAATGTCTAGTTTTTACAAGTTTAATTTCACTGACCTGATATCATGCGAGATCCTTATCCTAGCTTACTGTAATTTCATGTTTTTATGTAGTTTCCTTGACTGTTGTTAAGTTCTGAACTGTTTTTGGCACAGAGGAATTTCTACTGGCAAGGGCAAAGAAAGAAAACATACCGGTTTTGTTATGCGTGTTCCAGAAGACGATGTGGAAGATGTTGATAGTAAAGCCGAAGGCCACAGCGTCTGCACCTTGAGGAGCGGTACACGGTTCACTGGTGTCGAATTTGAATTTAGGTAGATAAGTATGAGAAGAGACCGGGATATATTTGAGTTTGCCAGATACCTTCTTTCTGTTATACTTTGTTTTATTCGATGAATTGTCTGATTATCATACTACATGTATGGATTTCACCTTACACCTGCCTTTTTTAATCTTTTTCAGTGATAGTGATGACTCAGAAGGTGATTTAAATCTTGGAACCCCTGAAGCAGATTTGATGGATAAACCCGGACTGGTAGAAGGCTCTCTTTTTGAATCCATGCGTGAAAGTCAGCTAAGAATTGAGGTGCGTATTTGGTTTTAGGTTGATTTTACATTTTTTAACTCTTGAGGCATCTTTTTCTTCTTTCTTACATAACAACAAACGTGTGATTTCATTCATAAGAGAGAAGGTTCATCACTCTCCAAAAGTAGGACAGAAAGGAGAAACTTAAACAGACACGAGAGCAAGTCAAACTAAAAAAAAACTTAAAAAGTAAATGGAATCTTTCACTACAAGGTGTTGCTCTGAGACCCCATTCATAGTTAATGCATCAGTGAGGTGATAAGAACTTAAAAGAGTATGAGTCCAAGTGATGGTTGGGGAATGGGGGATGGGTGTTTTGCTCTATACCTAGACACCTAGCTGATGAATCGGTGAATTCCATTTCAAGAGAAGGGGCTTTGAAGATCTGCTGGTTAGATCTGGATGCTATGTAAAAGAGGATGTAATTCCAATTATGTGGAGTCAAAGCAACTAAGTGGTGCAGTCTATGCTAGACAGATCCTTCCCGCCATCATCTCTGGTGACATTGCATCCCACCTTTGGTCCTGGTTAAGCCAGGGAATTGCTATGCAGAAGAAGGTAATACAATATCCTTCATTTGCAGTAGGTAAGAGACCCTTGTTTTCCAATCTTTCCTGATTAAGTAGGGACCTGACTATACTTTCTAATAAGTCTCATGGTTGGATGGTTCTCAAAATTCATTTGTTATAAACTTTCCAAATACACCTAATAGCCTCAGCCAAAACAAGCTTCTAAAGGGCTTTTGCTGATTTTCCTTAGTAATATTGAAAAGGTGATCTATAGAATCAGGACAAGAGGTGGAGAAACAACTGTGAACATCAAATTTACACGGCAAAACACTTCAAATCTGATGGAGCTAAAAGCATCTATCTCATCTGCCCCATTGCACAGTTTACTTTCTTAAATTTTTTATGTTGCATCTTGTACCAAGTTGGACAAATATTAAGCTTTTACCTTTTGCTGCACACAAAATAAAGTGAGTAGTTTTGAAGGGGCTGGGCTACTCCGGGAGATTACTTCAATCAGCATCTGCAAATGATCGCAACTAATAAATGGAACATATTGGAAGATAATTATATTACTCTGTGGTGCTTCCTGTCCAAACCTCCTGATCGTCACCTATTTAAGGATAACTGAAATGGAGATTTGATTATTGCCCTCAGTAGCCTCTACCTGTACCAAGGCTTAATATTTTACAGGTTCCCATTGCACCAATAAATACATAGAAAATTTGGTGGGAAACTTCTTATCCTTATGTCTCTTTAGTTTATTTCAGATGGTGGATGATGCCAAATAACCATGGAAATCATGGGTCCCTTCAGATGTTGGACCCATAAAAGGCATTTAATGTAAAGAGATCCAAGAGAAGCCAATTGTCTGAGTATGTTTGCTGGATTGGTTGCCAACATCTGGACAAGTACTGGTTTAACATTGACATAGGCAAATGGAAATCTTTATCTCCCTGAGAGGCACTGGGAAGCTTACCTGAAATCATGGATCTAGCCTTAGGTCTTCAGTGTTTTTGGAGTAATATACAAGATCAGCCAAATGTGTGGCCGACTCTTTAGCTAAGCAAGAAGTGTCCCTCCAATTTCTCATTGTAAAGGTACCTCTTCTTAAATTTTGTTTTCCAGTCTTTGGGCCTTGGAATGAAACTTCATCTTCCTCAAAAAATAAAAAAAGTTTTGATAAAAATCATCATGGTTATTCAAATATGGACAGGAAATGCAATGGATTTGCTTGCATGGAAAAGGGACTAGTTTTAGTTAAAGTGGGACACCATGGTAGTTATTTCTGCAGCATTATTCAAATTAATGACATTAAAGCCATCAGTTCTGTTTCTATTACAAGAAAAAGAAAATGTACCAGATCTATTTCTATTACTTAGAAAAGAAAATGTAACAGTTCTGTTTGATGTGTAGGAGGAAATATGGAACAGATTTTCTGCAATAGAAGCAGATATGAGGAATATAAATCGAAATACAGCTTCGGCACTTCTGCGGGTTGAGAGACAAATGAATGCAAGGAAAGAGTCTGACAGAAGAAATGACAAACAGTACCAGCGCCGAATGTGAGTATTTCCCATATGCCTATACTTCGATGAATTTCTTGATTGCTTAGGACATGATCTCCCATCTGAGACTCTCATGCTAGAAATTATGTGAAATTAATGTTCTTTTCTTGTTGGAATGCAAACTTGAGAACTTTGAGCTTAATCAACAATTACTAATTTCTGCTTTAAAAAAAAAAAAACTTTTGCTGATTGATCAGCAGAAAAGCCCAATCTGATAGTATTTTATAATCCTGTCAATGTTTTTTCCAAAGCAAATTTTTACTGCTTTCTGCTGTAAAAAAACAAACAGATATTGAATAAATAATTATTACTCACCCATTTTTCAGAGGGGGGGGGATCTTGCTTAGCCTGGCTTAATGCTTGTGAACTCATTTTTTTATTTTTATTTTTATTTTTATTTTTTGCAGGCTTTTTGAATTATGTCACTTCTAGGCATTTATTTAGGTATTCTTGAATAAACTAGTAGTTTTGATGGCTGCTGGGCTGCTGAGTTTTTTTTTTCTTAATACACATTACTTTCAGATTATTTCACATATAAATATTTCCTTTTTTTTTATAAATACACCTTACCTTCAGATTGCTTCGGTTATAAGTAGAATTATTCTAAAGTTACTTGGATATTGAGATTGGCATTATGTTTTTATTTATAACTCTCTCTCTCTCTCTCTCTCTCTCCCCCCTCTCTCTCTTTCTTGAATAGGTTGATCACATCAAGAACGATAAGGTTGAAAATATACAAAGGTTGAGATTTAATACAAATATACATGTATAAAGAGTCTTAACTCCATTTTTTGGAAGATGATTTGTGCTCTCTTCTTGCCTTCTATTGAAGGATTTCTAAGATCTTCTTTTACCAAGCTGTAATATAGGAGTGACTGGAAAAACAGTGGGCGGATTTGGCTCTGAAAAGAAATTTTGCAGAAGTTTTGGTAGTCTGTCAAAGATTTCCTAGGGAACACCTCTGAAAGCATTTTGATAGCCAGTATCACTTCATTTTAAAAAAATTAATATTTCTGTGGTAAAACAATCTACAGCTTTGCCATTTTCTACAGCTACTTATGTTCTTGATTTATACTCAATGAGTAAACATTTATGTTTTAAGTTGTTTATTCTTTGATCCATTTGATTTTACTTTTTGCTTCTTAAAAAAATTAACATCAGTTGGAAGATATAATTTTTGTCTGTATGAGTGATAAGACCTAATGTTGTTTCCTTCCATTTTTCCTTAACTCATCTACGAAGACATTCATTTCTTCTTATTCTTTTTTAACTCATCTACGAAGACATTCATTTCTTCTCATTCTTTTCCTTATATTGGTAGTTCTTGGTTTAAATTTAGTGTTTCATTTATCAGCTTTCTTTTCTTTGTCAAAAATATTGTTAGCTTTTTTTTTTTCTTTCACTTGTTTTAGTTATAAATAGATCTTTAAGTTTTGTTGTTGTACAAATTATTGTGGTGCAACTAATATGGTTTAATCTTTTCATGACATCCTCTTTAGTGCAGAAGAACTTGATAATCACTTGTCTGCCATCCAAAGAGACCATGAGCGGCTATCCTTAATAGAAGAGAGGAAGATAAGAGCTGATGCTGCCAGTGAAGAGGCCAAAAGAAAGGAGAGAGCTCAGTATGAGGAAAAAGTGCGCCAGGAAAAAGCTAAAGCTGAAGCTGACGTTAGTTTCTTGTACAATTGTTGTTTCCAAGAAGGAAGCACCTTATTGCAAACTTTTGACACAAATATTTCTCTTAATGTGCTAATAATTAACAGGCTAGGCTTAAGGCTGCAAAGGCAGCTGAAGAAGCACAAAAGGCAACTGAAGAAGCGCAAAAGGCAGCTGAAGAAGCACAGAAAGCAGCTTTGGAAGCTGGGAAAAGGGCAGCAAAAGAAGCTGCAGAAAAGCAAGCTAATGAATCACAGAGAAAGATGAAGGAAGAAATTGCCAGGTCCAAGGAATTACAATCTGTGAAATCTATTGGAAAGAGTGGCAAAGGTACTAAGGATAGGCATGTTTTACCATCTTTTACCATAATTAGCCAAACTTAAAGGAATAAATTGGTCATCTGAAATCACTTTGTACTGATGCAATGCCATCAATTTTGAGATGCTGTGCCTGTCAAAAAATTTTAAAAAACTTTTTGATATGCTGTAGATTGGCCTTTGGCTCAGTGGCCACATTGAAGGGGGGTGGGGGTTATAGTTTGAGGTAAGTCCTGCCAGGGTGTGGGTTTATAAATGAAAAGAAAAAAAATCAATTTTAAGACACTGCATTAAGTAGGATTAAGGGTTGGATGTCCTGGGTTGCATCATCTTATCCTCACTGTTCATTGGTTTGATACAGAAACCCATTTACATTGTTGATGGTGGCCTTTTGTTGTTTGAATCTATGGTTTGTATCTTGACCCAAAAGGGTTGCCTAATTATTACTTCTCAATTTGGTCTGCCCAAGGTAGATCCTGTACGATGTTACCAGAAGACAAAACTGAGATAAGATACAAAACGATAAACAGAAATAGGAGAAGTGATAAAAAAAAATGTATTGGAAACATAAAGCTAAAAGTTAGGAAAAGTTTGAGACACCTCTATGAAACCTTCCGTAAACAAAAACGAACTGTTTAGGAACTTGTTAGAAATGGAGAATTAAACAAGAAACAATCCCATTTAGGGATTTAAATAAATAATCAACGATAAATTCTTATTAAAAACAGTAATCAAACAATGTTAAAATAATTAATTAATTGTAATTGCTATAGATATTACTTTGATTAAACAGCTTATTTCAACTAAACACTTATGTTTTCATTTAAAACTATTTATTTCATGGAAATTTATGCAATATGAAATTTTTTAGAAGTTCCAAATAAATTTCCAATGACTTTTAGTAATTGATTTAAAAAAAAAGACTTTTAGTATGAGTCTCCTAAAAGTTTCAGAAGCATTTTCTTAAAAATATTTGAATGGCTTCCTCAAAAGTTAAATGAAGTATCAGTTTGGTTTCTTAGATGAGCTTCTAGGGAAATGAGTTTCCCACACCTAAAAAGAGTTTCCAGTAACTTCAGTCCTGCAAGCCTTGCTTTGCAATATTTGTTCAAACGAAAAAAAAGTCTTGTGGTTTCTTCAGTTTTGGTAGACTTTTGTTAATTCTGTAAAATGTCTTTGTATACCTGACATTTTGTTCTTGAATGTATTTTGATATTGTTGTCTCTGAATTGTAGCTGTTTTCTGGTCTTGCCTTTTTTGGCTTGTACATTCTGAAGGAGTAAATTATCAGTGTTCTCTTATGATGGCCGTAAATGGAACACAGTTCATTGCACTTGTTATTTGGATTACATGTGTGTGAGCACTCCAGGCTTACAAATTGAAGTGCCCCCTATTCCTTATTAGTCAACATTGACCTTTTGTGTGGTTCATTTTCATCTAATCTGTCATTCATGGTGGGAGTGTTTCCCGTTCTTATCATGTATTATTTCTCTCTGTGCAAATTCAAGTTGAATGGAGGTCATCTCAGAAGGACCCCAAATTCCTAATTGTTGGAGGATATATTTTCACTCAGTTTTCAATTGTCAAATTGTGCCAGAAATTATAGTCAAGTCTTCTGAAGCTGCTTTGAAATTAGAGGAAGAAAGACTTGGAGTTTATAAAAAAATTGTTGAGATGAACAGTTTACATGATTTGGGCTCCAATAAGGTGAGTTTATTTTTGCCTTTTGAATATGGATTGCTATATTCTGCATTGAGTTAGTAGAATCCACTTAGCCTTTGTAACCTTTTATTCAACTGCATCATAAAATTCACTCCTCTAGGTTTTATGTGTGAATGATACACCCTGGTTGTTTTAAAATATGATTTTAGAAAAAAAATTTATGATTTGTGACCCTGATGCTGCGTTTTTAAGTTGTTGATGAGATTTGCTTTTAAATTTAAGTTTCATTCACTGTGTTACTAAATTTATCATTAGGCTTTTCAAAGCTATGGGCGTCAGATTGCTCGACGAGTGAAGCAGATATCTGGAACGATAGAGAATATCAGGTGAATTTGTCAGTGTTCTTTGCTAGAGGTGTCTCAATCATGATTTGCCAAATTGTTGAGATGAATCAGTGTATTGATCCCATCCTTATTGAACCCAGATCGTGCCAAGTCTGTGTCATATTGGAGACTGACACAGCCATGCATGATGCATGGCCTATTTCTGATTATTTAAATGTACAATTGGCTGAATTGATTTGATTTTGTAGAGCCAATTAGTCACAGTAGTTTTTGTTTTAGCTTTGTCACACTAAATATCATGCAAGCGTATGTAATTACTCAACTCATATGTATGAGTGAAAATCAATTTGAATGAAGTGTCAGATGAGAGTTGGTGGATGTTACTTCCCCTGAAAATGATGATTGGAAAAGAGGGGCTGAGAAAATAAGTAAAGAATTAATATCCAATCAGCATTTTCAAGAAAAGGAATTTCTATAAGATGTCAACAATTTATGTGAGTCAGAAACTCGTTTGAATACAAGTGAAATTTTGCAGTAACTAGGATGCATTGTCTTCATATTTTTATGCCTGAGGATGTACAGAAATATGCGAAACATATTTTTTATTCCATGAATTCCTTATTTATATATTTTTCTGTAGAGTCTTTAGATAATTAACAGCTGAAAAGTCTTTTGGCAAATTTCTTGCAATCTTTCATGAATATTTTTTCCTTTTTAATCTTGTGAATGAATCTGTTTTGAAAACTCAATTGGGATTTTATTAAAAGGAGAGAGAAACAAACTGAATCTCAACTTATCTTGTGCTTACTTATTTATTTATTTTTTCAGAACAAAAGCGAGTGATCTAGTTAAGATTATCAATGATCCTCTTTGCCCTCAATCTCTCTCAATTTCCATGTTCGCAAAAGAGGTAATTGTTTCAGTATTCTGTGGGTCAAATGGAAGCATCATATCAATGAAAAAAGAAGTTCAATTCAATTCAAAGAGCATGTTCAGTATATTCCCTTTTTTGCATTATCAACTTTTGCTAATGGTTTTGGATGTGTGAGCTTGCTGAGATTGTGAAACTTCTTAAGGTTCCTTTAATTGGAAGCATATTTTTCTCTTCAAGTTTTTTTATGCTCTCTCTCTCTAGAGTGTGACTTTTTTATGCTCTTACTCATACTCAAACACCAAGAAATGCATTTTTATACACATAACCATTTTTTTTACTTTCTTGCCGCTTCAAAGAAAAAAAGAAGTGTACGTGAAATCGTTGCATGATTCTAGACAAACAAATTGAGAAGATAAATCTATAATGTCACGGGAATTTCTGGAGTGTCACCCAATTACCATGGTGGAGTTGCCTTCAATCGACAATCTGCCACCAAGGCTATCTTTGAAGATATGAGGCCTTACCTAAGAGTTTGAAGTTTAGCAATGTTAGAATTTGAATTTCGTGAGGGACCAGAGTGACAGGCAAGGATGACACTCTCTTGGTTCTTGAAGACACCACCAAATCCTGGTGGAATTCGGTTATCAAGAGTGCTTCCATCAAAATTAAGTTTAATGATTCCATGAGGAGGGGTGCCCACTCAGCAACTGTGACTTTCTGTGAGAGTGACATTTGATCAATTAGCTTCCATTTATCCTTGAGTGAACCTCCACATAGACTCCCAAATTATTGTGAGTTAATTATGCTCTTCTATCTCCACATCGTTGAATACAAACTGATATACTCCTGTTATTTTTGTTAAAATAAAGAAAATAGATGAGAAAAACAGGATGGAAGACAGAAATAGAATCATTAAGAGAGCTTTATGTGAAGAGAGGAGGCTAGGGTTCAGAGCCAAATCAGATCACTCCCCTTCATAATTCTCATTGAAACTCAGTAAACTTACAGTAAATTACATCTATACCCCTCAAGATATAAATGATAAATGAGATCAGTAATTTATCTAACCAAAATGCTCTTTTGAATCAATACTGCTTTCTATCTTGACATTTTCTAGTACTTAAATTAATTTTGATTTAAAAAAGAAATCCTTTTGACATGATAGGTGAATATGTCCACTCTTGCGTTGTATAATATTGCAGGTTGTTTCTTTATGTGAAGATCAAACTATGAGGATTGCCAGCACTGCATTTGCTTGTGCCCGTGTCATTGTTCTTGTTTCTTCACAGGTACGTTTTTGTTACTTCCTGAATAGAACACTTTCCCGTGCCTATTTTAATCTGTTTGTTTAACATTTAGGTGGCATATCTTATTTTAAAAACTGGGGCATTTATGAAATCTTTTCTTTCTCTGGCCCTTTTTTTAATTTGCCTGCTTTTATTTTACACCTATTTATATGTGTGTGTGTGTGTGTGTGTGTGTGTGTATCTAATAAAATTCTGAGAGTTACGTTTTTCTCATTTTTGAAAAACAAATTGTACTGGTCAAAACAGTGTAGTGTTAACTAATGTCAGCACCGCACCATATTTTCTTCGTGAGCAAATGAAATGGTTATCAGAAAAAGAAAAAGTAGAAATAGGAAGAGACTACATGGGGAATAAAATCAGGGTTTTGCTATCATTGTTAATCTTGCATTGATGACCTGGAAAAAGGGTGGTTTGATCAGCTAGATTGTATAGTGTGTGTATCACCAATATTCAGAAAAACATAACTGTTCTCAACGCAAGATGCTGAACTTCTCCCTGTCTTTTGAGCTATTGGGGGCGCCTTATCTTATGCTCATTGTATATAAAAAAAGTGTTTCATACCATAAGTGAGAAAAAGTATGACTTCCAATGGGAGATTTTATGCCTCAAAAAGAAAAGAAAAAGAAAAGGATGCAGACATAGATATAAAAATGGCAACTTTGTGGTGCTGAGCCAGCTAAGCTATGAATGAGCTGTTGCCTTAGGTGATATTTCACCCTTGATATAAATATGAACTCACCTAGGCCATGTTGTAACCGTATATAGAAAAAATCTAGACTACACTGCTTTCCCCTTGATGTAATTAGTTGCATGAAACTAACTACAATGTTGGGAACATGCTTGCCAAAATGAAACCAATCACTTCGGAGGGCCTTAAATCTCTATAATGCTTTAAAATCATCGCATTTTTGTCATTGTTTTCATATGGTATGTGTGCCAATGATTGCCAATCACATTATTCAGCTTTTGTTTCTGTGCATGCTGGTACTGATATTTTAGATATGCATGATTGAAACCGTTTTCAGTTGATCTAATAAAGTTTATATTTGCTATTCAGTTTCCAGTTGCAATGGATCTTGTTCTTGCCGAATTCCATAGAGCTTGCAGCTACACGGTGCCAAAGCATATATACCCTTCAGAGGTGGATGCTCTGTCCTTGTTTGCTTTTACTTACAATTTTTGACATGCTTCTTTTTTTAATTTTTTTTAACTCGGCATGCTATGTGTTAAGTACAGTCGTTTTTCATTGGATTTGAAAACAAGCATGAAATCTCTTTCTGACATATTTTTAAAGAAAATGGAGGTGCGGTTGAATTCTTAAGGGGGCGTTAGTTTGTTTAGAATCGAAGTACTGGGAATTATATAGTGGAATTCTATTGCTCGGATAGAATTTTCTAGAATGAATATTTATAGAATATGAAATTTCAGAGTAAGTGTATCCTCTAGAATTATTGTTCACTTTTCCAGGCAATAGGATTCTGCTGTTAGTGAAATTGGAATATTGAATAATTAACTTAGATGTAATTTAATTCAATACATTATATTAATGCTTTTATCATGTCTTTACATCACGTTTACTATAATAAATGAATTATAAGATGAAAAATACTATGGCAACCCATCTAAATTATTCCTCTAATATCTTATATAAAGTAACAAAAATATGTTATTTTCAATGTTATTAAAGCAGATTGAGTCACTGACCTGGTAATGGTTTTTAACTGGTTGAATTGATGATAATTTTTTATATAAAAATTGATAAAAAAAAAAAAAATTGTCCCCTGACCTTAGGGAGCTGGGGAGGGGAGGGGTCACAGCCCTCCCTCCCCGCTGCTGTGCCATGGCACTGGCCCCTCCTTGTGCAGACAAAGCAGGGGGGGGGGGGGGAGGATCTCCCCTCTTTTTTTTCTCTTGCGGGGGCAGGAGGAGGTGTTCCTGGCCTCCCTGCTGTTGTTCAGGTAATTGCTCCCCTGCTTCTGTTGACAAAAATTAAGAGGGGAAGCAGCCTCTCTTCTCCCCTCTATCCTTCACGGGCAGTGGAATGTAAACTGTGGGGGTTAAAAGACTCCTCACAACTGCATTTCAAGAGCTGTCAAGTTATACTGACTCTACAAATACTGCTATCTGGAATTGAGTTCCAGTTCCAGATTGATTCCTGACAAATCCGCAAGTGACGCTATTAAGTGAGCATGTGCTTTTTATGAAATGATAGTGGCTGGAGGTTTTTGTGAAGACTTTAGATGGAAAGTCCAATGGCATAATGTTTTTCCATTCTCAGGTAGTGGGGGCTATAGAACCATCCTATGTTTTTCATTTTTCATACTGAGTTTGTTTTATGGATGCTACGGTGTACAAATAACTGACCCAGCCAAATCCATCTTAGGTTCTTAATCAGGCCTTTATGTTGTGCAACAAAAACATCTCCACTCTCCTCTGCTTCACCATGAGAGAAAAATATAGGAAGTTGTCAACTCATCTCATTGTAAATCTCACTTGCTGAAATTCCAGCACGTGGTTGCATGTTATTCTCTTTCATTCTTTTGCTTGCTCCCCTCTCACCATGTTCTTCTATAGCTGTATGAAGTTGTAAAACTCTTCTGATTTTAAATCTCACATACTGAAATTTCAGCACGTGGTTGGATGTTGTTTTGTCTTTCTCACTCTTCTGCTTGCTCCCCTCTTACTAGGGGTGGCATCGAGCCGAGCCGATCCCGAACCTGCCTATGGTCGAGCCGAGTTTGATTTAAATATTTCGAACTCGAGCTCGAGCCTAAAATTGTAATCGAGCTCAAGCCCAATAATTTTAATCGAGTTCGAGCCCAATAATTTTAACCGAGTTCGAGTTCGAGCTCGAGCTCGTGCCGAGTTCGAGCTCGACTTACGTTTAAAACTTTGCATAAAATACAAGTCAAATAAATTGTATATAAAATTATGCTTACAATTTACATAAAATTGGGTATAACCTCTACTTAAAATTGGACATAACCTCTGTATATTAACCTTGCATAAAATTATCTACACTATGCAAAAAATTATTCATAAAAGCTGCATAATTATGCATAAAATTTATTCAATAATCAAACACAAAAACATTCCTTTGAAAAACAACTCTAGTTTTGTCCATTTGTACTCAATTAGATTGTTCTGATTCAAGGACTAGAAAACCAGATCATGGAGACAGAGAATTTTTTTAAGAAAAATGGTCGTGGATGACTTAATCATATGCCCTTTTTTCGTTTTTTCTTTGGAGCATGGATTCATATAGCAGTAGTTATGAAATGCTACCAATTTGTTCTCCTGAAAAACTTGAGTGGAGTTAGCATTAAGAGAGTACCTCAAACAATTTGAGTCTCTTCAAGAGCCATGAGGAAGAGATAGCCGGAGTTCAAGAAACATTTCTTTTTTCACGTGCTTATGATCTCGCACGTGCGAATTTGCACGATGTCTTCGCGTGCAGGGGGGAAAAATTATTCCTCCCCCAACTTAGGTCTCTGGTTTTCCGCCGAGACGATGCGGGGGTAGGGGGTCTAGTGGCGCCGTCGAGGAGCTGTCGTCGGGGCTGACGACTGCGACAGAGGCGGCGGCGAAGGCAGACAAGGGGAGGAAGAAATTGAACCGAGCAGTGGTGTAGGCGGCTGGTGAGCAGCTGTCGACGGAAGCGGCCACAACAGCAGACGGGGGGGCCCCCCCTCCTCTCACTCTGGCTCCTGTCTCTTGGTCCCAACTCTTGAACCCTCGTTAAGTTAACGAGTCAGCTCGAGCTTTCGAACCGAACCATGGTTCAGTCAAACTCGGCTCGTTAACTCAAACGAGCCTTATCTGGATCACGAGATCCAGATAAATCGAATCGAACCGAGCTGAGCTCGAGCCGCTCTCGATCCGGCTCGGTTAGATGCCACCTCTACCTCTTATCATGCTGTATGTAGGATATTGGTAAGATGTTCTCTTTCTGCTCTTTTGCTTGCTGCACTCCATGTTGTTGAGCAACTGCACACATGATTTTGTATAACCTAAGTTAGCTTTTATCAATGTTAAAAAAAAAAAAAAAAACTAGTAATGAAACTGAATTTGCAAATTGAAGATAAGACTACAAGTAAACTGAAACCGGTTAAAGCTAATGCACTTTTCTTTTTTCTCCAGTCAGGGTTGCAAACAAGGGAGGTTTACTTGGAAAGGGTGGAAGGTTATATGACACTATATGCTGCATTGGTTCAGGTGAATCATGAACATTTCCATGACCTGATTGATAAAAAGTTTTATGATGAAAGTGCAATATATATACTGTCTAAAATAGAGCAAAAACGAAGTACTATCTTTGGTATTGTATAGGTCACTACTCTTTTCTTGCTATGAGCAATAAAATGATTTTTTTGGTTGGTGAGGATTATTATATGAGAATTATAGAGGTAAAAAACAAGCTTGATGTGGATGTTAGAAGACCCATCAAGAATATTATCAAAGAGATTTCTGTTTACTTCCTAATTAGAAAAGTTGCTAGCCTTGTGTTTTCATTTTCTATTTTCACTTTTTTACTTTACTTTTTTAAAACTTAAGCCCTGCACTCCCGGTGAAAGATTTGGTTACTGGACTTTCCTTTGCTATGTGAATTCCACAAATTGTAAATCTCCTATCTCATATTGAAGACAAAGTCAAGCAGCTCATATTGGAAAAGATTCAAATTACTGGAGAATTGTTGGAAATGTGACAAAAGATATGTAACTGAAATCTGCAGGAAACAACTTGGAAACCAATAAGACCTTTATAACTATTTTTCTTTTGGTAAATCATAAGAGATTATTATGTTGAGTTGAAAAGTATACATCGATCTCATGATAAGTGAGAAAAAGAATTGATGAAGATTTTCAATCTGTGATGTAAATAAAGCTATAGCTTAGGTCATAAGATTTCATTTAATTGTAATTAGCGTGATTTAATTTAACATTTGACATGGACCAGTTTTAATTTTTTTAATTTTTGTCAATGTCATATGTTAAAATCTTTAAATATGATTTGAAAAGAGATTCCGATGCATAATTCGTTCATGCTTTAGTGTCTAAGCATTCCATAAAAGATGTAGGAATAGTTGCACCTTGCCTTGTGAAGGTTTTCTGGGGAATTTCAACTCTAGGAAAGGGTTCCGTGACTATGATTTAGCCCAATGTTTATTCTGGAATTTTCAATTCCTTGGTTGATAATTTAGGTATTTGTATTATGTCAGGAGCATTATGTTTTCGTCCACTATTTAATAATGTACTCAAAATTCAGCAAAAAATTGATTTTGTTGTTTACTTGGCAGACGGAGATTAATGGTGTGAGAAACTTTCATGGGCTAAATGAAGGATGGACATGGGTTGCTCGATTTTTAAACACGATCCCAGCCAGCTCTTCCTCTGCAGTTGCACTTCTGGCCTTTCTGAAGGTGAGTTAAAATTTGGAGGATGGATCATCTTCAAGACTCAGAAATGAGACATATATCAATACCTGGTCATAGGAATAGTTCTTTCAGTGCCCTGCCGGTGATCCATCACTTGTATCAAACTGAATTCTCCTTCCACTTGTGGGAAAACCAATCGTATGTCTAATAGTTTTGTTTTTTTTGTTTTTTGTTTTCCAGAAGGCTGGTTTTGCGTTGTTCCGGAAGTACAAAGCTCAGTTTAGGAAAATCTTAAGTATCATCTCCAGAGAATTTTTGGTTGAGCTGAAATCTCTTTCGGATCCACAACTGAATCAGGTCATAATGGCTATTGAAACTTATTTAGCTAATAACCAGTTCCTTCAACAACCAGAAGGGTGGCAACCCGAAGCTGGTCTTCTCTCGAAAATATACTGATTCATCATAGCTTATTGATTACCCTTGCTGTATCAAAGCATTTGTGGGGGCAGTGATCAGTTTTTGCTCTGCTTCTGTTCTTAGATTTTGAAGTATAAATCTTCTCTCTATAAGCAACTGCAGGCAGGAGTGCTGAACCATATTCATGTTCAATATCTTAAGAGGTTCCGAGTTATATCTTCTTTTATATACTCATTTACACTCACCGTCGTTGCATTATACTAGAATACTAGATTGAAACCATTCTTAAGCAGCAGTGGCAGCCGAACATCAAGTAGAACTCCAAAAACTGAGATAAAACGCTTACAATTGACCATTTGCCGACTTAAAACTTGTAGTAGTTGTCTTTTATTGTGTTCTATGGGAGCTTCGATTATTTTCAATTTTGATTCCATCCAAGTTGAGTAGAGTGAACCACATGGTGAGTTTTTCATCTATATTTTTGAGTTTAATCTATTCAAACATGGAATATTAGTCGAGTAAATTCTAGCTTTATAATTGAAATTTTTGAACGGAGAATTGTATATATTTTTTTAATAGCTATTAAGGGGTTATCATGTCGATAATATTGACCAGTACACAATTTCTTCCTTAAAAAATTAAAATTGTAAACTCATTAAAAAAAGTTGAAATAACGTTTTTCCTTAAAAAAATGTTTTCATAAATTAAAAAGTATTTTAATATTAACTAATATTTATTTTATAAGTGTAGAAAGAACGTAAGTGACCGTTGGTTATCTGAAGTTTTCTGTACGTGACTGTTCGAAAGGTCCAAGCTAGTAATGAAATATTGCTAATGGAAGAAGGGAGCGAAATTGGGGAGACATGATGAATCCAATGATTCCTTGAATTATCCGTCGAACAACTCAAAAAAAAATCTTAGCCGGCCTTCACCGTAAATTATATGAAGTTATAAACCTCACTTCTTTCCTCGTTGAGATGGAAAAGCATCAAAATGCTCTCTCCGCTTCCATGGTTGCTTCTCATCCTTGTGGCGGCTTCTTCTTCCGCCTACATTCCCAGTCGGAGGATGGGAATGCGACGTGGGTGGAACGGTAGGAGTATATCTTCCCACAGTATGGGAGCTCTCTCGCTCGACGACTTCCAAACATATAACTACACGCAGACGCTGGATCATTTCAATTACGATCCCGAGAGCTACACGACTTTCCAGCAGAAGTATGTGATCAATTTCAAGTACTGGGGAGGACCCAACAACACCTCGCCGATCTTCGTTTGGGCCGGACTGGAAACTCCCCTGGAAATTGAGTGGGTTGTTCCTGACTTAATGCTGGATATCGCCCCTCGGTTCAAGGCTCTCCTGCTGTATATAGAGGTAATTTACCTGACCTCGTGCCTTTTTATGGGAATTGCTTGCAGAAGTTTCGAACAGGTTTACGTTTCCATGAAAATCATTCGTTTGATTATTTTAGCTTAATACAACTACATGTAGGAGTTTAAGTTTGAATCGATCTGAGAGTGCCCACTGCCCAGGTAGTGAAGGATCGTTAGACCATCTTCCACAAATTTACTTCACCGCCTGATTAGATGTTTTATGTAAATAACATTTACTAAATATCATTAGAGAACCTACTTGATAGCATGGATGAGACTTGAGTTGGGTTGCAGGTTGGATTTATTTCTATAAATTTTTTTTCTTCTGGTCAGTCCCCGGATTTCCCCAAGTCTAGCCTCTGAACTGGAAAAAATGTGGCAAGTGGGGTAACCTGACCTGGTTTTCACTTTGGTCGAGTTGGGTAAACCATGCTTGATAGTATCAATGAGGTATCTTGGAAGAGAAATTGACAAAAGTATATTATTTTGAGATGAAATAGATTTATCATTTGTGTGTTTTCATTGAAAGAAGTCAGATCGAGTACTCTTATTGTCTTGTATAACAGCATCGATACTACGGATCGTCTGTGCCATTCGGCTCGATGGAAGAAGCTTACAGGAACTCCAGCACCCTTGGGTACCTCAGTTCTTCTCAAGCTCTAGCCGATTATGCCGAGTTGATCGTTAATCTGAAGAAGAATTTATCAGCCGAAAGCTGTCCTGTGTTCGTCTATGGAGGATCATACGGTGGAAGTGAGTATCTGCGTTCTGTTTCGTCTGTGGGGTTAACCCGAGCTGATTAACATCCTCTAATTCCTCCATATGTAATCATTCCTTTCCTCATCTTTCACGTTACAGTGCTGGCTGCCTGGTTTCGTCTGAAATACCCACATATTGCCATGGGTGCTCTCGCATCGTCGGCGCCGATTCTTTACTTTGAAGACCTCACTCCAGAGAACGGTTATTATTCTGTGGTGACCAAAGATTTTAGAGTAAGTTGCCGCAAATTCTTCATTTTTGAATTTTGATAACCCCGGCTTCCTCTTCTGGATACCTGTTATCAGCATTTCTGGTCGCCTGACCGTCTCAGGAAACCAGCGAGAGCTGCTACAGTACTATAAGACAATCGTGGTTTGATATCGACGAGATCGCAGCCCTGCCCGACGGTCTCCAGTATTTGACTCAGAAATTCAAAGTCTGCAGGTAATTTACTTTTCTCAAATTCCATATTTACGTTCATTTTTTTCTTCCATTCTGTCTGTAGAACTGAGATTGCTTGAATCTCTATTGTATCTCAGCCCATTGAACGATACCCACGAGCTCAAGGACTTCCTCGATAATTTGTATAGCGGTGCTGCCCAGTACAACTACCCTCCACTTTATCCTGTTAACGTGATGTGTAAGGCCATCGACGGAGCGCAGGAGAACGACACACTTGGCAGGATAATTGCCGGAGCGATGGCTGTTGCTGGAGACTGGTCTTGCATAGACTTGGGGGAAGGTACACCAGCCCTTAGTGGTTGGGCGTGGCAGGTATAGGATCGGTTTTGCCTTCTTCATGCAAAGATTTTCTAGATTACCCAGGTGGATGTTGATTTGATTTCTTTACCAGACTTGTTCGGAGATGGTGATGCCCATCGGTCGTGGCGAGAACGACACAATGTTTCAGGCAATGCCTTTCGATCTGAAAAACGAAACGGAGTTCTGCCAGAGTCTCTTTGGTGTCACTCCGAGACCCCATTGGATAACCACAGAATTCGGAGGACATGTAAGGCTTTTATGGGCAGTTCTGCTGAGAAGATTTCGTTCAGAAACTAACTAATCGACAACTGTGAACACAAAATGCAGGACTTAAAAGCAGTACTTGAGAAGTTCGCTAGCAACATCATCTTCTCTAACGGACTCAGAGATCCCTACAGCGTTGGAGGGTACGAAAGATTTTTGCAGCTTTGGGTTTTTCGAAAATGTTGGAATTCATCTCATTACTACTGTTTGTGCTTGCAGAGTGCTGCAAAACATTTCGGACAGTCTTGTAGCAATACAGACAACTCTAGGTAATCTACTGTTGCTTTTTGGTTCAATCGCCGTCGATGGTTTTCACTGAGAAGTTTATATTGCTGCAGGAGCCCATTGCATGGATTTGTTTCCATGGAGTCCGGACAACCCACAGTGGTTAACAGCACAACAGGAGGCAGAAATAAATATCATCGACAAATGGATTTCACAGTATAAAGCCAATAATCTCTAATGAGACTTGGCTCGATTTGGATCAAATCCATAATAAATTGTTGTGTTTCACCTGTAGTTTTCTGTTTACCATTTTTTATGTTTACCATTTTTAATGAAAGGAACGTAAACGATGTTTAGTATTTCCAAATTAGTGATTTTTTTTTTGTGCAAAATAACTGATTTATATGACAACTTTTTGGGCTAAACTGGATTTTTAAGAAAACCATTGATTTTTATAGTTAGATAATTGATTTTTTTGGTCAACATTGTTTTTTTGAGGAAAATCAGTTTTTTTTAAAATAATTTTTAATTAAAAAGAGTTTTTTTTGAATTTACTGCCTTTTCAAAATCAAGGATTTTAAAAATATTATTTTTTAAATTCTACTTTTTGAAATTATTACTTTTTATTACAAAAATTTTCTTTTAAAATCATTTCTTTTTTCAAAATCACTGATTTTATTATAAAGGCATTAGTTTTTAAAATCATTGCTTTTTATTATTATTTTTTAAATTACTACCTTTTTAAAATAACTATTTTTTGAATTACTGATATTTATTACTAGAACACTGCTTTTCAAAATCATTGTTTTTAATGTCAAAAAACTATTTTTTATATGCTTTTTAAAATTATTATTTTTAATATCTCCGCTTTTACTACAAAAATGCTGATTTTTAAAATAATATTTAAAATCCTTAGTTTTATTATCAAAACGACAATGGTAATTTAATTTTAATTAGATTTTACTACTTTTTTCTATTATAAATTGGAGCTTATATACTCAGATTACGTCAAAAGTTTTGCTCTTTTCAGAGAAATTCAAAAGTAACTTTCTCATTTAAAATGACCTCTTTTGTATGAGAGATCAAGAACAACAAATCCATAGTTTAATTTAGAGAACAATAATTTGCAACTAGCAGACATTAATCTACACGAGAGTAATAAACACTTTTATGTTTTCTTTTAGATTTATTTGAAACCTGTTGTTCCTTTCTCTGTATCATGTTTGGTATCTATAACTACACGACATATACTTTTCTGTATTTGCAAGTAATGGACACGATACACTGTTTCTCTGAGAGATACAGTTCATGTTGGAATTATGGTTTCAAATATATTATTTAAAAAATAAAATTACCATGATTTTAGAGGCGTGAGGCCCACTTCTAGACGCTTTGTCATTGGATGTTCAGTACAGGCAATAATGGCCAGCACATCCCCTTGTAAAGGTAGATTAATTGGGTGTTATGACTTAATGGACACATCCCTTGGGAATAAGGAGATGTATCTCTCTTGAGGGGATGTATCCTTATGAATAGTCATTAGTGCCACACCTTTTGGAAATCTATAAATACCTCCATGGTCTTCCAAGTGAGGCTAAGGCTATTTGCACACTCAGTCTGGCTGAACGGGAGCAAATTTATCACTTATAAATGAATTATCAAAGGTTATCTTGTGTACTTCAAGTTTTATTTATATTCTTCAAGATGAAAGGTACGCTGTCTTTATTCTTTTTATTTCAATTCTATGATATATGTATGACTCTCATGATAAGGAGAATTATGGAGGATTTAATATCTATTTTTATGGTGTTTATTTTTTTATTATTAGACATCTAGTCTAACAAATACAACTGAATAATGCCTCTACTGGTATCATAGAGATAAATTCTAACTTTTTATATTTTTCCATAATTTTGGATTTTTTGGCTATTTATTTGTGAATGGAAATAAGCATAGTTTAGACTTATTGTGTTCTAGCGCCGTAGGCGGGCCTGCTGGTGCGGGTTGTTGTGGGCGGGCCTACTGGTGCGGACCTGCCAATGCTCGGGCTGCTGTTTGGGCATGCCTGTTAACACGTGGACTTGTGCGGTCCGGGTATGTAATGACCCAGAACCATGAACCAAACGGGTTTTGCTAATATAATGAGGCAAAATGTGTTTTAAGAGTTATTTTGACCTAGAATTTTATTTTTAATGGAATTTCCATGTTATTTGGAATTTATTTGGCTATTTGAGATCCAAGACTATAGGTATGAAGGTTTATATGTTGATATTTTATACATAGTTCATATCTAATTGGTTTAGTTGTTAGATAATTATTTCTTTGCTGTAATTTCTAGAAGTATTTATAATTTGTCTTATTGCATGCCTTGTTATATATTTACGTATTTTATGTGAAAATTAATTTAATTATATAATTTACAAAATCCCCAAAGGGTAATGCGAGTTGTATAATTAGATTAGTATATTGTAAATTAATTCATATGAATCCCCAAAGGTTTAGTATGAATTAATTAATTAATTTATTTGTTTGTTTGTGATATTGTTGTTTGTTTATTATGTGTGGAATGATTTGCCTTGTAACTCTCATGAATCCCCAAAGGGTAAGTGGGAGTACTAGATGGCTGAGATGATTGTATAATTATGTATGTTATCCCAAATATTGAAATATTTTCTGGATGACAGGAACATCCAGTAGTGGACATAATTTTGCTGAGTCCCTAAAGAAAAATGTACTTGATGGGACTAATTATGTGAACTGGTCACAATGGGTTGACTTAATGCTAAGAGGCTATAGGTTTGATAAGATTATCAAAGTGGATACTCCTCCTCAAAGACCTTCCCAAATAAACTACCCCGATAATCTGAAACAGTATAAGAAAGACCTTAGAAAATTCAAGGAATGGGATGATGATAATGAAATTTCTAGGTCACATATTATTGGGGCTCTAAGTGAGACTCTCTCGATGACTTATTTTCATGTCCCCACTATAAAAGAGATTCTCGACCAGCTTGAGGCTAAATATGGTAAAAAGTCGTCTACTCACATCAATAACTTATGACAAAAGTTCACTCGTGCCAAATGCGAAGAAAATGTTGATGTGAGAAAACATGTAAATGACATGCTTGCCATGGCAGATGAGTTATAACATCATGGTAAACCAATGGATGAAGAAACTAAAGTGGTCACCATTATCAACTCTTTACCCAAATCTCTCAAATATATTCAAGATTTTTATTCTTTGTCCAAGACGAAGTGGACTATATTTGATTTGGTTAATATGATCGACCACCAGTCCGATATACTCAATCCAAGTATTGAGTTAGATAAACCTTCACCTAGAGCTAAAATAGTTTTGAAGCCGAAGAAGAAGAATTTTAAGAAGAAGGGAAAGAACTTTCGATTTCAAAACTTCAAGGACAAAAAGGTCAATCAATAAAGGGTTGAAGTACATGCAAATCAAAGAGTTTGTTTCTTCTGTAATAAGCCAGGAAATATAAAGAAGTACTGTAGGGCTTTGAAAACCATGAAAGAAGGGCAACAGGAAAACACTAGTGAGTCCTTATCTCTTGAAACTTGTACTATTTATATCAAGCCTTTTAGTTGGTGGGTTGATTCTGGTGCAATTGTTCATGTTTCGAATGAGTTGTAGAGCTTCAACGAGCTAAGAAAGATTGAGGACAGAACAAACTTTATTTACATGAGAACTTACCGGCTAAAGCTTGTTGATAACATGTTTTTTGATTTAGAAGATCGTCTTTATGCTCATTCAATAAGAAGAAATCTATTATCTGTATCTTGTTTTAAGAAACTTGGATTTACATTTTACTTTGAAAGTGGAAAGTTTCTTATGTTATAAGATGATAAAGTTATTTTGAGAGGTTTTCAAAATTCTGGTCTATATCAATTGAAACTTAGTAGAAATATGGTGTTCAATGTTTCTACTTCTTCGGATATTAAAGAAAATGAATTGTATTTATGGCATTTACGACTAGGGCATATAAATAAGGATTACAAGATTTGTGACACAAGGATTATTAAAAAATCTTTTACATAATGATTTTCCTATTTGTGAGTGTTGTATAGATGGGAAAATGACAAATATACCCTTTCCATCCAAAGATTCAAAAAGTTCTCATATTTTGGATATTATTCATTCTAATATATGTGGACCTATGAATGTGAATACTCGTAATGGTCATTCGTATTTATCACATTTATAGATGTTTTATCAAGATATGGAAGATTATATTTACTGCATTGGAAAAATGAGGGCTTAGATTATTTCAAAACCTTCAAATTGGTGGTAGAAAATGTCACAGGAAGGAAGATCAAAACATTGCACACCGACAAAGGTGGAGAGTATTATTTGGAGTTATTCTCTGAATTTTTTAAGTTAAATGAGATTATCCATATGTTTAACATGCCTTATACACTTGAATAGAACGGTATTGTTGAAAGGAGAAATCGAACTTTACTAGAGATGGTAAGGTCTATGATGGCACTTGCAAATTTTCCAATATCTTTTTGGGGTGAAACATTATTGATAACTACCTATATCTCAAATAGAGTGCCTTCAAAGTCGGTTGAGAAAACACCTTATGAGGTATGGTCAGGCAAAACTCCTAGTCTTAACCATTTTAAAGTATAAGGATGTGTTGCTCATGTTTTAAATCTTGATCCTAAGGACAAATTGAAGGCTAAGACTCGAAGATGTTTATTCGTTGGGTACTCTGAACATTCGAAATGATATAGGTTATATGATCCCAAGGAGAAGGTGATTATTGAAAGAAGACATGTAAAATTCATTGAGGATAGATTTGATTGTGATGAAGATTTAGGTACGAAGTCTCACTTGGAAGAATATGTTGAAATGTCTTCTTCTGAATCTCTTTCTAATATAGAGAATTCCACCCAAACGGATATTCGAGGAGGGACTAGAGAAAGAAAACCTAGTCAACTCCTATCATCTTCAGATAATTATACCTATGCTGGAGAAATTTATGAAAGAACAAGGTTGAATGAAGACATTACTGATCCTGACGCTTACGAGCAAACACTCCTTGATGTGGATTCTGACAAGTGGAAGTCGGCAATGGAAGAAGAGATGGACTCTATGTATAAAATGAAGTTTGAAAACTTGTTGATCTTCCTACATCGGTTAAGCACATTAAGTGCAAGTAGAATTTTACAAGGAAGAGAAATGTTGAAGGTAAAATTGAAAGATTCAAAGCTCATCTTGTTGCCAAGGGTTTTACTCAACAATACGGGATTGATTATGATGAAATATTCTTTCCTATTGCACGAATACAATCTATTCGAGCTCTCCTGGCATTGGTTGCATATTATGACTATGAGTTGTTCCAAATGGATGTTAAAACCGCTTTTCTAAAGGGAAATTTGGATGAGGAGATATATATATATGGAACAACCACGTGGATTTGTTAGACTTGGAACTGAAGCAAAAATGTGTAAGTTGGACAAGTCTATTTACGATTTGAAATAAGCCTCAAGAATATGGAATATCAAGTTCAATTAAGTAATTACAGCGTATGCTTTTACATAGAATTCAAAAGATCACTGTGTTTATATCAAAACATTGGGAGATCGCATTGTCTTTCTTACTTTATACGTAGATGATATTTTATTAGTCGGGAATGATATTCAGTTACTCCAAGGTATAAAGACATGGTTATTTCTGACATTTGATATGAAAGACCTTGGGGAAACTTTTTATATTCTTGGCATTAAAATTCTACAGGATAGAACTTTGCAAAAATTGAGTTTGTCTCAAGAGAAGTATATCGACACTCTTCTGGATCGGTTTCACATGTCCAACTATATACAAGGAAAAATACCTTATGATAGTACTAAAAAGATGAGTCAGGTGGATTGTCCTTCTTGCCTCAAAGATAAGTTGGACAAATCTAAGTATCTATACGCTTCTGCTGTGGGGAGTTTTATGTATGCTCTTATATGTACAAGACTTGATCTTGCTTATGTTGTTGGGGTTTTTAGCCCGTTTCAGCCTAATCCAGGTTTCACTCACTAAATGATTAATGCACTATCTAAAACGAACAAAGTCATATGCTTTGACTTATCAAGCGGACAAGTTGGAATTGATTGGTTATTTCGACTCAGATTATCAAAGATGTATTAATACCCGCAAGTCTACTTCTGGTTTTATCTTTATGTTTAGCAGATGTGCCATTTCTTGAAAAAGCAAGAAGCAAGACTGTATTGTGTAATCAACCATGGAGGCAGAATATGTGGCTATGAACTTAGCTACAAGGGAGGTTGTCTATCTTCGCAAAGTCTTGCGAAGTCTTCTAGTGGTAGACTGTGTGGAGCAACATATTCCTCTCTTTTGTGATAACGCATCTGTTATTGCTATCACGAAAGATCCGAAGTGTCACTCCAAGGCTAAATATATCGAAGGAAAATACCACTACATACAAGACATACTGACGAAGGAGGAAGTTGTTATTTATAAGATATCTTCTTCGGATAACTTAGTTGATCCACTAACCAAGTGTCTTCCCGTGACCAGTTTCACTTTCAGTGTGGGAAACATGGGTTTGATTTGTTTGTAATTGATGACACCAAGTGGGAGAACATTGTTTTGTATGCATTGTGGTCTCAATGATTTGTAATACTATGTCATGACATTGTAATTTATATTCCATGGAATGACCATTTTGAAAGAATGATTTTAAAAGAATGCGTATGTTTTTGTGTGATAATATGAGTACTAAGTGTATGCCTTGAGATTCAGTTTCCCTATTAGGTATGCACTTGTACGTGTATATGTGAGGGTCTCAATAGGGAGTGACGGTTGACTCGCTAAATTGTCCAGGCCAATGGGACTACAAAGGCACAATTTCCTTTACATCTAATACTCATGCTAGTATAGAGCCTTACCCTGAGCTCCTCAGGTACTGAGTATGCAATGGACAGTGAGATGCCTTGATGTCCAGTTTTTCTATTAGGTATATATTTGTATGTATATACGGAAGGGTCTCAATAGGAAGGTAGTGTTGGATGTCTAAATTATTCAGGCCTATGGTACTGATTAGGCACAATTACCTTAGTGGCTAATACTCAAACTGGTACGGAGCTTTACCCAGAGTTCAGGTCTGAGTATGCTATGAAGAGATACCGCTGAACTGGCAAATTTGACAAGTATAGATTTAGTTTATTCCCCAGCTTGGATATCTAAGATATATATTGTGTAGGCCCAGGTTAACTACACATGTATATTAAAGTGTTTAAGGTCATGTCTATGGCCATGGTATAGTTTTATGTGTCAAGATTGATTTTTCATGTTTTTTTCGAAAATTGGAATTTGATCTGGATTTGAAACCAAGTGGGAGTTTGTTGGAAGTATGGTTTCAAATATATTATTTATAAAATAAAATTACCATGATTTTAGAGGCATGGGGCCACTTCTAGATGCTTTGTCATTGGATGTTTAGTATAGGGAATAATGGTCAACACATCACCCTGTAGAAATAGATTAATTGGGTGCAATGACTTGATGGAGACATCCCTTGGGAATAAGAAGGTGTATCTTTCTTGAGGGGATGTATCTCTCCTTGAAGGATGTATCTCTCCTAAGGGGATGTATCCTTATGAATAGTCATTAATGTCACACCCTTTGGGAATCTATAAATTCCTCCATGGTGAGGCTAAGGCTATTTGCACATCCAGTCTGGCTGAACGGGAGCAAGTTTATCACTTGTAAGTGAATTATCAAAGATTATCTTGTGCACTTCAAGTTCTATTTATATTCTTCAAGATGAAAAGTACGTTCTTTATTCTTCTTATTTTAATTCTATGATATATGTATGATTCTTATGATAAGGAGAATTATGAAGGATTTAATATCTATTTTTATGATATTTATTTTATTATTATTAGACATCTAGTCTAGCGATTCATGTATTGCATAACAATGTTTTTCTGTTTTCTATAAGATTTATCGACAGTAATAGATGCGATTTACTGTTTATCGATCGAATCCCGGGATAATGGGTGTCGTAGCTGAATCCCACTCTGTAATCTAATCCCGAGCTTCTCTCAACGGATCTCTTACTCTCTGCTTACGGATCTCTTTTCTATTCTAACTCTCTGCTTTCTCTCTGGTTTTTCTTCTCTCAATCACCGTTTGCCAATCCCGAGCTTTTCTCAACGGCTCTTATTTCTTTTCAGCTAGCTGCTTTTTCTCCCGTTTTTTCGTTTACCGTTTGCTGATTAATTCTTCGTGATCACATTGCCTGAATCTTCGTATTCCAAGATTGGAAGACCCAGACGGGTTATAATAGCAAAGGGTTGCCAAGAGGAAAACTATTCAAGGATGGCTTGAGAGCTACAAAGCCATATCTGTATATATCCCAGACCAAAGTTTCCAATCTATTTTAAATTTTTGGTTAAGCTCGCATGGATGTTTTCTCTTTTTATACCATACAAATACACCTCATGGGTCGCTTGAAACGGCTAAATTTTTTTTATTTTCTGAACTGTTGTTGATAGACAGGAAAATGCGCGTGATCAACTGTCACGAAACGGAATCAGAATAATCTGTAATGCGCGTCACTGTGCGTGACCACCGGAAGAAGACCGGAGAAATCTCCTCCCCAAGAGTAGCCGTCACGCTTGTAAGACGTGTCTGTCGCTCTGTGATTTGAGAACCTTCCTTATACGGTAGAAAAAATTCCTTGGCTTGAATCCCTGATCTAGTTGCTATCCTTTCAAGGCAACTAAATTCTGAAACGAGAGTGGAAAATCGCAGTAAGAAAATTTATAACCATTTGATGAAGACGAGACTCCATGTCCAAGGCAAATGCTTCTCTTGAGAGGGAGTCACTTGGCCTACAATTTCGCCTACAGTCTCGGGACTGAAAATCGTGCCAAAAACTTCGAAGTTTCATGTAAATGCAAAATCTATAAATAAATAGACGAAGAACAAGTCTTTAACACCAAGATGGTAGAGCTCCCATTTCGTTCTATGATGGTTCCTACTGGTCTAAGAAACAAATTTCTATGCTGTTTGCTGTTGCAATGGCTGCTGTTACTCCTGGCGGGACCAATTTCTGCAAAACACATCCGTTATCCGAGACTCGGGCTGCCGAGAAAGACGCTCTTGGATCCTCGAGTTCTTGATCAAAGTGATTTTCAAATATTCAACTACACTCAAACGCTCGACCATTTCAATTACAAACCAGAGAGCTACATGACATTCCAGCAGAGGTACGTGATCAACTCTAGGTACTGGGGTGGACCAAATTCTACTTCTCCCATCTTCGTTTATACCGGTGATGAGGGGGGTCTGGAGAGTGATGTTGATGCTGCTGGGATCATGACTGATAATGCCCCTCGATTCAAAGCTCTCTTGGTGTATATAGAGGTAACCTTAAAGAAGATAAAATACTGAATTTTAGCATATCACTATTTCATTTGTTTCTTAAAAATTTTTCCAAGTTATTGCATCAGAAAATTAAAAAAGAAATTACTTTATAGCGAATTGCACTTCATTTGAGTATGTAAATTATCTTCAAATAGGAAAAGCTGCAGATTAAATGATTTACACATCTTCTTGTTAATCTCCATCTACAGCATCGATACTATGGAACATCTGTTCCATATGGTTCGACGGAAGAAGCCTACAGAAATGCCAGCACCCTCGGATACTTCAGCTCTGAACAAGCTCTGGCTGACTACGCAGAGTTGATCACATATTTAAAGAACAAATTTTCCGCAGATAACTGTCCTGTAGTTGTCATGGGTGGATCCTATGGTGGAAGTAAGTATGAATTAATTACCGATTCCATTGCGCTGTAGAATCAGACAGATCTCTTGTTCTTCGGTTTAGGTAAATTTTATCAGTGTTTCTCTTTTTATGTACAGTGCTTGCAGCATGGTTTCGTCTTAAATACCCACACATTGCGATGGGTGCATTAGCAGTGTCGGCTCCAATTCTCTACTTCGACGATTTAACCCCACCCAATGGCTATTACTCTGTTGTAACCAAAGATTTCAAAGTAAGCAATTCTTCTTCATCTTCTTGCTCAACTCAGAAAATTATCTCCACAATAACGAAACCTCTGGTGACTTGATCAGGAAGCAAGTGAGAGCTGCTACAGTACTGTGCGAGAGTCATGGTTTGAAATCGATAAGATTGCTTCCCAGTCCGATGGTCTTGCACTGTTGACAAAAAAATTCAAGAGCTGCAGGTGAGCCCAGGACGATCTTCCATCCTTTTGTTTTATAACAGCTTTAGTACTGTTACTGTGTTTGACACACGACTGCATGGGTGTTTCTTCTTAAATTTGAAGTCCGCTCAACCAATCGATAGAGCTCAAGGATTATTTGGAGTCCACATATTGTGTTTCCGCGCAGTACGATTCTCCACCTGACTATCCGGTCGCGAAGCTGTGTAAAGCCATTGACGGGGCGCCGCAAGGGTCTGGGGTTCTGGAAAGGATATTCGCTGGGGTGGTAGCGGTGAATGGAGATAAAAAATGCTATGACATGAGTGATACGGGCTTTGATTCTTACGCAGTGAAAGGTTGGGATTGGCAGGTATACCTAAAATTTCTTCTTTTAAGAAAATCACCGAGCGGGAGGTTGAAGACGATAGATCCAAAAGGTTCTCCACTAGTTTAGTAACTTGGTAGATTACCAAAATATTACTATTAGACAAATTAATGAAAAACTTCAATAACGTTGGACTGATAAATATAAATTACTTACTTAGATCTCTATTAGGGAGGAAAAATGAATTGTTTATCTTGAAAATGCATCTCTGTAATCAACTTCCAGCTCTATCAATATGATGTTCTTGAAATTATGGCTGACATGAAAATCTGTACCTTCAGTCATGTACTGAAATGGCGATGCCAATGGGCCGGGGAAGCAACGATACCATGTTCCAAGCAGCCCCTTTTGATCTAAAAGAATACATGGAATCATGCCGTGAAGAGTATGGTGTGTACCCTAGACCTCACTGGGCCACTACAGAATTCGGGGGACATGTTAGCTTCATTTACCCAACTTTTTCATTAATTCACTCCTTTAATCTGTCTTCTGTGATCATCTTCTGATATGTATCTCTCACGAACCGGGATTACAGAATATCAAAAGGGTCCTTGAGAATTTCGCCACCAACATCATCTTCTCCAACGGCCTCAGAGACCCTTACAGCAGTGGAGGGTGGTTATTGCACATAGCTCTCAGAATACTACTCTCTCTTTCTTCAGAAATCACTTTTAGGAATTTGACTAATCATCTTTGGTGCCTGCAGCGTGTTACAGAATATCTCAGACAGCGTCGTAGCTGTGTATACTACTGAAGGTATGATCTGTTAATCCGGTTTTGTTCAAGTTCTGGTTAATATTTAGCTTGGTATATATTCATTTAATCTGATCATACAAGTTTTTTCAGGGTCTCATTGTTTGGATATTTTGGCTTCAAGTTCGGATGATCCCGACTGGTTAACCAGGCAACGGGATACGGAGATGAAGATCGTTGAGGGATGGATCGCCAATTACAAAGCTAGTCTGATTGCTGGGAGGGAGACAAAGCCTCCAATCTGATCATGTTCTTGCTTCTTGTCAAAATCTTCGACGTTCTTTTGATGGTATCTTGGGAATCAGAATTGTAACCATTACTACTAATGTATTTGGGTACGATTCACAAATATTTCTATCATTGTTCCTTTTTACCAAATAGGCCCTTTTCCTCCCTATTAGGGGGAGGGTGGACACTGGACAGGAATGGAAGCTTCCTCCTTTGTTTCCTTCATGATCACAAAGGGTGATCCACCCTTCTCCATATACCCTTCTCTTTTAAAAACTCTTAAAAGAGAATTTCTCCCTCGTTCCATTCCTTGCTCAATAATTTCATAGCTTAGAAGCCTGATACCCGAACCTGAAAAAAACCCGAATTGTCAAACTTGACCCTGACCCAATCACCATCCTCATAACTCCATTCCTGTAAAACCCGACCCCGTTTCATATCTCTATCTCATATGTGGGATTGGGTTCCAACAGTTTTTCTTCTTTGCCCTGTCCTTGAATAAAACCTGATGGAATGCCCACCCCTAGAAATAGTAACTAGGCTGTAAAATTTGTTAATTAACTCAAATTGTAGCATATATAGAGCAATCAAATTATATTTAAACAAGTAATAATATGAAATGAGATTTATATAATCAATGTGCAAATGTAAAATATAAGACTAATTACCTAAATTTTATCTATTACTCTATTGACTATTTATGTAATATATTTTTTATGTAAACTTAAATTATAAAATTAATCAATAAAGATATATAATATTAATACATGATAGTGTAGAGGTGGTTCCAGTTCACCTTTCTTGATTAGGTTGGTTTTTCGTATTTAAACAACTAGTCTTTTAGTTTGTATAGGCCAGCCTCTTGACAGATAGGCCAACTTAAATTATTTATTAATTTATTCATATTCATGTCATACTTTGGTGCATTATTTTTTAATTTCAAAAATTTTAAATAATAATAACTCCTTTATTAAAATTAATAATGAAATATCATTGAAGGCGGCTTTTGCAAATCCGCGGCCGGTGCGAGCCTGGTGGAATCTAGTGAGTCAAAAAACCGCGTTTTAGATTTTACTTGTTAGATACTTTCCGTACATGTAAAATCGGAAAGAACAAACAATCACAACACGAGTCGTCTACTTGTTTCCTTTTTGCGGGATTTACAAGTTCCCGACCGTCCTCTTGTTCAAATATATAATTTAATTTCACCAGCACAATCTTCGAATATCCTTCTGGTTTTGATAAAAGTATTTATCCAAGAGCTCTCCATCTTCTTGATAGACAGTGACTCGTTGCTCTGCTATCCACACCCACTAGTTTGGAATCTCGTATTTGCAACCCTCCAATTGTTTCAGACTTTGACACCCTCAACAATGGATAATTCCGGTGATGTGCCGCACCAAGGTTCGGTTTTGTGCGCTTCGTGGATACGACGACCGTTCAACGATCATCTGGTGATCGTAGGTAGGTCTAAGACCGCCTCTTCTCCTCCGCTGCTTGAGATCTCCTCGTTCAATAACATTGCTACATCTATCTCCAACACTCCAAAGGTTCCTTTTTACTTTTTTTCTTCTTTTATGTTTTATATGATTTGTATTTCTGCTCTTCACTCTTTTCGTTACCATGTTCTTGTTTTTAGGAATCGTACATTCTCGACGATGGTGACCCTGTAAGCATTGCCGCGCATCCGAGTGGGGACGATATAGTTTATTCCACATCCACGGGTTGCAAGTTAGTGAGAACAGATTTCTACCGGTTCCTATTTTAAGTTTTTGATTCTATTCTGGAATTTGCGGCATTTTGATATGCATGAGTTCATTTACCAAACCGTCTCGAATTTGGTTGCTTGAGGCTTGTTCATAATGATACGGTGGATGGAACTTCTTTTCAGTATCCCCTATATGTGAATAAAATCGAGGACTTCCTTTTCAATCCACATATTACAAAATTGCAAAGGATGCCTTCGTAAGTAGGTGTTCTACAATTTTGATTTGATAGGCATCTCTATTAGTGACATGATGACCTGTGAATCATAACTTGACTCCCTACAAAATATGGAAGCAGCTACATGGATGCCCCTAGTAATCTCCCAAAATTTGGGAACTGATGCCAAATTTAGAAAGACACGATACTGATGGTTGACATTGAAATAGTGCCCAATACTGTGGAAGCCAAGACAATTAAAAAAGGTCACTTTCTAACAATCATATAAGCCTGAACCATTGACTGGCTTAAATTTAATTCTATCACTTATATATGTGTCATGAGAGATTGTTGGTACAGTATATCTTATGTAAGCAAGTATTATTAGTTGCATGTAGTGTACTTCCTGCCAATTTCTGTTGTTCGGTGTATGTGTTGTTTTGGAGCCCTGATATTGTGGTTTGCAGGCATAAGGGGTTTTTAGCTGACTCATGAATGTGGAGTAGTTTTTTCTTTTTTACAAAACCTTTGGTAGCAAACATAAACGTCTTCACTTGCAAGTGGACAAGTTTGGAAAGATTTCAGGGGTTTCACTTACAATTGACCTGTTTTTTTTAAATTCATAGGGTGATGCAATTTGGGCTGTCTCTTCTTTCTTGCAAATTTTGCTATCACATATCAGAATAGAATTGTTTATCTGAATATGTAGATCTGGCTACTTTGATGTTGTCGCTAACATAACTTTGGAGAGGAACCACACTGTATACTCTAATCCTTGTAATATGGCTTCCTTTTTAGTACTGTTAGAAATGACTTGGATTGCATAATTTTTCGTAAAAATGTTAAAAAAAAATCACTCTGGCTTCCCTGAACACATCCTTTGATGTTCATGTGGGGGTATATTGCTAATCCTGTTGGCAGATGGTGCCAGAGTTCATTTTCATAAATAGACCTGTATGATCCTTTTTACTGCATAACCGTACAACAGCTTATTTTAATTATTCAAACACCATCTAACTCTACAAGAAGAATCTAAAACCTGGGGTTGGTTGTTTCAATATACAGATTACTGGAATTGCATGGAAGAGAGGAGAATATTAAGTTGGTGCCTAAAAGCCTTCCTCTTCCTCTTGCTGTTGGTCCACAAAAATGCCTGGCTTTTAGTGCTGATGGTTCTAGATTTGCCACTGGTGGTAAGGTGAGACATTGTAGATGTCACAAAACCAGATAATATTGCTATTTAAAAGGTTTTTTTATGGATTGTTGTCCCTGACAAGGTTTTACTGTCTACAGGATGGGCATCTCAGAATTTTGGAATGGCCAAGTCTTCGTATACTATTGGATGAACCACGGGCTCATAAATCTTTCAGAGATATGGACTTTAGGTTAGCTTGCATGCTATAACACATTTCTGAACGCAAGAAGCCATGTATGCAGTTTCATTTAATCATTGTTTATTGAACCTTGTTGGTCCTCCAGCCTAGATTCAGAATTCTTAGCTTCAACATCAATTGATGGATCTGCACGTGTATGGAAGACAAATGATGGTGTGCCATTTACGTCCTTAAATCGTGACTCAGTATGTGCAACTTTCATCTTGTTATTAATGTTGCTGCAGCATAGTGTCGGAGAGATAATGCTGACCGCTTTATTATTTATTATATTCATGTATTGTGTTAATTGCAGGATGAAAAGATTGAATGCTGCCGATTTTCTAGGGATGGGACTAAGCCATTTCTGTTTTGCACCATTCAGAAAGGTACAATTGCCATGGACCTAGAGTAGATTTTTTTTTCTTTTTCCTTCTTTTTATTTGTTTCTGCTGTGTTCAAGTTTAATTGTGATCAGAATTTCAATAAAGCAGGAGGAAAAGCTGTTACTGCAGTTTGGGATGTTAGTACTTGGAACAAAATTGGGCACAAGAGGCTACTTAGAAAACCTGCTTCTGTTCTATCAGTCAGCGTGGACGGAAAGTATCTTGCGCTGTAAGTACTTTTATTCTTATTTGATTATTTTTTAGGCTTCATTTAATCTATCAACTAGCATGGTTCAAAAGTTATCTCACAACCAACACTTACTCCTAAGAAAGTTTGTGTGGTGCCTTCCTTTATAAATGTGTTGGTCCTTTCGTGTCTGTCCTTTTAACATGAGATAGGAGACTTCGGAGCAACTCTATAAAATCATCTAAGTGGCATAACTTGCATTTGCCCCAAAGCTTAAAAGAATCTGACTCTAAATATTATGGGTCCGAGCACTGAAACAACTGAGTTTATGGTGGAGGCTCTCCAGCTACTCCCGATTCTTGCTAGGTTTATGCCTGATCTGTGAACCTTTATCCTTATAATCATTAAATCACCAGAGCCTTCTGACAATTATGTTTGTGTTGGCTTCATCACTATATTCCTCTTTGCCTGAGCTATCCTGAATTGCTCCTTCACTGCTTTAATCCGTAGACTATCACTCCCCTCTACCTCTTGTCGTACGCTGACAAGAATGACTAAGACCTTCTCGATCTACTACTGTTCATTCTCTGTCAAACACATCTAAACTATCTTAAACAGCTTCTGTTTTTATTCTCATCTTTTATTATTTGCCACCAATCTATCTCCACATTCTAGTCAGCAGTCCCGATTAGAATGTTAAATTTGGTGAGAAAATGGATTAAGTTTCATGATCAATTGAAATACATCAAGGTTCATTCATCATTTTTGAATTCTAAATCTTACTCAATAAATGTATGTCTATATTCAATTCTTCCTTTTATTTAATTATTATTGTTATCAATAAACTGTTTTTGTGGTCAAGGAAGTTGCAATTGCGTTAGCCACCCAGTAGTTTGGTTTGAGATGGAACCTTCACAACTCATGTCTTTTTTTTTTTTTTTGGCTGGGTGAAACCCTAAACTTACTTCAACCTGCTCCTGCAGTTATTTACAGCCCAAGGGGAGGAATCTAGCATAATTAGGGCTAGCAACTGTGGTGATTCTGGAAAATTGGATTTGCACCCCAAAACCCAGGAATAGATTCTTGCCCTGCCTCACCCTGCAATGTTGTTTTTTAAGCATACCTGTCCAGCTCCCACAGCCCGCTGATCGTTATTGAATATTGTTATATTAATGAATATTTTATTTTAAAATCATAAATTGGTGCATTTCTTGACGTAATAAATATATTTTCAGATGTTAAATATCTTAAAAATCGCACCATTATATACATTTCAAAAATGTATTACCCCATTATATAAATTTTCCTATAAAATTAAAGCAATGGGTTGGTTGCACATACATATTTTATTTTTCATGCTGGGAGGGTTTTTTGCAGGGTGATTTGGGAAAAGCCTTACCTAGTTGCTGATAGGGTGGCAGTGGGCCGGGTGCAGGTCAGGTCAACCTAAACAACATGTTATCCACACCTGATCCCTTTATTAATGCGGTCAGATGCCAACCTGGACCCACTGGGTTTGGATCCACCTGCTAAAAAATCTAAAAATAAATAATGCATAATTTTAACACGATATAATAAAATGAAAACAAGGTTATAAACTATTGAAAAAGAATAAGAAAAAAAATTAATTAAAATTTATTGGAAGCAATTTACTTGAACCCGTAAAAACTACAAAACCCAGTGAGTTTGGCCTTGTTGTCCTGTTGTCAAAATCGAGACCAACTAATTTGCTTAGTGGATGAGGTATGTAACTCCAGGTCCAACCATTTATAGCTTTGGTCAAGTTTTGGTTAAATAAATGGGCTGGATTGTGGTCAGATCTGCCTCCTCCATCCCCATCCCATGACCAGGTTCTTTCTCCTTTCTCCAACATTGTTCCGACCCTGTAAATTGAGGACTCTACCTGCTTCCCCATTTACCTTAGTCCATTGTGAACCTAGGAGTAGTAAGGAACTTAGAAATCCAACATGATACACCTGGGTTAGATTGATCTTCTAAAATATCAAGTAGCCTATTTCCTGCTTGAATCTAGATAGTTGCTTCTAGACTCAACCACTTTGTTGTCAATATCACCAGTGCTATCATTGATTTAAAAAGAAAGAAAGAAAAATAGTGCTGTCATAGGCAAATAGGTAATCATCTAGGAAACCATCCCAGTCCTCAACACTAGGTGTAAGTGTTTAGGTGATTTAATTTACTCGTAGATGCATCTCCTATAAGCACCCAAAAGCTGATGTAGTCTTAGGCCAGATAATTTCTTGATTTCATTCTCCATTTGTCCACTTATCTACACCATTCAGTGTCCATATCTTAGAGAATAAGAATGCTGTATTAATAATTTTATTAATATATGTCTAACTATTTCTTAAAAGAAATGTTTTGGGCCTTTGGCTCAATGGCCACATGAGAGGTTTCTAGTCTGAGGTCTTGGAGTTCAAGTCTCACCAAGGGATTGGGGGTGGGTTTGTAATCAACATTCATAAAAAATAATAATAATAACAAAATAAAAAACAAAAAATTAAAAAATATATATATTTCTCAAAAAAAGTGATTAAGTTTTGGTGGTTAGACATCATGTATCTGGGGTGTATGAAGTTTTAGTGATTTACTTGAAAAGATTTGATATAGGGTAATGGACTATAATTGAAAGCCTTGAAATTAGGCACAAGTTTAGATGTGTACTACAAGTCTGTTGTTCTGCTGGGTGTTCATTTTATTGACTTTGAAAGGAAGTTGCATGTCTCCAATAATGATATTGAAGTAAAGAATATCTCAGAGATATCTAATAAAGAATGGCTAGTCAGTTGGAAGTAAACCACTCAATTGAAATGGATGAGGAGATAGGACCATAAATTATCCTTACAGTTGCTAGGTAGTATAATGCGCCAACAAAAAAACTAGTCTATCAGTTGACTCAAGTCCTCTGAAGCTGCTTTTTTCTGTGTTGGTTATTTCTTTGTACTTCTAGAATCAGCTGTCCTCAGTCTCCACCTTTCTTATTATAAGTGATCATAACAATGTCAAATCTCAAGGAAGCAATAAGGGAGTTAGTCTTCAATAGGAAGGCCATAGATCCAGACAATTTATAAAATTTTGTAAAACAAATGGGGCTCATTTGTCAAGCATCTGAGAACTTGGAGCCTTCTTTTGTTTTCTGGTTGATAAGAAAGGATTTTTACTAACAATCTCCAGTCGTCATTTCTTTTGTTCAACTAGTTCGTCCTAATTCTCAGAAATATTGGCTTGGCTTGAAATTATGTTCTATAAATATGTTTTTAAACAGGGTAATAATATGGATAGATAAGAAAGGAAAGAAATATAACTGTATATGTTGAAATAGAACTTTTTTTTCTTTTCTAGAAAGGGCTTATATAAAAGTGATGGAAGATAGCGGAAACTCCCAAGTAGTCATGACATCAGGCTGGTTCTCAGGGATGCATCTATTATGTTTAGATCATTGATGGTTTGCCACCAGTGTGGCTGGTGACTCCATACTATCAATAATTGCATATAATAATTTTCAATTTTTCTCAAAAGCAAGTAAAATCTATGCTTGTCATAAAAAAACGCATTTCTGACGTGATCAGATACTGCTTTTTAGTTAATCTTGCATATGCTTTTTAGATATTTTATCTAATGCACTGCTCATTTTGTAAGACAGGGGAAGCAATGATGGTGATTTATGTGTGGTTCAAGTACAGAAGATGGAAATCTGCCATTTGAGTAAAAGGCTTCATCTTGGTACATGCATTTCATCCATAGAGTTCTGTCCCAGTGAAAGGTAAAAGTATGATTTGTGTCTATATGCCATGTGATTTTTTTTTTTGGTATTTTTTCATAAATTTTTTGTCATTACTATTGTTATATTTTCTTAGAGTTGCAAGTGTGTTGTGGTGAGGCATGATTTATTAGTCAAATCTTAGACAACATTCAAGGAAGACATCTTAGAAACTACAAGTTTTGGATCCATTAAATGGAAAGCTAAATCAACATGATGGATATTTTCTTATCCCCAATTACTATGCATAATTGTATGGCAAGCCATTATACCCTTCCTTTCATGCCCAAAAGCTAAAATGATTTGAAGATTCGGTGATAGAATTGTCTGATGCTATGTGGTAAAAAGTCATGCATGAACTTGAAAGTCAAATCTTAAGATTGGATAGGAATTTAAGTTCAAAGAATTGCTAGCCTGGTTTATGAATGTTTGTGTGATCTGAAGATGAAAGCTGACAGAAGTGCGTTTGTGAAAGAATGCTCCACTTATTATAGGTCACTCTCCCATATCTTTTTGGTATCTCGTCTCCATTTCCTACTGTTGGTGATGTTGTATGTCTGCCCAGCAATATACTGACCAAGTTTAAAAGATTTTCTTTTCATCAGTGACATGATACTTCACTATGACTGCAATTTTCAAGTGGCAATATCTCACCATTTTTAGGTTCTCGCTTTGTCATCCATGTTATATTTTAATGAGATTGTTTGGTCTATTTGATCAAATCGCCGGTTGGATTGATTTTTGTGCTGGATTTTGGGTGCTTATGTGTTTTGTGTTTTCTTTTTGTAACGCAGGGTTGTACTTTCCACTTCTAGTGAATGGGGAGTGACGGTGACTAAGCTAAATGTGCCTGCTGATTGGAAAGGTTACTGTCTTATCTCTTAATTTGGTACTTGATGTCATCTTTATGGGAGTCAAAGTGCTAAAACTCAACGTTGGTTCATTTTTTGCAGATTGGCAAATATATTTGTTGCTTCTGGGACTTTTCCTGGCCTCAGCTGTTGTGTTCTACATATTTTTTGAGAACTTGGATTCGTTTTGGAATTTCCCCGTTGGTACTGATCAGCCTGCCAAACCAACACTAGGAGCATTTCTACATGATCCTTCATTCCCTGGTGATCAAGGTGTTTCAGAGTTATGAAATGAAAAGTACGAGCAGGCATTCGTCACAAAGTTGCCAGATTGCCATCCTGCCCATATCGCGAACTTCTTCCTGTCTATTTAAATTCAGTGGTGAGGGTCATGAAAAATTCTTTTAGTTAGATTCAGGAACTGTTAGAACCTAGAAGAGAACATTAAATTCTGCCTTTTTCCAATTTAAATGTTTTAAGAGTCAACCGGATGGTTGTACCTCTGATGCATCTAATGCAGAACTACGAGAATCTAAGCAGTGCCATTGCTCAACCGTTTGAAATAGTCTGTATCTGAACACTAACATGATTCCAAAATGTAACTACATCTAACATTGTACTTTTGATGATGGGAAATTCTTCTGGGCTTCTTGTGATGCAACTGGGATTGGCCATCATTTGAGATGGTTTGGAAATCTGTCTTATGAGATGGTTTGGCTTCTTGCCCCACAAGATAGTCTCATCCACAATTAAAACAAAAATGCTCAAATTTCTCATGAACATGACCACAGAATTGTCACAATTACTCTGCAAGATTAACTCAGGATTCATTGCTATTCTTCTAAATCTTCAAGTGCATTACGCAGTTCATGTCCTGATGTTGTTAGGGGGCACCGAAATTCATGTCATGTACATGAATATACATGAACCAAAAGTTCATGTGTAAAGAGTAACGGGCGGAAAGTGCTTTCCGCCCGATTTTGAGAATCATCCACTTGATTCTCTTGCGCGGGCTCTCTCTGGCTCGACCGTCTCTGTTTTTTTTTTTCATTTCGATCGTTTCATTCCCGCACACAGCAACTCTTGTTCCCGCAGCCCTCTGTCGTCTCCGTGAAGCCCGAGCTCTCTGCTCGTTCTCTCATCTCCGCCGTTGCTCTCCGGTCTCCTTCTCTACTACCTCCGTCTCTCGCTGCGAGCGTCCTTCCGGCATCCTTCTCCCTCTCGAACTCGTTCTCCCTCTGAACCTCTCGCTCGTTTCTCCCTCTCTCTTATCCCTCTCGGCCTCCCTCTCTTCTCTCTGTCTCTTCTCCCTCTTTTCCCCCTTGCATCATCTCACTCCCTTCTCCCTCTCGCTCATATCTTTTCCCCCAAAATTCCCTCCGATTTCCTGCGATTTCCCCTAATTCAGTTTTGGTTTTCTTCGATTTTGACATTGGGCTTCGATTTCTAAATTTCCACTTCGATTCAGCATCGATTTTCCCGGTTCGGCTTTGATTTCAGTCGTCGGCTTCGATTTTCCCCAAATTTCAGAAGGTATGACTAAACCCTAATTTTTTTTCTGATTAAATGAGTGTTGTATTTGATTTAATTTTAGTTCCAGTGTCTAATTTGGGGTTATTTGTGCATAATTGTGGGATTTAGTGTTACGGATTAGGGTCTAAAATTTTTATTAGGGTTAGGGTTTAGTGTTTTTAGGGTTTGGTGCTTTGTATTTAGGGGTTAAGGATTTATGGTATTGTTAGGGTTTAGGTTTTTTTTTCAATTTTTTTCAGCTAAGGTTTAATGGGTGATAGGGTTTAGGGTTTAGGGTTTGGGGCTTTTAGGGTTGTTAAGATCTAGGGTTTTTTGTTTAACTTCTGGAATTAGGGTTTGGGGTATAGGGTTTAGGAGGTTTTGGATTTATGGGGTCTAGGGTTAGGCTTTAGGAGGTTTGGGAGGTATGGGGTCTAGGGTTAGGGTTTAGGAGGTTTTGGAGGTATGGGGTTAGGGTTTAGGAGGTTTTGGAGCTATGGGGTCTAGGGTTAGGGTTTAGGAGGTTTTGGAGCTATGGGGTCTAGGGTCTAGGGTTTTTAAGGTTCTCAATTACGGTTTACGATGTTTAGTCCAATTCAAACAGGGTTGAGTCGCCTACACGGGCGTCCATTAGCCAACGAAACCCGACCCCCATCACTGACGAGGTACAATTTGTAGTGACTGTGAAGTCATATGGGGCTCTACCAGGGGTGTTCGGTGAATTTGGACTTGATGTGTGTGTGTGTGTGTGTGTTTGCATTGTTTTGCATCTCAAATGGAAATAGTTGATTAGTTTTGGAATGTTTTAGAATGTTGTTTAAAAATTTTGAAGTGCTATGGAATGTTTTTGCCATGTGGTGAGGAGATTCGGGTGTTATAAATATCCACCACATGGTATTTTCTTATTTGTGGTTTTTGTTTCGTGACTGGTAATGGTAGTCTGATAAAGTTTTTTCCATGAGGACAATCTCGGATTTAGATTGAAAATGGCTGCAAGAAAACAACCAAGTGGTCGACCATATGACTTTTGGAGCTTTGAAGAAGACAACAAAATGCTCGATCTTTTAGTCGAGCAGGTATATATGGGGAACAAGTTGCCCAATGGTGTTTGGAAGCACAAGGTATATACGGAATATGTCAGTAAGTTCAATGAAGACGCTGTCAATAAAAAAACTATTGAGCAGCTTAAGAATCGAACAAGATCATGGAAGAAAACATACCAAACGGTAACGAGCTATCTCAACACTAGTGGGTTCGGTTGGGATGCAACCACACAACGAGTTACTGGATGTCATTCTGTATGGCAAGACTACATTAAGGTCAGTAAATCATGATATATTGTAAAACAGTTTGTATTGTTTCGCATTACTAAGAATGATGTTTTATTCTTGTAGGAGCATAAAGAGGCTGAGAAGTATAGACAACAAGGTTGCCCCCTTTACGACAAATTGGCTATTGTAGTCGGAAACACAATAGCCGTAGGGAATGGTAGTACAACTCCTATAGATCTGTGTGATGAAATTATCCATGATGAGTCGGCTCCTATCCCGATGGATGAGCTCGACAATGTTGACATAGTTATGGGAACTCCACCGCAATTCAATAGTGGAAATGATTCGACAGCGGATCAATCTTGTGGAACTAAAGGGCCATCTTCACGTCGTCGTAGAAAGAGAAGCGAATTGCCCACTGAAGACAATAGACAATTAATTGATGTAGTTGGCCAGATCGTTGATGCTATGAAATGTGTTATGGAGTATAAGGAACGCGATGTCGAACAACCTTGGGTCAATGCCCTCATGGAAATTCTGGACCTGTCAGAGGCACTGAAGTATGGCGCTCCTGAATGGATAAATACGCCAGGTAAGAAGACCCTGTTTTCAAATATGACAGTGGCGGAGCGGGTTAAGTGGCTTAATTATTGTGCAAACAAGTAATTGTAATGCGTTTTAAGTACAATATCTTTTTTGAGAAGATTGTTATGTATTAAAGACGATGTTTGAATTATAACGTTGCTAGACTTATCAGTACGGTTAAAGTTTCTATTTTATATGTTTGTTGTCTTAATATATTATGTGGATAATATGGTGGATGAGTATTGATGTGAATATGATTATTGAGTTTGGATGAATAGGTTATGATTAAAGATTAGCTATTATTTTTGTTTATGACTATTTAGAAGTTTAAATTTGCAGATTCTCATGGATATTATGACAGAAGAAGATATTGATGTAATTATGATTGGATTGGCATGTATGATTGTCGTCATAGTAAAATACTATATATGCCCTAGCAACAGAGGTGTACCACGTTCTTATGGGATGAATGGTCCGTTGTATTTGCAAAAGGCCTTAGACAAATCTCCTGTTAAATTTCGAAAAGTTTACAGGATGAATCAAATTGTATTTCACAAATTGGCAACAATACTTAATACCAGAGGGTTTTTATCAGCGACAAAGACCATCTCAGTGGAAGAACAACTTGCCTATGTCCTCCTAACTGTTGGTCAACAACAAGCCTATAGTGTCACAGCAGAGATGTTTGATAGATCGAATTGGTCCATAAGTAAATATTTCAACGAGGTGTTGGATGCTATCCTCAAACTTCACTCTGATTATATCAAACAGCCTTCAGAACGCACACACTCGAGGATTTTAAACAATTCAATGTTTTATCCATACTTCAAGGTAACATCACTTGCCCTCTATTTAGATTACTATACAAATTTAGTCAATACTAATGGCCCCGCTTATATAATTAGGATTGTATTGGGGCTATTGATGGAACGCATATCAAAGCAAACATCCCGCTTGAAGAACAACCAAGGTTCTGGAACAAAAAGGGTTATCTCTCACAAAATGTGATGGCAACATGTACATTCGACATGCAATTCACTTATGTACTAGTTGGATGGGAGGGATCAGCAGTTGATTCTCGTGTACTGAAGGACGCATTGACTCGCCGAAATAGACTATTTGTACCTGAAGGTAAATAATATATTTTATGCAGTAATTTTATCTATTTTATCTTTAATTATTTAATATAGAAAATATTTGGTATTGTAGGTAAATATTATCTAGTCGATGCTGGTTATGCAAATGTACGAAGATTTTTGGCTCCATATCAAGGAACTCGATATCATTTGCAAGAATTTGGAGATAATATTCCTAAGAATGAAAAAGAATTATTCAATCGAAGACACTCGTCTTTGCGGAATACTATTGAGAGAACTTTTGGTGCTTTAAAAGCTCGATTTCAAATATTGAAAGACACTCCATTTTCTTTTAAGGTGCAGACAAAAATTGTAATTGCTTGTTGCATATTGCACAATTATATACGTACAGAGGATTACAATGATATATTTGATTTGGAAGATGATGATTCGGATGATGAGTTTGGTGGAGGAGGTGATGGGGTTCAATTACGTGCAACGAACGATACAGACAGCGATGATAGCGATGGTCTTGTGGAAGAGGATACCCAAGTAACAAGCTTTCAGAGGCAACGCGCATTAGAATCCACAAGAGCCGCACAATTTCGAAATGACATAGCGACTTGCATGTGGAATGATAACTGATGAGTGTATCTTTTATTGTATTTGAACATGTGTTGTTCTTATGTACTAAACTTGTAATTTGATGATTTTAATGCTAATCACGAATTGCTTATTACAATAAAACTCTATTACATTAGTAATAAAGTTGTATATTTATTTATATATTATATTTATTAAATTTTATTACTATATTAAACTAGATATTTAAGTCTGATAAATAAAATATAATTACAATATGTATTTGATCAATTGATTAATTTTAAATTTTTGGAAATATATTATCAATTAATACTACGCATATTTCGTTTTTAATAAAATAATTCTTTATTTACTCATTATATTTATTTTTTATGTATTGTATTATATTAGTGATTTAATAGTGGTAATATTACGTACAAATATATAGTGTATTAAAGTTATGATTAAATCAATTTTTCCTCTTAAAACATTCCATTTTAGGCTATATTATAATTAATCATGTGCGTATTTCATTACTTCACGTAATTATTGTATTAATGCACAATAACATATCTAATTTAATTAATAAATATATTAATATATTTTAATTATACATTAAATAAGTTACTCGTGTAGTAATAATGATGGTTTTACCCAATTTGGGGTTCGAGGATTATGTTGTAATTATAAGTGTACTGTACAGGTTTAGGGATTCTCTTATTTTTTATGTTTTTCTAATTAGTGGGCACTATTCACTGGAAACTGTTTTCCTGTACATGAAGGCGTCAACACTAACACAAATTCTTACCTGACCTTCATGTACATGACATGACATGATCTTCAAGAATTCACTTTGGGGCACTAACCCCCCCAAAACTTTTCAAACCAATCTACCTGGGCTTTGTTTAGGTTCATAAATCATTTTCTTCGATTTACCCACTTTATCCTTTGCTCTAAGTAGAATCCTTCTTTTAAGTCACCCAACAAGAAGACATTTTTTTCATCTAATTGCAAGCATAGACACACCCTTGGTTAATAGTAACAAAAAGTAAAGTACCATCTCTCTTGAATCCAAGTTGCAGATCGACTTGCAAGAGGGGGTTCAAGGCAAAGAGCTGGCTCTTTGAAATCCAAAAGTAGCTCTTTAAATTAAAGAGCCACTTCCAGTATTTAAAATGTGTTTGGTTAGTTTCCTCTTTGAAAAAGCTAAAATGACCTCTTTGGTGAAACAACAAAATCAAGCTTCTTCAAAGGGAAGATGTGGGACTGCCAAACATATCATACACAAACTTGTCTAAAATGGGTTTTCATGTGAGATGTGGGACTCACTAATCCTACAAATCCTAGGCCCTAATCTTACCTTAAATAGTTATACAATCTAAGATATCTATTTTATTATAAAACTTAAGTAACAAATAAGAGTATTTTAATATTTTATCAAATTAAAAACTTTCTTATTGTATTATATTTATTTTAAAACTTTAGTTACAATTAAGGATATTTTAATAATTTAATTTTATAATTATACTATTGTATAATCATAATTAAATCTGATACATGATTTTGTGTAATGTTATACATTCTTTTAAAATAGTTGTAGTCAAACAACACTTTTTCTCCTAAAGAGGTTTTTATAGAGAATAAATTTTTGGTAGAGAAATTTAAAAAAAAAAAAAAAAGTAAAACATCTAAAGGAATATTTTTTAATCATTTTAAAGTTTTTTAGTAGGAATTAGGATCCATTGATGGTGATATATCAATTTTTTGCAGGAATTCCAATTACAAGACCAAATTCGAAATCAGAACATGTAACTGACCATACTTGCAAATAAGACATCTAATAGGACCTGTTTAAAAATTACTTTCAAACAATGGTATAACTCCCTCCTCAAAAGTTGCTAAGGAAATCTTCTAATAATCGGAGCAATGAACCAAAAGACCTATCCACATCATACGTGTTTTTTCTTGGAAAATGACTGGAAACATCAACCAAAATCCGGTTTAGAATTGGACCAAGGTCCTATCCAGTTCTTACACTTGCAGAATTGGTTTCTAGGGCTGACCCAGCGACCTGATTGTTCCTTCCACCTGACCAGTTTAACAGGACAGAGTGTATCTATTTTTTCAAAAATATGAAATTTAAAAATCAATTCCAAGAAAAGCATTAGATGTGCAGGAAAATAACTTCGTACTTAGTTGTAAGATCTAATATGGATCAGTAAAAATCCAACAGAAAATAATTGAAATGGAAGACAGCATTACAGAACATTGCCATTCGAAGTCGGTCGTCTTCAGTTACTCATTCCCAACCAAGTTTAATGATGGAACAAGAACACCTGAAAACATGAGCTGATCAGGTTCTCACCTCTCCTAAACTTACTCATCTCTCTTCCAACAACTGGGAGGTGCATGACATAAGTGATGACATTTCTTCTTCAGTTGCTAATCCATAACCTTGCCATCTGATTCTGCCAAACTTATCGAGTAAGAAAATGTACCTGAGGGAGTCACAAAACACTCTTTCAGAAAATCTTTCTTTTTATTTAAACTTATGTGAGTGCACTCGTAACATGTGTTATAAACTTAAAGATAGTTGAGACAAACAAGACTCTTTGTTACTGAAATATTGTCTTCTTGGACATATAAACATTAGTTTCGCAGGGAAATGGAAAATTTGACCAAAATCACTCGTTTTCAAGTTTTTTCATTATTTCCTTACCCTGTAAGAAGATTCAAAATCTTGAGCTCCTTTCTAAAATAATATTTGTCTCCAAACGAGTAACCAATCTCCCTCTGCAGTGCAAGGTGCTTTCCATCAGAACTAGACTTCCGCATGGTCCAGAGAAGCAGCTGTTTTATTGGAATCAATGACAAGAACCAAGACTCTATAACTGACACCTGAAACAGAGCACCATTATCTTCAACTAGAACAAAACAGACCCAAGAATCTACAAGTAACACCCAACCTGAAATAAATGTCTCTCTCTCTAGCATGAAGTCACAAGTCAGATGGTTCTAGGATTTTCCATAGACAGCATTAAGATTCCAATTACCAAGAAGTACCCAGTCTACGACTCTAATGCCATGTCCTTGAATATTGTAAAAGGGGATTATCATTTTACACAGATTCTTGGTTACCATAAACTATTTGGGGCACTCGGTGACCTTCACCTTATGGCTTCCCACAGCAGCCAAGCCATTGAAATGATGCAGAAGAAAATGACAGAAGTCATTATGAAAGAATGAACCAACCTTTTTTATTAGAGTATCTGGAGAGAAAAAAAAAATGCAGTTAAATATTAGTTAATAGTTGGTCATTTTGACTAAAAATAATCACCTCATATAACTGGATATTGGATGAATTCCCAAATGCATCCATAAAAGGAGTTGTCCATGAATCAATCATTGCCTATACCAAAAAGAAAATCATATGAAATAGTCAGTTTCTTTTCTGGAACTCCATTTTTTTGTTCCTCGGATTAACAACTAGTAAAACTAGATGTAACAGCTAAACTATCAGTAGATGCTATTTGAAATTTGCATCCTGTACTCGACTGCGGCAAGTGGACCTCAAAATAAATAGAGCACATGATGGTAATCTAATTAGCTACTCCTCTTAGAAATCCAAATATAACATTGGACAAAAGAAAGCAGACAATTGCAAACCTGAGAATTTGCTCGAAAAGAAAGACACAGTAAGGACGCTGAAGGCATTAATATCTTGCTTTTGTCACTTTTATTTTGTTCTGAACCAATGGGGAGTCTCAGGCTTCTACCATCCGAGAAGTTCACATCAAAACTGGGAAACTTTACAGCCTCCACAGCTGGAATTAAGGCTGCATCTGCCTTCGCAATCTGCATAAAATATAACCATCTATATGGATATTACATTAAAGTAGATGATGAAAGACATAAATCTTCAATGTGAAGTGAACAGGAGAGTAAAAATAAAAGAAAAAAACAAGGGAAGTAATCTTCTGGGGGCAGAGAGAGAGCATTTGGTGGGTTGGAGATGATGAATATACATTTCCATAGATCTCAGTTTGTTTTTTAGTTCATTCAATTCCTTACATTGGCTAAAAACTGAGTTCATTCAAAAGAACAACAGGACCTTACTTTTATGTCTATGCGACGCATGGGGCAGAAAATGTAATGCCTTTTGGATTTCATTATAATTTTTTCATTTTAATGAAAGCTACTTATATTTAACTAGTTCCTCGACAACATGGGATGCAATAAGATGTTTCTGACTAGCACCTATACAAGAACCAATAGTGACTGTAAATTTGCAAAATTTTATGATCTCTTGTTCAACATTGGAACATCCCTCTAGTACATGGTACCTCCTGTACACACTCACAAACTTCAAATACAAACCTAGAATTTCCATTATTAGGGAAAAACAGAAAGTCACACACATTTATATCTAGTCACATACCAACCTTCATAAAATCTTGTGATTATAAAGTGGTAACAGTAGAGTATCAGTATCAGTTTAGAGGTTAAAAACACTCACAATCAACAACAAAAGAATTAGCAGATGAATTACTGGAAAATAAACTACCCAAAGCTATTTTGCAAACTTACCTTACCACCATGTTTTTTTATCTCTGCCATGTCAGCAAAGTATCCTCTACTCATCTCATCTTTTCTGCACTAAATCATGCAATTGTTTTAAGAATATATATAAAAATAAATAAATAAATAAAAGCAGAGTCCAATTAGATGATAAATGAATGCTGATAAAGCTCATAAATATTCAAAGAAGAGAAGCACAAATATTTTTAAAGACATTTAAAAAAAAAGTAAAAAAAAAAAAGTGACAATACAAATAGCTGGAGTTCATTAGATTTGAAAATGCAAGAATAGATTGTATCTTCCTCAATAGGCCAACAAGAACAACATTTAACCCACTGAATAACAGCATTGAAATCCTCCTCGATGATTCATTTGGACTACTGCAACAGTCTTAAAGATTGTCCATAAACCAAGGAGATGATGGCTAAATACTTCAATAATACAAAAATTGGCATGACTTTGACCCTTTATGTAGCATGCATTTAGTCCCAACCAGCAAAAAGTTTAATATGCAAATACATTCAAATCCACAATAATTTTTTTCTTCATGGAAATTTACTGACTAAAGAAATTCTGAAAAATTTAGCCATTAGACCAGCCATGTATTATAATACCGACTTCCAGGCAGTAAAGTAGAACCATTTATAAAAATATGATGGTGGGAGAGATGAGAAAGTTGATGTGGATATTCATGGTACCTATATTGGGCCTCATAGATTCAAATGAGGCAGAAATTAGATCAATTCTGACAAGGTTAAAGACTTTCCGGTAGCATTTCACACCGGAACATCTGATTGCTTAAGGGGATTCTGCCCTTTCGATCCATTGGTACAATGATTCTAATGGTGTTCGTTGAAGATTTAATCACGTTTATGATCAAACTCTTGACATTTCTGATTGTATCACAATTGTTTTGTCTCATGTGCATTGGTGAGCCAATGGCCTTGCTCATAAGCTTGCTAAAGGGGGGATCAGCTTCCAACATCTCATTGTGAATATCAAACTCCCATGTTAACCGTTGTTTTGTAGAATTCTACTTGCTCAATGAATTTCCATCATTAAAAAGAAAAAGGTGGATGTGCAACAAAATAACCAAAGGTAAGATCAGAAATTAATTTATTTGTAGATCAATTCATGTCATTTTCAATGCCAGCTAAAGGACCAGAAGGAATCAAATGCAGGTGAAAATGACATGAATTGAAGGTGGTCTATAAAGACTTGAACAAGGTCAATCTGGTGATAACTAGCATAGAATAGAGCAATATTGCAGAGGAAGATTATGTTGAGGCCCAAATAAGGTCAGAGCAATCCTCACTACTCCAGTCAGTTATTTTGGCAACCATAGCTTCTATTGTAAGAGCATCTATGAGGTACATCCTCATCACCATATAAGTTTTTTTTTTTATAAAAAAAGAAACTCCAGATTAAAAAACCTCAAGCACGGATGCTATATTTAGAAAGATATCACGATTAAAGATGTTTGTGGCAAGTTTAAGATCTCCGGTTTTTTGTAATATGGGGGCAGTTTGCGCTTATTAAAAACAGATAACTACTAGTATAATTTTTTTCTGAACAAGCACCAACTAACAGAGTAAATTCACACACTGCTACTTGAGATTGTACTCTTGTTTTTTCCATTACGAGCAACTTTCAGCAGTGATGTTTGCATCCTTCCAGTATGATTTTTTGTTTACAGTTTGATCACTTGCTTTCGATACATATTTAGACAACAACTAACTCGGCTGCTTTTCCACCAACTAAATAAAATACCAGATGCTACAAAGCAGAGAAATTCCAAAATCCAGCTTGTGTACAATTTGAATCAGCTCAAGTCTGATGGCATCTATACTTAAGAAGTCACATAAATGGATAACTGTACGTACATTCTCGCGCGCTCCTTCTTGATGGCTTCTTTGCTGAGCATCTGCACATATATCAAAGAAGTGAATTGAAGGAAGCCAAACATAAGTGTTACATCAAACTCAAAATACATTTTTTTTTTAATCCGGATGATCAAACCTCGTGAATATCAAGGAAGCGATTTTGAGTTAGCCGGTTCGGAGGTGGAACGAGGTAAACGTCTTCATGTTTTAGGAAATAAAATGAAGGGCGACTAGCAGCAAATTTGGCTGCTGATGAGAGAAGCATACGCCTCGAGCTCGATCTAAACATGGCAGATCTCTCTCGAATCAATTGTGCAGACTAACAGAGGAAACGAGCGTCGTCCTAAAAATCTTCTTTTTTTGAGAACTAAGACGTCCTGGGGGTGACCAGTTTTTCGTAATCGTGCGCCGTGGGGCTGGGAATGGAGCCGGAAATGAATATGAGGAAACTGTATCGGCTGTCACTCTGGGTTTACCCGAAGCGTTTCCCGTCCATGTCGGGTGGCCCACCAACAACGCCCATTTTTGGGCCCCAGCGTAGCCAAATAAACACAAAAAATTCTTGAAAAGATTAACTAAAAACAAAGAAAAATATCTCCTTGTATACAAAATTAAATATTATATACATTTTATCAATAATATAGCCAATAGTTTTATTCATGAATTTTTTAATTTGGATAACCATCTAATAATTATTTTTTAATTCTAGTCAACTGAGATTTAATTATACTATTTAAATCAGTAATAAATAAATAAATAAATAAATAATTTAATTAGTAAATATTAGTTGCTATATGTTTGACCATTTTTCAGAAATATTATTTGATAATGAACTATCAAAGATTTCAAAAGGCCACGTGAATATGGATCTAGAGCGAACCGTATCACCAAATCGGACAAACCATTTCTATAGAATGATGAGAACTTAAATGTGGGTTTTGCCAATTCTAATTTTATAGTTTATATGGATTGCATTAGTCACCTACATAGAGTGGGATGGATTTGATTGAATTTGGATCACAACCAGCTTCGACCATCAGTTAATCCAGAATTTCATTAATATGATGTTTTTTTTTTTTTTAAAACCTAAAAGATCAGGGAATTCTTCTCCTTCGATCGATGTCCAAGAACCAGGTCAATTGATGCATGCATTGGATAAGCAAACCCAGTGTTTTTATTTCACAAAAAGAGTCGCTTCCGGCTTCCTACGTCCCGCTTTCCGCTTCCCTATTATGACTACTAGAGTGCGGCGCGAAATGTCGCGTACGACGAGGGAGACGGTACAGAGTTAGGGTAACAACGGTTACGTTTGCTTTGAACGGTTGATGTTTCCTCGACCCCTGCAACAGTGTAACACTCCCCTCTATTGCTGCCACCATAGTATTGGCCTTTGGCTGTCTAAGGTGTTCTTCCTCTCCCAGTTCCATTCAGTTCGAGTCTACTAAGCTGCAAAACGAAGGAGCCAGAGCACACAAACACAGAGTTGAGCAGAAATGGTGAAGTCGTATCTCCGCTACGAACCCCGCTCAGTTTTTGGTGTACTCGCTTCGTTCGACTCCAACATATGTTTCGACGCCACCGGAAAGCAGCTCTTAGTCCCTGCCTTGGAGTCGGCGAACATTTGGAACCTGAGGCAGGGTATTTCCTCCAAAGCTCTAACTCCTGCGCAGTCGGGACCATCGCTTGCTGTGACCTCCATTGCATCATCCTCTTCTTCTTTGGTACTCAAGAATTTATTGTTGAAGAATAAACTAGCTCCTGAGTTTATTCCTCTTTGTTCAAGGTTATTGTTTTCAGAGTTTTTTGTTGGGAACTGATTCCGGTTAGCCTTTTTTGCAGATAGCGAGTGGGTATGCTGATGGAAGACATGGGATATTAGCAAAGGTACGTGTGAGACTACGCTGAATGGGCATAAGAGTGCGACTACTGCACTTCTTTACAACAAACTTGGGTCTTTGCTTGCATCCGGAAGCAAGGATTGCGATATTATTATGTGGGATGTCGTTGGTGAAGCGGGGCTTTATCGTCTTCGGGGTCACCGGGACCAGGTATTCTGTTGTGAAATTCGAAGTGCTGATATATTGACTGCATCAGTGGATGGATTTAAACTAAACTTTGTAAACAAGACATTCACAAAACAATTTCCAGCGGTTTCTTTTGCACTTGTCAATGGTAAATTTTGGGGCAATCATTCTCAGAGTGGAGTATATCGAAAGTCCTTTCCCACATTATCAACTTGTCCATGGTTTATTCCCTCATATATAATATTATTGTTTCTTTTAGAGTGCTTCGCTATTATCTAACCTAGAAGTCCAACAAAATTTTCTTTCCTCGAACTTTTCTATTTCAGATCACGTCTTCCTTTTCTACATGCATCATACATGAAGAAGTTATATTCATTTTGATATAGTGATTTTTCTATTACTATTCTAGTCATGGTTTCTTCTTTGCGTGGCAGTTACACATTGAATTGTGAAATGCAGGTGACTGATCTTGTTTTTCTTGATTCTGCAAAAAAACTTGTTAGTTGTTCAAAGGACAAGTTCATCAGAGTGTGGGACCTTGATACCCAATACTGTGCACAAATAATTGGTGGACACCACAGTGAGATCTGGTCAATGGATGTAGACCCAAAGGAGAAATATTTGGTTACTGGTTCTGCTGATCCTGAGCTCCGCTTTTACTCTATAAGCCAAGGATTGCCTGATAGCGATCCTGATGGAAATGGAGATCCCTCTCAAAGCAAATGGGAAATTCTTAAGCAATTTGGAGAAATACATAGGCAAAACAAAGATAGCAAGGATAGAATAGCAACTGTGAGATTTAATAAGTCCGGAAATTTGCTTGGTTGTCAAGAGGCAGGGAAAACTGTAGAGTTATATCGAGTTTTGGATGACCATGAAGCTAAGCGTAAAGCTAAGAGGCGACTTAATCGAAAAAAAGAGAAGTTGACTTTGGTGGAGGCTGATGGGGATCCAAATCTCGTCAAGGGACAAGCGACAAATGTAGCTGATATTGTTGCAACCGATTGTTTTAAGTTTCTAATATTCTTACGAACAAGCAAGAAAATTTCTTCCTTCAGTTTCTGTCCCAACACCCCAAAAAATGGTGCTTTGGTATCTTTGGCTGTGTCTCTGAACAATAACTTATTGGAAGTTTATTCCGTACACAGTGACACAACCTCTAAAGTACTTTCTATTGACCTTCCAGGACACCGGTCTGATGTTAGAAGTGTTTCGCTTAGTTCAGATAATACTCCCTTGATGTCAACCAGTCATAATGCTGTAAAGATTTGGAACCCTAGTACAGGTTCTTGCCTTCGTACTATTGAATCTGGATATGGGTTATGTGGGGCCCTTGTGCCTGGCAATAGGTATGGGCTTGTTGGGACCAAAGGTGGAAAATTAGAAATCATCGATGTCGGAAGTGGAAATTGCATTGATGTAATCGAAGCACATTCTGATTCTGTTGGCTCAATTGGTCTCATTCCAGATGGGTCTGGATTTGTCACTGCCAGTATAGATCACTATGTTAAGTTCTGGGAGTTTCAACTGAAGGAGACACCTGGTCAGGTATGTTATTTCACTCTCTGTGTTTGTAAATATTTAGCCCTTGGTTGCTTGACCATACGTACTTCATTGCCAATATACCTAAAATTGAACACCATGGAAACATCAGTATGCTGTAAAAAATCCAAAGTTTTACTTCTCTTTGTATGATCCGCTAGGATGTCTTACACCTATTCTTTTGTACGTTGTGGATCTTAATGTGCTCAACTAGCCTCTATGCTCAGTTAGGTCAATAAGTGATTTTTGAAAGACAATTTTACCCTTTTGATTAAATAAAAGATTTCATTTTAAATAAGAATATATATATATAAGATCCGCTAGGATGTCTTACACCTATTCTTTTGTAATTTGTGGATCTTAATGCGCTCAACTAGCCTCTATGCTCAGTTAGGTCAATAAGTGATCTTTGAAAAGACAATTTTACCCTTTTGATTAAATAAAAGATTTCATTTTAAATAAGAATATATATATATATATTCTTATATATATATATATATTCCCTTCCCTAACAGGCAAAAGGGGAAGGCAGGGCCTCCCCTTCCTCCCCCGGGGATGGCCACCAGCTGTTTCCAAGGAGGAAGAGGTAAGGCCATGCCCTTCCCCTATTTTTCTTCCTCTCCTTCCAACTAGAGGGGAGAGGATAGGAGACTAGGGGGAGAACGGACCCTCCTCTTCTGTATGATCTGGGAAAGGGCCACTCTCTCCTCTCTTTTTTTCCTATTATTTTTATCTTAATTAAAAATACAACATTCAGTAAAGATGGGTTAGAATTGTTTATAAAAATAAATTCAGCTTAATGGGATGATTACTAATGAAAATTTGAAAGCTAGGGGATGTCAGTTATTATGCATATTCCCAAGGGATGTGAGTGGTTTAGCAAAAATTCAGGGGATTATGAGTGGTTAATCCTTTCTGTTAATTGTAAAAAAAATATTCGTCTGTGATTTTTGTTCCTTTTTTCTAAAGTCACGAATAAAATTTTCCCCGGTATTATCGGCTTTCTCTTCCTCATGATGAGTAATACTTGGTTATTTATTTATTATTTTTCAAACTTAATGGTTTTTTTTTATTATGAGAAAGGAGAGGGGAAGAGAATATTCATACATTTTCTTTTTTAATTTTTATTGTTTCACTGCACAAATCATACCCAAGCATTTGTAAGACTTGAACTGGAGACCTCACATTAAGAAAATCCTCAATGGGTACACTAAGCCAAGGGCTTCCTCTTGATGGAGTAGGGTAGATTGCTGTGATGAACAGTATAAAATGCATGTTTTGAAGCTTTTTGATCTAATGCACCTATTTTTCATGTCATGCAGAATGCCAAGGAATTAGCAGTACTAAACGTGGGGTCATATGAAATGAATGATGAAGTTACTGTTGTGTCCGTCAGTCCTGATTCTAAATATATTGCTGTTGCTTTACTAGATTACACAGTCAAGGTATGCCACAGTTATTTATCTTATCTTCTGTGAGGATAGATATGTTAGAACTTCACATTGGATCTTTTTCCAAATATTGTATTATCATTATATAAGTGCAAGCCCCTTTCTCTTCCTCTCTCTCTTTGAAAAAGAGAGCCTGTTGGTCTTCAGCTTGAATTTACTGCTCCACAAAGAGCAGCAAAATCTTGTACTCCTTACTAATCATAGGTGTGAGGCATGCATTTTCCGTGAATCAAGGAACTAGTATAGATCACAGGTGCTACATGCAATTGGTCTGGAGCTTGAGTTTGCTGCTTCACATGAAATCCTGACTTGTTGATCTTGGCATCTGTGAAAGCATCTAAATCAAGGACAGGATTTGTTTACCATTCAATGTCTCATTTGTATCAAACTTATATCAAACTTATGACTGATCTTCTGCAGGTCTTCTTTTTGGACACAATGAAATTTTTTCTCTCATTATATGGTCATAAGCTACCTGTGCTTGGTATGGATATTTCTTCTGATGGGAATTTGATAGTTACGGGGTCTGCAGACAAAAATTTGAAGATCTGGGGTCTGGATTTTGGTGATTGCCACAAGTCTATTTTTACTCATGCTGACAGGTCCTTTGCATTACTTTTGTTGCTTTAACCTCATTTATAACTGAATTTGTGAAATTTTCTGAACCCTGATAGGCATGTTTTGTTAAAGTGTAATGGCAGTAAAGTTTGTGAACGACACACATTATATGTTTAGTGTGGGAAAAGATCGCCTTGTCAAGTATTGGGATGCTGACAAGTTTGAGTTACTGCTTACTCTTGAAGGACACCATTCCTGCATTTGGTGTCTTGCTATTAGCAATCGTGGTGATTTTCTTGTCACAGGGTCCAATGACAGGTCCATCCGCCGTTGGGATTGCACTGAGGAACCCTTCTTCATTGAGGTAACATTTTACATGTGCAACACATGTTTGCATACACAATCACTAATAGATCGAAGTATTGGCATAAAGTGGCACTTTTTAGCTAAATTAATGAAATCCCATACTAAACATAATAACACTGGAACAATTTAATTAAACTGATGATATGAACAGTTATCATTTAAAATGATAGCAGTATAATTCTCAAGAAAAAAGATAATGATATTGAAGGGCTAGATATGTCTACATCTCGATTTTATGGTTCTACTCACGTTTAAGTCATTGTAATAAAGGAAGATTCAGACAAGTAAATATACCCCTTGTTGAATTAAACTCATTTATTAACCAATTTGATGGATATACTTATACAGCATTCTTAAAGCCCAGGATCACTGAAGCATTGAGTTGTCAACAAGGATAAATATCACTGTTCAAAAATATAATAACCTTAGATATCAATATCATCTGACTCTTTAGTCATCTGGTGCTCATGAACTTTGATGCTTTCTTAGATATTTTTGAAACCTGTACGTAACTATGTAGGACTTGCAACTGACCTATTCTGCTAAGGACTCATTGCATATGATGCTATTGCAGCTGTCCATTGTGCATGGATGACACTTGATATGCTCTAAGTGTATGGATGTCAACCAACAGAATCTGGACTGTACAAATGATATGATATTTTTCATGGAGTATGCCAAAATTGAAAGTGAATAAAGCAGGGGCAATTGAAGCAGGACCCACAGAGACTGCCTATGTATAAGTGCTAATGGAATTATAATGTGTTAGATTATGGGAGTCCCTTCAGTGGCTTACTCTTTTTAGATGGAGAACTGCTACGGCAACTGGGGAGGGACTGGAGACTCTTTGCCTTCAAGACCTTAGGATAGCTGTTTTGTTGCTGTGCTACCCACAGATGGTTGCATTCCAGATGTCAAACTTGGTGGCCAATTATTTGGCTGCCAGGGGGCTGCAAGATCCTATTCACAAATTCTCTGCCAATCCTCATCTTTGCCTGCCTTTGTGTTGCTGTTAAGGTTTAGGGTATTTTGGCACGGAAGCCAATAAAATGTCGCACACAATGTTGGCAGAACTGTCCATTGACCTGGAAGGGTGGCTGTATCCAGTTCAACTGGATCAACTGTAAAAGCAATGATAGAACTAGATAACTTCACAGTGACATCAGAATTAAGAATAAAAAATTAAATAGTACTGAAAAACGAGTAGTTAAAAGATAAAAGAGTTTGGGGTCACGTCTATTTGCACGTGAGGGGAGGACCCCTGCCTTCCCCACCATTATTTAGAAATTCTGCAGATCATTAGGGAGTATGGGGAGTCCTCCCTGTTGTTCTGCTTGGGGGACCAGGCTGGTTCGTTTGATTTGGTGGTCAAACTGAGTGAACTGGACAAGTCGGCCAGTTGTTTCCCCTCTCATTTTATGCCCAAAAAACTGTCTGGTCTGGCTAAAGCAAGTTCAATCTGCCAATCTTGTTTGGGTCTAACAATACGTCTTGCAGGGTTTGTTTATTAATGTGGTGGAGAAGTGTTTCAGGTTTATTGAATTTATTCTTTTCATTAAGATATTCTTTGATCAACACAAAAAGTTTTAAGATATGAATGGGACCCTTTTGTGTGTGCAGGAAGAAAAAGAGAAAAGGTTGGACGAGATGTTCGAGTCTGCCTTTGATGATTCATTTGAAAGCAGGCATGTGCCAAAAGAAGATCTTCCAGAGGAGGGAGCTGTTGCTTTGGCTGGAAAAAAGACTAAAGAAACACTTACCTCAACAGACTTAATAATTGATGCATTGGACTTGGCAGCAGAGGAACTAAAATGCATCAGTCAGCACAAGGTACTTACGCCCCGCAGTAGTGGTCTGGTGTGTTTATCATTGTCTACGAGTACTTGCTCACTATTTTATTAATAGTGTAGGGCACAGATTTTCTTCCGTGGATTTTAGTGTGTTTGCCTATTGTCAACTCTTATTTATACATATTAGAAATAGCTTGTTATCTTTGTTTCTTGGATATTCAGGCAGAAGAAAAGTCTAGTGGACATACAATCTAGCTTTCAACCAAATGTTCTGATGCTTGGGCTATCTCCATCTGATTATGTTCTCCGGGCACTTACAAATGTTCAGACAAATTATCTTGAGCAGACACTGCTTGTAAATATATCATTTGTTAGTGCTTATTTCAACAATGCTGTGCCTACTTACAGTGTGTTACTACGTATAACCTCTGAGGTGGGGGATACTGCATCAGTCATGAGAGTTGTTCATATCTCTCATAGCTTTGCATACATGTCATCTGTTATTCAGGTTGTTGTGCCGGGATATATTTTAACATGTGGACCGTTGGTTTATCTTTCCCTTTTCCTTTTTGTATTTCTTATTGATTAGAAAAACAAGATTTTTGGGAATCATCGTTACTCTCCCTTTAAAAAAAGAAGATAAATAAATTTTTTAACCATTTTAAGAAATTTAGCTGTAGCTTGAGATGTGGTCCTTTAGATGTGCAGACATTATAGTTAAGTCTCATGTGAAACAGATGGGATAGCATGTTGTTGGGGTCATGCTTATATTCAGATGTCTTATTGTGTTAAAAAAATATTTTCTATCTTGTAACTAACATGAAAGTTTTTCCCTCGACGAAGTTGTGTTTATGCAAATTTTGGCTTGGTTTTAATTATTATCCAACATAGGACAAAAAAATGCTTGGATTTTACCTTTGCTAGCCTTTGCTAGCCTTTCTTTGTGGTCATTAGTATTAAACTTGCAAGACGTGTAATATTCTAATGTTGTCAAATTAACTTTAATATGTTTTACATTTGCCATGGTTATCATCATGAGCTTATGAAAGTTTTAGCTTGGGTTATATTATTATCCAACCCAGAAAACAAAATGCTTGGATTTTACATCTGGTAGCGTTTCTCTGTAGTCATTATTATTAAACTTGCTAGACGTGTAATATTTTTAATATGGTCAATTTAACTTAAACAGGTTTGGTTATCACCATGAGCACTGCCAAGTTTTTCACCTAGTTTTATTTATCTTAATTGTACCTTGCAACTTTCTTCTCAAGTATAAAGCAAAAAATCGGGATTGTTTTGCCTTTTATAAGTCCCAGCTATTGCACATACTTGCTATTCTTGTTGTTTGTTTTGACTGATTCATCAATGTTCAGGGCAGCAGAATGTTTATTCTTTGACTTGACGTGCATTTTGATGGTATTGATCTTTTTAAGTTTGTTTGTTATGCATTTGTAGGCTTTACCCTTCTCAGATGCATTGAGCCTTTTGTCTTACCTGAAGGATTGGGTTTTCAATTCTGGTAAGGTAAACAAGCTCTACATACATATTCTTTCAGCATGTTACTTTACTAGATATTTTACTCTTTGAAAAATGTAAGTGCTTTCCATTAACAAAAAACATAAGAACTTTGGCACATTTTTGCCCATGAATTTTTGTGTCACTCTTCTTCCAAAAGTTATGACTTCTCCCCTTCTGTAAACATAGCATTTATATTTGATTGTCTGAGGGTCCAAACTTGCATGTGACCATCTGTATGCTTTGCAGTCTATTGGCTCGCTTATTTTGTTTAACTCAAGAACAATGGGAATTTAATATATTTTTTAAGTAGATTTTGTTCTTTGTGTCTGTTCGTTTAAAAAAGGAGCCCCATATGATATGGAAGCTTCTGCATGAGGGGAAACACAGCAGACAATTTCACCAAATGGCCCCACAGTTTTACTCGTCTGTGGTGATTGTGTTCATGCAAAAAAAATAAAGATTGTCTCATAACTAACTTGCAACAGTAGAACCATGTGTCATTGCAGTGAAGTATTTTTAAATGGGGTTTTCTTGGCTATAAGCATTCAACTTGGTTCTGTTGAGATGAGGTGTGTGCTAATGTGTGGTCTTTTTTGAGTTGGTTGGTCAGCAGTTACGAAAGCATGGTATAGGTGTATAGACATTGAAATCCCCAGAATTCATGTTCAATAACCTATATAATTGATGGTTTGTCCTTTTAACTCTTCGGAATTCTTCTTGAAAAGCTCACTTCACCACATATATTGATAAAGAATCGGTTTATAGCGGTTAACTGCAACTACTTATATCTTATATGATGCAGCAATTGCATGCTATTTAAGGTTGTTTATGATGTACCTATTTAAGGTCACTGAAACAAATGCATGAGCAGGTTGAGCTTGTGTCAAGGGTGGCCACTGTTCTCTTGCAGATTCATCATAATCAGCTAATCACTACACCTTCTGCAAGGCCTGTGTTGATTCAACTGAAGAACCTTCTTCATCACAGAGTCAAGGTAATTTACATTCCTTTGGGATGCATGAATTTACAGAGCTGCTTGAAATGTCCTTTCATTATAGTGTGTTGCACAGAGAGAGAGTGGTAGATGCTGTCTTAATGCATTCTGATGACATTAGATTTTAATTTGTGTAGTTTTGTCAAATACAATTTCTTACCATGGATCTTTAGCATAGCAAGCTTAGCTGTTTATTGATCATATATTCCTCTCTTTAAAAGGGCAAATGATTTTGCAATGAAGTCACGTCTCTGTTTCATAAAAAAAGAAAAAAAATATCTCATCTGTTGGAAAAGATCCACAAAAATGGGTGATGGATATTGAAGGCTTATGATAAAAAAGTGCCATTTTACCCTGTTATTTTCTTTCCTACAGTAGGTTTTACTCGTGTATTTATTTGCTTTCAGGAATGCAAAGACATCCTTGGCTTTAATCTAGCTGCAATGGACCATCTCAACGTAAAGTGATAAATTGGTGGAGCAATTTGTGGTTAGTGAGGGTTGGCGATATGTCTTTACTAAGTGTTCCTTCCTGATGTGGTCGCAGCAATTGATGTCTTTGAGATCTGATGCGCCCTTTAGAGATGCCCAAACAAAGCTATTAGAAATTCGATCATGGCACTCTTAAGCGCCATGAAGAGAAGACGCAGCTTAAAAACGAGAGGAAACGGAAAAAAAAGAAGACTTGATACCCTATTTGAAACGAGGGTGAGGCAACTCTCGTAGCAATTTTGGTTTAGGCGAGTAGCTGGTCAAGGGACCTACTGTAAATTATGCAATTTTGTAATGTAAACGTTTTTTTTTGTTATTTCGAGCTCATTAGATCCCTTATTGTTATATCTCATATTGTTCGTGAGGAGCACGTTGATTATTTATCAAAATTCCATTTAAACAGAGCAGTATCCATAAGATTAAGTGACGACGGTCCCCTCTGTACATTACCAAGCTTTTCCGTGGAGATATAGTGTTTCATATGATAACAAACGCAAATTTAGAACAGTAGAAATTAAAACTGTCATTGTGAAAAACGCATCAAGATATCATTTTTGTTTTTTCAATTGATGTATCTGACACAGATGCATTCTTTTAAAAATTTAATTTTCCTCTGCCCCTGTTTGAGGAACAATGAGCATAAAAACAAGAGAGTCAAGAGACTCTTTCTCTATCTGCTGCATAAAAATGTAAACAACACATCTGATGAATACTTTTACCGTCTACCATCTCTATATTTCATCCAGGAAGATGCTCAGAATCAGGTCCTCTTAGTTAGTTAGCATAGACATTTACCCGAACTCTTGCTGTCACTTCAGGGTGAAGCTTTAATTCTGCTATGTACTCTCCAGTCTCACGAATCTCTGGAACTGAGATGATGCGTTTGTCCACATCCCTACAAAAACAAACAGTTGTTGTGCCCTAGTGAGGGCTCCTCGAGAGGGATACTTTATGAAACAAACAAACCGCCGACATTTCTGCAGGAAACATCTGATTTCCAACATGGTTTACATGCGCTATGTTACAAAATCTCAGTGATTCAACCATTCTCCTCACTACCAAACCAACCTTAAATGGATAGATGTGGCAATAACCGCGTAATTATCGAGAGGATTATTAGGTTATAGAAAATTTGGTGCACAGACTACTCTTGAACATTGAGATAGCAGGTGACTTATCTAAAGGGGAAAACATGGGTTTGAAGTTCTTTCTCTTGTATGAACATACCTTGATAGCTGTGCCTTAATTATGTCAACAAGATCTTGTGCAGTAACACTGTCAAGAGAAGAATGTAATTAGATTCTTCATATGGATGATTTCTCAAGTAAAAAGTAAAATTTGTGTTTGTCACGCACGTTCCAAAAATTTGTTTTCCTTTTCCACCTTTCCGCTTCACCTTGAAAGCTCCAACAGTTTCAAAAATCAAAGCAAGTTGTTGTGCCTCCTCTTTTACCTGGTGCATCATATTGATCAGAGTAAATATATATACTAAAATGTTTCAACAAAAAGATACACTAGCAGAACCTATGACACAAATTGCACAATATTTTCTTCTATTGTCATTTTATTTTCTGAGGTGTGAAGAATTCCTAAGAGTAAGATGAACGAGCCTAATACCTCGGTTTTCTTGATATATGCTTCACTCCTATGATTTACTAAAGAAGTCACTGATGATTTGTCAGTCCTTAGATATCTTCCAATAAATCAGGGGTAAATTTCTTTCATTATTTTCAAAAGATACATATTAGTTAACAAAACAGCACTTCAAATGTTGAATCTAGTTTTATTTTGAGAATATATAAAGTTCACACTTAAAAGTAGTAAAATGGCATTGGATCTTGTCACTTTTTTATAGCTTCATTAAATAAGCCTAAATGTCTTGCCACACGTTCAGGTTATGTATAGGAAAAAAGAAAAAAAAATTACATCACAGGACATGAAACTAAGTATCTTCAAACTGTTAAAAAAAATGGTCAGTTTTATCATATGCTAAATGCAACTTTCTAGTATGGATATGGTCAGCATCTCTTATGAAGATCATTCGGAAAAAAAAAAAATCTTATGAATCTGGGTCCAAGTTCTAGAAACTTGCACTTTGTGCTGACCAGCTTGTTGTATCCTTATGAAAATACATGAGAAGCTTTTACAAACCCGTTTTTTCTCAGCCACAATTCGCTCTTCTTCCATTCGCATTTCCCTGCAATTTAGAACCATCAGCCAAATTCTTCTCAATCCATAGAGTTGCATATCATCAAATTTGCATTCAGATTCTTTACAGGATAGAGTGAGAACTACTTCTACCTTTATGTTTCTGCATGAAACCTAAATAGTTCTACTTGAAAAGAAGAGAGTATTCAGAGACTTCTAGTTCCTCTGTTTCTAAAAGCAGGGCAAGGCACAAGTTTAACATACTTCTAAAGATGGACAAACTTTTCTGTTTCTTTTGTTAGATATTGACAGCAGGCAATTTTCCCTGAATGAAGTCATATTCTTAGGAGATAGACAGTGACAACAATGGTTTCCATTGATTATGGATCCACATTGAAAAAATTAACCCACCACTTTTCCTCATTTATGTACCTTAGATAATTTCACTTCCTGTAATTTGTAATGGGTTTTTGATGAGGAACCAAGGAGAGGGTGAGATGAATGAAATAATGAAACCTTCCCCTTGCTTATATCTCCTTTTTTAAAAAAAAAAAAAAAAACTTAAAAGGTTAAGCTCATCAATTTTGACAGTGCTACTTAGTCAAAATATCCAACAATTATAGTCATGTAGTATTGGTTCATTCAGGCTACCGGAAACTCTTATCTGTCCATCTTAAAAATATGGCAATGCAATATGCAAGGAGACTTGGGAACCATTAAAAGGAAAGTAAATGGCCAAGACCACCTGATTCAAAAGTTAATTCATTGCGTTTGCAATTGGAACCACCAGCATGCTTTTCAGCTGCCAAGATGAACAAAGCAAATGCCACCGACAACAGCTTTTTCAGATATTTCTGAGGTCAATAATTTTAAAGGAGTTGCATACGACACACTCCATCAGTAGTTTGGTATAAAGAATAGTTGTTGGTTGAAATGAACACGATTTTGTATTGATTTAGAGTAGTATTTATATACAATTTTACAACAAGAATTACCTAAACAAAAGGGTGATTCAGAGAAGTCCTATTCTTATGGATGACTCAACTGATTCATTGATGAATATTTACAGAGTCAAAGTATTCTGTTCTTTAGTTGGTACTGAGCAGAAATATTTGGAAGGATCGCACAATAAACATTATTACTATGACCACTTAGTAAGTGGCAGGTCTTTTATCAATTATACTAAGCACAACTAAAAACTGTCTTCTTCAAGGTCTTGATCCTATTTGCAGAATCTTTTCTAACTTAGAAGGAGAAACTATCTACAGAACTATGTTTAGATAACTTAACAACGAATGTACTTTAGATGGAATAACGAGTAGAATAGAAAAGAAAATTTTGACAAGGAATGACACTTGATCGAGTCGAACTGGACAGAACAACTACAATTGTGTAATAGAGAAACTAATTATGCATTCAACTTCGGGAGTTCAGTTTCTAAACTAAAGGGTTGATGCTTCACGAGAAACGCAGCTCTTATTCTTTGATTCTTCTTACTGAAATTATGAAAAAAACTTCGTTCTGCTTCCACTTCTGTCTAAAAGCCAAATGTACGACACAACAAGAGATTCTAATGAAATAAAGAAAATATGAAAAAAGGAGAGAGAGCAATGTACTTGAGAAGGAGGGGGGTGATGATCTGGGCCTTGCCCATGGGCAGGAGAAAATTGCGGTAGTAGCCGGCTTTGACATCCATCACTTGCCCTTTCTTTCCCAGTTCCGTCACGTCTTCTTTCAGAATTATCTGGGTGTAAAATTAATTGAGCTCGTCGAAGTAAAGCTCGTACGATATAACAACAGAGATGAAACAAATTGAAAACAGAAAGGAGAGAAAGAGCTCAGTGCTTCCTTGTACCTTTCGCGTTTTCTTAGTTTTCTTCTGTGCAACAACAAGCATCGTCGTTCCTTCATCTGAAGGCCTTGAGTTATCATTTGTCGTTCCAATGGCGCTTCGCAACCAAGAGCTGGAACTCCATGCAAGTGTCACCATTTTCACTCTCTCACTCTTCCTTATCGGCAACCTTGCGGAAGAAGGCTCGGTCCAAAACCCAGATAATAGACGATAAGTCGAGTTGGTTGTAACTCGACTGAGTCAACTGGGATTTGGTTGGGAGAGTCCGTTATTCAATATCATGCTCCCCACTCCACCGTTTTAACAACAATACCGAACTAATGGGGTAGGATTAACGAATAATCCCTTCATGATGTCGTCGCTAACAGCGAAGAACTCTTTTGTCGCGCATGAATGAACTACGAATGGTCGCAGGCTGCTGAAATTGTGGCGTGGAGAGGACAGCGGCGGCCCACGGTAGGCTACCTCTTCTGTCGTCCTTCCTTTCGGAACCGGAGATAATTGGAATCTTCTCATCTCTTCCGACCCCTTCCCTTCCCTTCCCTCCATTTTCCCTTTCGTTAAACTCACTTCGCCTTCGTAGCCTCCATCCGCGTCTTTCGTCGTTTGTACTACCTCGACCGAGAAGGAATTTGATTGGAAAGATTAGAGCAATGACTTCTGTGAACTCTCAGATTCTCGTTCTCGATCTCCAAGTTTACAAGAAAATTCCAACCTCCGCCTTGGGCTACCTCAATTCCTCCAATCTCTTGTCTTCTGTCTCCTCTTCTTTTCGTCGAACGCGGCGTCTCTGTAAGCGGGTTGCTTCATCGGGATCCGCCTGGCCGCCGCCTTCGATTCTCTCGCCGATTCGGCGGCCGCGAGATCGATTCTTTGCCCCCGGAAATGGGACGCTCTCCTCGCCCGATTCGACATCCACTTCGCGGTCAGATTCCGTTTCTGAGCTCAAGATGTTTCTTGATTTGGTGCCTCCTACGATGCGGGATGCGATTTTCCGGCACGAAGAGATAGGAAGTTTGATCGAACTGGTTATGGATTTGGGGAGGAACCCAATTGCGAGGTTCCCGTCTGGGGATTTTGTTATCTCTGATCAGCCTGTTAAGTTTGAGGACTTAAGGCATGCCATTTCTAAGGTATGTTTCGTTATCCGTTTAGTTAATTATATTTCTCAGTTCGTTGTTTCTTGTAACCATAACATGATTGGAGTGCCACAAGATTAATATTACTATTGGGTCGTCTGTTTTTGTCTCTTAATACTACCCATGCGCTGTTTGCAACTGTTTATTTAGTGCTCGGAAGTCCGAAGACATTAAATTCATTGTGGTCAAGAATTCTCTGTTTCGTTCTCAATTCTCTGAGGATCTAACTTTTTCCGATATTTCCAGGTGCTTGTTGTTTTTTTATTTATTTACTTGACCTCTTCGAGCTTCATCGGTATTTTTACCATTTCTGAGACAAGTCAAGCTATCCACCTGCTGAAAGATAGATGAAACCTTATTTATGGTTCTCACAGTTTTCTATTTAGTTGCATTCATATTGGTTCTTATGGTTGTAGCTGTTTGTATTTCTTCTTAACTCTCGTCAACTGTACCATGCTAGTCCTTGTTTTGTTTCATCCTTTTGTGCCTAAATTTTTTCTCATTCTTTACATGACGTATGCACTAGATTCTTGCAGGTTGGTGAATTTTCTGATGACAACCGATCTGGTATTAATAATTCCTTGCACCGCATTAGTGCCATTCGAAACCGCAAGATGCAAATAATTGGTCTCACCTGTCGCGTTGGCCGCGCCATATCTGGAAGTGCTGAGTTGATAAGAGACTTGGTTGAAAGTGGAGGCTCCATCTTGGTCATTGGACCTCCTGGTGTGGGGAAAACAACTCTAATCAGGTACATTGCTCAAATGAAAAGTTTTATTACCAACTTCCATTATAAAATTTGTAAAAATTAAGGTTATTGGTGGTGGAAGAAGAGAAAAGTGAGAGGAAGAGAAAGAGAAGAGAGAGGCTGAGAGAAAAGCCAAAAGAAGGCTTATTGGGGGTCATGCACGACCCCGACTCTATTTAGTAATAGGGTTTGATCAAATTGTAATACTGCCCCTATACACTCAATAATTCTTATTCTTATTCTCATTATATCTCCCTAACTATGTATCCTATGTACATGAAAATTTAACCACTAACATAATTTAACACATAGAACAAGATGGCATATAAAAATAAAACTACGGAAGTGCTGAAATGACCAAAATACCCTTGGACATATTTTCTAACACCACTTCAAACTGGATTGTATATATCTAGGAGTCCCAGCTTGTCACAAAAAATAGGAATCCTCGCTTGCCATGGGCCTTGATGAAGATATCTCCCAACTGATCTCCAGATCAGACAAATGGAGTAACTACCTCTTTCTTCATTATAACATCTCGAATAAAGTGGCAGTCTACTTCTATTTGTTTAGTCCTCTAATGAAAGATTGGATTGTTTGCAATGCAGATAGTTGCCTGATAATTACAAAACATACTCATTTGTTCACCTTGGTTGAAACCCAATTCATGTGAGACTGATCTGACCCACATCAACTCACTCACTGTATGAGCCATTGCCCTGCATTCATCTTCAACACTAGACCGGGCCACAACATTTTGTTTTTTAATTTTCTAACTAACCAAGTTACCTCCTAAGAAAACACAAGACCTAGAGGTTGACTTCCTATCCTGTTTGGACCCAACATAATTCGCATCATAGAAAACTTCTATCTTCATATGGCTATTAGATCTAAAGAAAATACTCTTTCTTGGTGCTCCTTTAAGGTACCTCAAAAATTCTTTGTGCAACTTCTAGGTGTATTTTGCAATGATGTTCCATAAATTAGCTCACTACACTCACTACAAAAGAGATATTAGGTTTAGTAATTGTTACATAAATTAACTTGTCCACTAACCTCCAATACTGAGTTCAATCATTTAATTCTGTACTCTGATCATCATGGAGATCATGTCCCACTTCCATTGGAGTATCAGATGGTTTTGCTTCCAACAAATCATACTCCTGGAGCATATCAGTTATATGCTTTCATTGTGTCATCACAACTCCTTTGCTTTTTGCCACTTTAATACCCAAAAAGTATTTTAATGGCCCCAAGTCCTTGGTTTGAAAATGTGCAGACAAATGAAACTTAGTATCATCTATACTAGAAATATCACTTCCAAATAGAATAATGTCATCTACGTAAACCAGTAGCACCACAATTTCAGAGGGCCTCTTCATTATAGATAAGGAGTGATTACAATGACTCCTCAAGGATCCCATAGATATCACAACTTGGCTGAATTTTTCAAACCAAGCTCGCGGACTCTGGTTTAGCCCATAAATTGTTTTCTTGAGTTTACAAACTTTATGTGTCTCCCCCTGAGTCATATACCCCAGAGGTTGCTCTATATACACCTCTTCTTCTAGATCAGCACACAAGAAGACATTTTTTTTTATGTCTAATTGACATAGGGGCCACCCTTGATTCATTGCAACTGAGATCAAAATACGAACAGCCAATAACCGAGTAACAAGTGAAAAAGTCTCAAATACATCTATGCCATAAGTTTGAGTATACTCTTTTGCAACCAACCATGCTTTATACCACTCAACAGAACCGTTTGCATTATATTTTATGGTATAATATCAAAAATAAAATGACACCTAATACATTTATTTATATTAGAAACTGAGGCCTCTCAGTACTCCTGAAAGTTAGAAGTTGATCTTCTTCTCCCCCTCCTCCCAACCACCTTCTTAAAATTTTGTAAATTTATGAAGCATCAAACCTTCCATAGTTATCATCTTCATGCTTTCTATCTACCTCCTTATTATGGCTGATGTGTTCTTTGCTACAGAGAAATAGCTAGAATGCTTGCAGATGAACACATGAAACGTGTTGTGATAGTAGATACATCAAATGAAATTGGAGGTGATGGAGATGTCCCTCACTCAGGAATAGGTCGTGCAAGGAGGATGCAAGTTCCCAATGTGAATATGCAGCATAATGTGAGCCTGACCACAATTTTCATTTTGTTCCGCACTATAAATCATGCAACATAAAGATAACTGGTCTCTAGTCTTTCCATTTCATTCTTGGTTGATCTCTGAGCCATATTTAATGTTCTTGTAGGTAATGATTGAAGCAGTTGAAAACCATATGCCAGAAACCATAATAATTGACGAAATTGGGACAGAGCTTGAAGCAATGGCAGCTAGTACCATTGCTCAAAGAGGTGTGCAACTGGTTGGAACAGCACATGGAACGACCATTGAGAATATAATTAAGAACCCCTCTCTTCAAATCCTCGTTGGTGGCATAGAGGTTTAAGTCACACCTTTTCATTTTTGTTCTCTCATACTTCTACAGCTTATGGCATGTCTGCAGAAGCTTTTTATGTTATTATGTGAGAATCCATTTACTCATTGCACCACAGCCCAAAAGACACTGGACCCAATTATAGTCTAATTGTAAAGCTAAACCAGTGCATTTTTAAAAAGGGGAAAAATCTAAAGTTGTAGGTTGCATAATTTTTTTTCCATTAAAAAATCAACTTTTTTCTTAGTGGGACTAGGAGTGAAAGGTTTAATGACTGTTTGGAACCACTGGTGCAAACATATCAACTCCAGTGGCATAATTATCTTATGTCCATTACCTTCTAATGTACTCAGTGAACTCAACATATCAGGCAATATGGAATGAAATTTTTTTCCACATCACCCTCTAGGTACAGCTATCGGTCTTGGACTTCAAGAAAGAGACTTTTAGATACCATCCTTATATTGCTTAATTGGTGATGAGTTCCAATAGAACTGTAAAACTATCAGTATGATTTCAACTTTAATAAGTTATATGTAGGTCTATATTTTGTTCTGATATTTTTCTACTAGTTTTATATATTTGTATGCTAGATGCTGTTCATTCTGCAAATCCAAATGGTCCTGGTCCAATTTCAACCTTTTAATGGCATGTTTTAATTATGGTATAAAGTGAAACAATTAATCGTGAAACTCAATAACAAAAAGTGAAAGAAGAAAAGGAAAACTATTGCTGTTATTTTTTTCTTTTTTTCTTGAAGATAGAAGAGGGAAGCCAATGCTTTTAGTTATCAAGTCGAAAATTATTGTGAAAAATTTCAGTCGGCATTGCTAGAAAACTGTGTGCAAGGCATTGTCCTGATATTATGTACAGTTCATTGCAAGCAGACTAGAGTGCAAAATTAACCCAGGGGTGTTGAAGTAGGATATGATCTTCACTAGTTTAGAGGATCTGTGATGTCCAGACAGCAAATCCTAATGGTCCCTCTTCACTTTTAACTAAACAAAGACAACTTTTACAGACAATTTAAAAGTGAAACAATCTATCCTGAAACTCAATAACTAGTAAGTGGTGAAAAAAAAAAAGAAAAAAAAAAGAGGGAAACCAACTCAGCTCTATCATTGGGACCTGCTTGCAGAGTGTTACACTTGGTGACGAAGAAGCGAGGAAAAGAAAAGTGCAGAAGACAATACTTGAGAGGAAATGTCCTTCCACATTTACATGTGCTGTTGAGATGATCTCAAGAACTGAGTGTCATGTTCATCACAGACTAGAAGCAACTGTAGATGCTATTTTGGCAGGTATTTTAGCTACGCCACACCCTTTACCTTGTAGGTTGCAATGCTGGTTTGTATCTGAACATTTTGAGGAAACAGTTAATTTAGAGTTTAGTATTTTCTGCCAAATAGGGAGACCCCCTCCATTTGATGTTCGTAAAATGGCTCCAAAAGCTGTCGAGTCTTCAAATGCTGTTGTGGTTCCTGAGAAATGCAATGGGGAATCATCCGTGTTCACTATTAGACAGCACCTGGAAGCTGAGGCAGAGCATGATGAAGATGCTGTGGATAGCACTGCACAAAATGTCAATAGAGATAGTAACAAAAAATCTTCCACAAGCAAGAAGATTTCTCCAGTTCAGGTGTACACTTACAAGGTAATAGCTATCCCATTTGACATTATATGAATGAAATCATCTTGTTGCCTGTTTTGATCTTGAAATTGGTTTTAATGATGCAAGTCTATGTTTTCTCAAAAAAAAAAAAAAAAAAATGATGCAAGTATATGTCACCTGATGATGTAAGCATTTCAAGTCAAAATTATATCTGAGAACGGAGATTTAGATAATTACGTTCTTCTACTATGCTAGATCTTGGGTGCCGATCTGCTGCAAGTTGTGGAAGTCATGGGACTGGAGGACCACATAGATGTGACAGATGATATTACAACTGCAAATGCTATCCTTGCATCAAGTTCTGAGTTGACCCAAAATTCATGGATACGTGGGGTTGCAAAATTTTACCACATACCAGTATTTGTTATCAAGGTACCACACTGCCTTTTTTTCTTCTGTTAGGAAGTATTTGATACAAAAAAAAAAACGTGACGCTTGCTTTGTGCACATGGCATATGTGGTAGCACTTACCATTTATGGAATAGCACCTGTGATGGGCATCAGCATTCACCATTTACAGAATAACACCAGTAAAAAGCATGAATCCAAATTCTCATCCTTTGAAAGTCCTGGCTATTGGAGAAGACTCCAGAGGATGATGGCAGAGTTGTGAGGGTTGTCAGTCGATGAGATTTTTTAGCATGACCTCTTTGAGGAAAACTAGTTTGTCGTAGGGGCAAATTGGAACGGGTTAAATAGGGAATGCATCCCATCAAGGGCATAGCTAGCTTGGTGGCTAAGGGGGCCATAGCCCCCGAAAGATTTTAAAAATTCCTCTACAAATGATCTATTTTAGAATTTTGACTTCCTTTTCTAGATTGACTAACTACCTATTTTTAAAATTTTGGCCTCCAGACTTTCACGTAATCAAGATCTCCTATGTGGGAAAGTAAAATAGAAAAAGGCATAACATAAAGGACCTTTAGAAGAGAAAGAGATGACAAACTCTCCATTGATTAATTTCTTTGTAGAAGTTGGCCATTAGCTCTTATTAATGAAGATTGAAGAAGCAATCCCACATAAAATTTAGCAAAAAAGAGATTTTGTGGCAGTATTTGGTTTATGGTCAACGAGATATGGGCTTTGATTTGTCACTGTTTTTTTCTTATCAAAATTAGTAAAAGTTATCTACTTTCTAAATTTTGTTGTTGTTCTCTTGTTGTATCCATAATGGTGTGTAGACTGTTGAAACAATCTTGGATATTTTGCATCTTGATAGCTTTTTTTACTATTTGACAGTCTTTTTTGTCGGTTTTTAAAATCACATAATGCACGAAAAATCATGTGAAAGTTTTTTTAGTGCAACATATTCTTTAAGTTAACCTTGGCCACCCTAGGACTAAAATTCTAGCTACGCCCTTGCATCCTATCACTGCTTAAGGTTGGGATGGGGAAGACAATCCGCCCGTGGTGAAGGGTTGGGGTAGAGTGAGAAGTACCCCACTGGGATGTGGTGCCGACTGGTTCCTGTAAACTCTCCTCTTGGGTTTAGTATTCTTATGTTTGTTCTTTTTAACATTAGTAACATAATATCATGTAACTCTTACAGCATCCGATGGAAATAAGAGCTCTATCTTATGATCTCAACAGATCCTGAAGGGTTCCACCGGAAAGGTCTCTTAGGTTACTACATCTCTGAACATATGCAATGACATATCATTTAGTCCTTTCTTTTTCAAATTGCAGACGAATACGATGGCTCAAATAGTGAAGGCGATTCGCATGATTCTTAAGATGGATTCACTTGGGTCTGCACCCCTCAACCAATCACCAAATGGCATTGAAATTGAAGAAGATGCTCCTAATAGAAAACCATCTCTGGAGGAGATTGATGCATTGGAGGTGGTCCACCTTATCTCAAATCCTCTCTTATGTTTTCTTTAGTTTTAAGTGTTCATGCTGGGCCGTATTTCTGTTCAAAAAATTTCTTTGGTTCCATTTTGGTTATTAGTTTCAATCTTTTGGATTCTAAACTTGTGCAGGTTTTGGAATGTCTGAGATTAATTTGGAAATTTTCTGTTTGTCATTAGGAGGTTCGTCTGGCAATAGAATACATTGTAATCCCTGGTGGTGAGCCCGTTGAGCTCCTGCCGCGCCGGTCTGAAATCGTTGCCAGGCAGCTGGAGCTTGTGGAGAGCTATCAGTTATCTGCAGAAAATTCTGGGTCAGAGTCGAATCCGCGGTTACAAATTCTTCCACACAGATTAAACAAGAACAACCTTGTTAAACATTCTGGATCTCAATCACTATTGGGCTTCAACTCAGTAACTGGCAACAGTGGAACCAGTGTGACACGCCTTCCCTGGTTACCTCAATAATATTTGATTAGTGGATCCCCTTGTAATTTATGTGAAAGCCCTCTCATTTGTGTATAATCCAGTGTACATATAATGTACTCACTTTTGTATTTTGTAAGAAAATGCTAATCAATAAGTCAAAATCATTTCATGGAAGTGAAAGTCCACTCCTATTAGTCCCTTAGAACGTTAACAAAAATTCAATTATTATGTGTCATCATCCTCACGATCAGTAGTAGCAACCGATCACTACTTCAATTGTGCCCCGACATCTATGAGGGTTTAGGGTTTAGGATTTAATTTTTACGCTGTTCAACTTCTCCTCTTCTTCTCTTCTCATCTTTGTATTCGTGGTACCATTTCATCCTTTTTTTTAAAGTTAATATATATATTTTAAAAAAAATTAAGTTAATGAATATGATTTTAAATTTTATTTAGATTATAAACAAACATGTACGAGGATTTAGGGTTTAGAGTTTAGGATTTAAACCTTTTTTTTTACGCTTTTCCACTCATCCTCCTATCCTCGTCTTTGTATATGTGGCACCATTTCATCTTTTTTTGTTTAAGTTAATTTTTTATTTATTTTAAGATATTTTATATGATTTAAATATTCATTCAGATTTTTTAAAAAATTATTTTTCATCAAATAACTTATTATCCAAAGTATTTTTAATGAAAAACTGTATTTCAATACATATACATATATAAAGGGTAGTATGGTAATAAAGCTTCACACGTCGATGTTGAGAAAGCCTGTCCCCACTTGGAATCCTTGTGAACCGTGGTTTTTCCCTTTCGGCTGATTGGGTCGGCGTGCATTCCCTTTAACCCGGCCAGTGTGGACCCTAATCTTAGGACGGACTCCTATAAAGAAAAAAAAAAAAAACCGCTATAAAAGGATTCTGCCTGGAGCCGCTATAAAGAAAAAAATAAAAAACCTAGGGTTTCGATTGTGCAAGGGAAACGGAGTTTCTGGTTGCACTTCGGACGAGCGTGGGAGATAGTTAGTCTTTATCTTCTGTTTCTTTGTTTATCTGATATTTGCGAAGAGAATCCAAGCCAACCTCTTTGAATGGTTCTCAGTTCCTTAGGATTTCTAATTGTTTTTCATTATTTAATTTTTAATTTTTTTTTTCAAGGTACTGTTTTATGGGAGGTAAAGAAGAGATGCGCATATTTGTCGGGGGTTTGTCATGGGATACCTCGGAGCGGCAGCTCCAGGATGCATTCAGCCGTTTTGGCAAAGTTATCGAGGCTCAGGTAGGGCCTCGTTATCACTCTTGATATTTAGTTATGAAAAGTTTTTTTTTTTTTTAATACGTGGAAGTGACAAAAATTACCGATTCATGTTCTAGCTCTTATGGACCTTAATTTGGAGTACAGGAGTAGACTCTTTTTTCCTGTATACATGATAAACCGTTGAATGAATTTTGCTGGATAACTGTGCTAGAAACCTATGTCAATGTTATGATTTACTCAATGATTTAAATCATTATTTTGAATAGCTTTATTGTTTTTACCGACAGAGTCAAAGGTCTAAGTTAAATTTCGAAAAATACTACTCAGGGTTTTCGTGAAACAGAGAATATTGCAAGTTTGAGTCATTTGAGAGGATATGTAAAAAATTAACTGGTTGTGTTAATAGCTGCCACTGTTCTGTATATCTTGAAGTGATGCATTATGCTGGTTGCTCAAGTGATTGACAATAAATTTTGATTTGTGATCAAGTATATCTGTATTTTGAGCATTTCATCCTGAATTCATTGAGTATGCATAACATCACGTTTATTTTTTTCTTGTCTGTTTTTTCTCTCAATTATATTAATTCTCTCTCTTTTTTCTTTTGCCTTTGTCTTCTTAGAATGATGCTTATGATCTCTTGGGATGTTTTAGATGGTTTTTATTGAGAGATATTGGTCAGTTGGATACCAAGTTGCTAGTGATCGATATCATTTGTGTGATGATGTTTTATTTGGATGTTTGCATTCTGAGATGCTCAAGCTGAGTAGTATCTGCAAAAGGAATTTAGTTTGGGGCTTGTTAGATATGTTTAGTTTTTCCAAAGATGCGGCCATGGTAGGTACAACTTTTTTGGCATGGTTATGGTTTTTCGAATGTAGCTTTCTGCGGAGAGCTATCTGTCAAGCGAAAATTTCATGTGTGATATAGCAGTTGGTAGCCCTGACAGCAAGGCAAGAGCCATGTGGGTTTGGGAAAAGTAAAGGTTGCTGTGTGTGTATTTTTCCTTTCTCTTGCACAGGTTCCAGAAGGCATATCTATCACTAAAAGTGACATTTCGTGATTGCTGTGTGGGGATTCTTCTTAGTGACTTGTTTGATCATCAAGTGTTTTGTGGTGCAGTGTCTGTAAGCCAGTGAACATTGTTTTTTGGGGGGGGACTTTGCTTTTGGTAGTTTTGCTAGGGCAAGAGTTTACATGCTTGGCCAGCATTCTGTCAGTCATGCAGAAAGTTCTGGTAGTAGTTGTTGGACAGACAGATCAAGACATCTGTGTGCATAGCAGAGTATCAGCTGCACAATTCCTGCAAGGAAATGCCCCTAAAGATTTCTGTCTGCTGGAGTGCTCGGTGATTGCTGCATGTTATGTGAAAGATCCAGATCCCCTTTTTTGCTTAATGAGTATATTTTGGATTTGCACTTGCATGTTGCTATTATCTCAAATTTTTACCTGCAAAATTACTTTGGTGAATAATTTGTGCGTGTAAAATTTTTTTCCGTGATTCCTCATCCTTATTTTCCATAAGGTGAACCTCGTTAGTGTGAGAACAATCTTTATGAGTTGCTTCTGGCAACTGCAGTGCTCTGTGGGCAACTGAGATAATAAGCTTTCAAGCATTGAATGCAGAGCCTGATTTAGTCCAATGAGTTACATCCACTTGCATACAGCAGGACGGCCTTGTCTCTCTTTGGTCATGGATATATTTGTCTCTACATTAACTACTCTGTGGACTGCAGTAGCTTTTTTATTTCTCTGCTGTTTGAAGTTGCTGAAAATGTGAGAATCATCAAATTGAGTTAAACTAAGTGTTCTCTCTGCATGTGTCAAGAGTGAAGAATTGTTTCCAGCTGTTTGAGACTTATGGTACTGGCTGTCTTCAAGAGAAAACAAAAATAAAAGGAAGACTGGAGGAACATGGTGTTGGATGTGTATTGTAATGAAAGGTCTCCAGCTGCATTTGAAGGCAGATCAGCCATGTAACCATTGTGATGGTGTTTCATCTGGGCGGATGAGAATTCCTAGTTGATGACCCAGAGATTCTTTACCCCATTCTTTCATGGAGTTGAACAGAATGCCTAGCTAGTTTTATTTGGATGTTTGCATTCTGAGATGCTCAAGCTGAGTAGTATCTGCAAAAGGAATTTAGTCTGGGGCTTGTTAGATATGTTTAGATTTTCCGAAGATGCAGCCACGGTATGTACAACTTTTTTTGGCACGGTTATGGTTTTCCGAATGTAGCTTTCTGCAGAGAGCTATCTGTCAAGCGAAAATTTCATGCGTGATATAGCAGTTGGTAGGCCTGACAGCAAGGCAAGAGCCATGTGGGTTGGGAAAAGTAAAGGTTGCTGTGTGTAGGGTTAATGATCACCATTGGAGTTTGGCAAAATTCTGTTTATCCCATCTTAAGAGCATTTAATAATCTCATTCCTTTTCTATGTTTACTATTATTATTATTATTATTATTATTTTAAAAAACTCCTGAGTGTTGGTTTTTAATTTGTATTTATACTTAAACGTCAACCTTCTTGTCAAGTTTTTGTTGAAGTGGAGAATCGATTGTGCAATGTCATCTCTAATAGACAGCATGCCATGCTTTTTGTCAGATAAGAGTGGCTACGTTTACGTATACTCTTACTTCTGAATACCCAGCTACTTTCAAGTATAAATTATCTAGTCTGGAGATAATATGTGGACAGTGACAATCGAAGCCCACTGTTGACCCTCTGTTGGTTTTGTGTCTTTATCATCAAGTTGAGCTTGGCAGACTTCGTGCAGCTTGTATTATTTGAGCACTGCTGTTATTTGACAAGTTAGCCTCTTTGCCCTATCTGGAGGGATCAAAACTGGTTAGAAGAATCTGTGAATGTCTTTCTGCATTGCAGAACTTTTACCAGAGAACTGCCTTGTCAGATTTTGTGCCAAGGTGCATTGAACTCTGAATGCAATGCATACTGTGGAATTGAGATGCATATTGAGACCCAATGCAAATATAGAGAGGGCTATTTGCCTAGTTTTCAGCAAGATGTGACTATGGATCTTGTGGTTCTTTTTGAGTGCTGACTAAGAAGTGGTTGAACATGAAGTCGTGCACATGATTACTGGGTCAAATTTATCTGCAGTTAAAGCAATTGTTGGATGGTTTTTTGCTGTTACAAGTTACCAAAAATTTGGCAATTTTGATCAAGCCCTTACTCATATCAACAAAGTATAATGCATTCATGGTTCTAAATTGCTATGGCAAACATTGCATTTTGATTCTGAATAGGTATGTTATTTTTTTGTCTATGTTCTTAATAGTGGAGGGTCCTTATTGACATTTAAGTTGCTTTGTAGTTAGGTTGACTGTATTTTAAATTTTAAATATCCTTTCATATCTTTTAATAAGACATGTAATCCCAATGGCATGTGACCTTCTGTGCTGCTGCTAGTTCTATTGAAGTATGCGAATTTTTTTGTGCTGGAGGTTTGACATACTTGTTTAATGCAACCACTATAAAAAGTATTTAGAAGAGCTGTCTATATGTGCTGAACTGCCATTGCTTTTCATTTTTCCTTCCATCATGTATTGAAGAAAATGAAAAAGGAAATTACTTTTTTCTTTGTTGTTTTAGTTTTTTGTATCTCGTGTTGTTATAATGTTTTAGTTGCTTAGTTTCTGGTGTTATAAGACTTTTAGAGAAATGGTGGGTCACACTTTCCAAGAATTGGTGAATCGTAAGAAGTGTTAAACTTCTTGGCTTTGATGATTTTTATCTAGAAGACATGTACATAGAAGAAGAGGTGATTTATAATCTAAGTTAGTGGATGATTCATGTGCTGTTAGTGGTGAGTGAAGTTAGTTCCACATGCCCCTCATTGTCTTTTTTTTTTTTTTTTTTTGGAAAGGGCCAGAAGGTCACAAAAGACTAGGTCAAAAAATTGTACTGGGAAATTATTCATGGTAGTGACAGTAGTAAGTGGTCTATATTAAAAAATACTCAGTGAACCCTACACTTTGTGTTTCCCAAATAGTGAAGAATTTGCATGTGTATTGAAGTTTGATATATTACTAAGCTAACTATTTCATGGTATGGTATACTTGCTAAAATAGATTGCATCGAGAGGAAGGTCACGTGGAAAACAATTTGAATAAACTGCATTCAGTTGACCATAGCATTAACTTTTTGCTTGCAATGGTAGACTTGCCTATATAAGTGCATGTAGACAAAGCTGATACATTACTATTTGAATTGTTTGTATTGAGTCCATTGCTAAAGCGTTAACTCAAATCTTTGTCATCATACGCTCTTTTTACACCAATACTTGAGATCTGAAAGACTCAATTAAGTTCTGAACCCTGTCCAAGAAAACTATTGAGCTGCTCTGGTCAAGTAATTATCTTCCTCATATTTATTGTTGCCTGCTGTCTGCTCTTGTATTCTTAGAATCTATTCTTGTGTAGATCATGCTGGATAGGGATACAGGACGTCCTCGTGGGTTTGGCTTTGTGACCTTTTCAGACCAAAGGGCTATGGAAGATGCTATCAGCGAGATGCATGGGAGGGAGCTTAGTGGTAGGGTGATATCTGTCAATAAAGCGCAGCCTAAGCTCAGCTCTGCTGATGATGATGACTATGGTGGGGGTGGTGGGTACTCTGGCAGTGGAAGAAGCAACTATGGTGGTGGTGGAGATAGGGGGTTAGGTCGAAGTGATTGCTTCAAATGTGGTCGCCCAGGGCATTGGGCACGTGAATGCCCTTCAGGCGGCGGTGGTGGTGGTGGTGGTGGTGGTGGGGGAGGTCGGTTCTCATCCCGTTCTAGATTTGGTGGTGGTGGTGGCCGGGGGGATCGCTTTGGAGGTGACCGTTTTAATGATCATTACATTGATGATCGCTATGATGGTTCTGCTGGTGGGGGGCGGTATGGGGATAGAGATAGGATTGACAGCAGAGACAGGTACAGTGGGGGTGGAGGCCGTGACCGGTATGCAGGAGATCGTTACCCTCCTGGTGGAGACCGTTTTGCTAGTGATCGCTATGGGGGGACAGATAGGTACCCTCAGAATGGATATGGCAAGGGGAGAGGTGGTTATGATCGGGATGGAGGTCCAAGGAGTGGTGGCAGTGACAGGTATGGTGGTGGTGGTGGTGGTCCTACACGATATGACGGTGGGGGCTACAGGGAAAGGCCAGGGCCCTATGATCGTCCAAGCAGGGGCGGACGTCCATCTTCCTATGATGATCGATATTAAAAGTTAAGACTACTCAAAAAGTTTGTTCACAAGATCGTAGGTAGGTTACCTTGTTTTAGTTAGCTACATGTTACCCCTTGGAGTTTTACAATGGATGGTTCGTTCGTCTGTTTAACATATTTTGGTCCGTTTTCGTCTGGATGGAGGAATTATTTAAGAAATGGTATCAGTTGTTAAGAATTAGTTGTGCATGTAACATATTGAAACGTGTTACTTTTTTTTTTTTTTATCGGTTACAGATATTATCCCCTAACCATTCTCACTTTGTTTTGCCGTTCAGTCATGCTATGTGAATCTGATTTTCTAATGTGAGTAAATTTACGTTCCAAAGATCGCCATTTTTTTCCTTTTGATAAGCAAAGATCACCAAAATGTCGAAGAAGGCTCCTGTAATTGATTAGGAAAATTTGGAAGAACGACTCTGTATTGGCGTTCGTATAAGTGATGGCATTGGATTGCAATCGAACTGGTTGTTCTTAATTTAGTATCCCTGTAGTGATTGAGTAACTCATTAGAGGAGTCCATTTCCTGACATTAAATATTACAAAGTGAGAATAATGCAGTGTTTTCGGTATTTGTTGGTGCACCTTGCGAAGAACAATGGAGGCCAATTTTCTTTCCAGTCTTACTTCAAGGTTCCATTTAATCCTCTGGATCCAAATAATGACACGAACGACTTTGTTGATGGAAGTGGATTTAGCCATACTTAAAAATACTTAATGAAAGAATAGACAATAAAGGAACTAAGCTCAAATTCAAGTTCCATTATCCAAATGATCATTTACACGTTCCCAAATAACATTTGCTGGCTTTCTATTTTTACCTGCTTCAAGATGGGAAAATTCCAGGAACTCGAGGAAGAGCTGGGATGTCCGCCACTTTAATCTCGTTCCTGTAAACCCGTATGACCAGTTGTGAAAATGTCCAAATTTGAGTATTGACCCTCGAAGACATTCTCATCCATTTCTGTTCTTGTGGTATTTATTCTCCCATGGAACGGGAAAATAAGCCGGTGATGTATCTCATTCTGTGAATCTTTACTCTTTCTTGCTTGCGAGACGCAGAGAAGGCAACTGAAGCGTGGGAAAATCAGAGCTAGTCGACGGCAGCCATGGCTGCGCCAAGTGGGTTGATGTTGGCGCTGCAGGTTATCAAAGGGCGATGGTTCATGGTCTTCGCCTGTTTGCTGATCATGGAGGTCGCAGGCGCGAGTTACATTTTCGGCATCTATTCAGAGGAGATTAAGAAGAAGTTAGGCTATAACCAGCAGACATTGGGCACGATAAGCTTCTTCAAGGATCTTGGTAGCAACCTCGGCGTCGTCTCTGGTCTCATCCAGGAGGTGTCGGCGCCATGGCTGGTGCTCTTGATGGGCGCCGGAATGAACTTGTCTGGGTACCTCATGATTTGGCTGGCGGTCACCGGTCGCACGGCCACCCCTCAGGTGTGGCAGATGTGTCTGTACATTTTCCTGGGATCAAACTCCCAGGCCTTCGCCAACACAGGAGCCCTCGTCACCTGCGTAAAGAACTTCCCTCGGAGTCGAGGCGTCGTGCTGGGTCTCCTCAAGGGTCTCATGGGTCTCAGCGGCGCCATCCTCACGCAGCTTTACCACGCATTCTATGGAGACGATGCCGAGGCTCTCATCCTCCTCATCGGGTGGCTGCCCACCGCCATTTCTATTTTCTTCGTTTTCTCGATCAGAGAAATAAAGGCCTCCCGGATACCGAACGAGATAGAGGTGTTCTACAAATTCCTCTATATTGTCCTTGTCCTCGTCGCTTATCTCATGACGATCATTATTATCCAGAAAGAGATCAAGTTCTCCATGTTGAAATACCAGATCAGTGCTGCCATCGTTATGGTGTTGGTCTTCCTACCCCTCGTTTTGGTCATCAAAGAGGAGTTGTCCATTATCAGAAACACGAACCAGTCTACTGCGAATGCCGACTCAGCATCCATAAACGTTGAAATCGAAAAGCCGCGATCCTTAGCGAAATTATCATCGGCCGCTTCTGCTTCTGAAGAGCAGCAAAACAAGACTGCTATGGCCCGAATCCTCGATGCATTCAGACCCCCACCCAGAGGGGAAGACTACACAATCCTCCAAGCTCTCGTGAGCTTAGACATGATTACTCTATTCATCACATCAATATGCGGGATCGGTGGGACATTGGCCGCCATGGACAATCTGGGTCAGATCGGAAGATCTTTGGGTTACCCTCCTCACGGCGTCAGCACCTGTATCTCTCTCATGAGCATCTGGAATTGCCTGGGCAGGCTGACATCCGGCTTCGTCTCAGAGACCTTGCTCAACAGACACAAAGTGCCTAGACCTCTGATTCTAACCATCGTCCTTCTCATCGCTATCGTGGGACATCTCCTCATTGCATTCGCTCCACCCGAGTCCCTCTACATTGCGTCCGTCATCATCGGCTTCAGCTTCGGTGCCCAGTGGCCATTACTATTCGCCATCATTTCTGAGATCTTTGGCCTCAAATACTACTCCACCTTGTACAATTTCGGCGGCATGGCAAGCCCGGTGGGTTCCTACATACTCAATGTTCTGGTCACGGGACAACTGTACGATAAGGTGGCCTTAAGGCAGAGGACTCAAACAGGCGTCATAACCCCTGAGCTGAACTGCACTGGTGTCGAGTGTTTCAAGCTCTCCTTCCTCATTGTAGCAGGAGTGACGGTTTTTGGAGCTGCAGTTTCCTGTATATTGGTGGCAAGAACCTTTTCATTCTATCGAAGGGATATCTACGCCAAGTTCAGAGAACCAACGGGCGAGGAGGTACAGAAGACTGAGATGGACTAGGGCTCAATCTCGAAGGACGTAGAGGATAGTAGCAAATAGAAACAAAGAAAGAAGAAGATACAAGAAAAAGTTTTTTTTTTTTTTTTAAAAGCAATTTTGTTGGAAGGCAGACCAAATCCGCTCTACCGAGTGCCTGTCTTGATTCAATTGGATTAATCCATGAAAGGATAGAGTCACATTCCATGAAACGCAGGTGAAGAGAGCTCCAGTCACGTCTCCAAAGCCAAAATGCGACGTGTCTGGTATTTTTGTTTGGATCCGTTGTTAAGGGAATTTTCCTAAAATACCCATTTAAAATAAATTATTTTCAAAAACACCCGCGTCATCAAAATATTTTTAAAACTATCCGACTTTGACCAGTCAAATACCTATGTGTGCAGTCAAAAGTAACACGTAAGCTTTGATTGCTTATGTGTCACCATGTCATCAGTGCAATAAACAAATATCGACACATCTCTGCCACATCATCTACCATATAAGCTGCCACATCATTAAATGAAAAAATTGAATAATTTTTTTTTAAAATAAAAAATCAGATACATTTTTTATTACCTAATATCTACAATATTGGACATTTATCTTTGGGAAAAATAATAAATTTTATGTCTCGAAGCCAAAATTAGAAAAACCAAAATTATTAATAATTTTGATTACTTAAAAGTAATTTGGTTTGTATATTAATTATTTGACAAATAAAATTTTAAAATTCTACTTAAAACCATGATAAATCTAATAAAAACCTATAGAAATGAAAATAATATGATTAATCATGTTAACATATTAATTAATATATATTAAATTATTTTCAAGCAAGTATTTTTAAACTAAATCATCACTATTTATAAAGAGAGGCTTTTTTTACTTGCATACGGAGAAAGAATATTTATAAAATGAAATTTATTAAATAAATAATAAAATGGTAAATTAATAAATATTTACAAAATATTAATATTTTTATTTATGTTACTTTTTTATAACAGAATAAAATAGTAAAATAAATAATTAGTTATAATTACCACCCTTAGCGAATCGAGCCTACAGATTGAAAAGGGTTTAGTGAAGTCTATGAAGGTTAAAATATTGAACAGAACAATAGATCGGATTCCGTCGTTTTTAAGGATTGGAAAACGTCATGCAATAAAACACTATTCATCCATTTGAACTACCATGACTGATCTCATCACATTTGAAATGTTCAAAGCAAGGTTTGTCGCCAAAGGATATACTCAAACCTACAGGATCGATTATATGGAGACATTCACATTAGTAGCCAGGACCAATACTGTTTGGATTCTACTATCTCCGGTTGTGAATCTTGACTGATCCTTTTATCAGTTTGATATTAAAAATGCATTTTTGAACGGAGATCTCCGAGAATAAGTATATATGAAATTATCTCCTGGATGTATTATGTAAACCAAAGGATGCAAACAAGTATCAGATATAATCAAAACAACTCAGATCATACTCTCTTCCTAAAATCTAACAAAGAGGTCATCACAACTCTTATTGTGTATGTTGATGATATGATAGTAATTGGGAATGATCTAGAAGAAAATAAATCATTGCCAGAGAGTTTGAAATGAAAGATCTTGGCTACTTAAAATATTTTCTTGGTATTGAAGTGTCAAGATCAAAGGAAGAAAATTTTCATTTCAACGAAAATATGTTTTGGACTTGTTGAAGGAAACTGGTAGGATAACATGCAGTCTAGTCAGTACTCTATAAAGAAAATCTAAAACTGGGAACATATTTAGATCAAGTCCCTGCTAACAGAGATTAGTCAAAAGGTTAATGTATCTTGCACATACTAGACTAGATTTAGCTTATGTACTAAGTGTGGTTAGTCAATTTATACACTCTCCAAGTGAAGAACATAAGAATGTCGTCAACGTATCTTGCGCTACTTGAAATCATCTCCAGCGAAAGAAATTTTATTTAAAAAATGAGGGGATTTGAAAATTGAAGGTTATACCGATGTCGATTGGGTTGGGTCAATAGAGAATCGATGATCTATATCTGGATATTTTACATTTGTAGGTGAAAATTTGGTCACTTGGAGAAGTAAGAAATAAGAGGTGGTGGTTAGATCGTCAGCTGAAGTCGAATACAGGGGAATGGCCAAGGCAATATGTGAATTATTATGGATAAAAAATATCATACAAGAGTTACACATTGAGCAGACAAGTCCTATGAAATTATACTGTGATAGTAAGGCAGCATGTGATATTGCCCACAACCAAGTCCAACATGATAGAACTAAACATGTCGAAGTTGATAGGTACTTTATTAAGGAAAAGTTAGAAGCAAGAATCATTGAAATCCCTCATGTTCGGTCTCAAGATCAGCTTGCTGATGTGCTGACCAAGGCAGTATCTTACCGAAGTTTTAACAATTGTCTCGACAAGTTGGGCATGAGTATTAAGATTTCTTCCCTTACGAAGAAAAATAATTTTGCCTTCTCAATACATATTCTGTAATCTCTGTAATTACGTGATTTTTGTTAATCACTCTTAAACTATCCATGTATAGTTTATAAAACGGCTATTTAAGTCGACGATGTGAATGAGAAAATATGAAAGAAATTGAAGTCTTATTTTTAAGTCTGAGTTCCTCTAAGGCTATGTCAGTCTAGATATTTTTTCAATCCTTGATTAACAATTTCTCCACCATTGTCACTGTAGAGAGTTTGTATTGTAGAAGGGTACTGAGTGGCTATCATTCTGTTAAATTGTTTGAACAACGAACTAACTCCACTTTTTGATTTGATTAAGTCAATCCAAGTCATACGGGTGTGATCATCAATAAAGGAAACAAACCATCGTTTATCACTAAGAGAGGCTATATTTGCTAGACCCCATACATCAAAGTGGATAATCATAAAATGTGTTGGACTCTTATTCATGCTTATTTGAAATGGAACATAATGGCTTTTAGCCAATTCACATACCTCACACTTAAGATTTGAAACAGATAATCTAACAAAGAGTTTTGGAAACAGTTTCTTTAAATAACTAAAGATGAGTGACCCAACCTTTTATGCCATAACCAAATCTCAGATTCTGTAGATTTATTCACGGAGAATGTTTGAGCTAACTGATGAGAACTCTCTGGCTTCAGATCAAGGTAATAGAGTTTTCCCCTTCTAATACCATAACCAATTGTCTTCCGAGTTCGAATGTCCTTAAACACACAACGGTTAGGCAGAGTGCCAGTTATTTGAGTCACTGATAATAAATTGACAACTAATACAGAATCAAGACTCAGATTTTTAGTGAGGGTGATGGAACCTTCTCCAATAACGTGAGGAGTACCATTTGTTGTAGATACGATATGTTATTCAGATGGTTTCATAATTTTAACATGATAATTATCAAATGTCATATGATCAGTAGCACCAAAATAAATTATCCATTCACTATTTCTACTAAGAGCAGAAGTATTAAGAACCTTACCAGATGTAGCAGAGGTGGAGGGTTCTGCTACTACAACGGAAACGTAATTATTTGGTTTAGCGTTCCCTTTGCGAGGCGCTTTGGTAGGATCCCACCATTCTGGATATCCAATAAGTTCATAACATTTTGACTTTTGTATGCCCAGTCTTACCACAATGAGTACAAATACGTTTTGGTTTTGATTCCTTCGACATGATGCAAGAAGATCGTTGGGTTGACCCGGTTTGGCCTTTAATTTTTGTTTGGCCTATCACTGGGTTGATCCGGTTTGGGTTTTGCTCCGGTCCGCTGGGTTGACCCGGTTTTGGGTCTCAGTCAGGTCCGAGTCCGGGTCGCTCGACGAATCAAATTCACGGGACCTAAGTTAAGAAATCGATTTTTTTCGTACTAGCGTCTTCGTTCACGGCGACGACAATGCAATGCGTCTCCTTCTTCGCTGGGCTGGTGGTGCGATCGTTGGCAGCGTTTGGAAGTTCTGTCAAAGTGGGGTGACGATGTCGGTGACGGAGATCAGTGACTTCGTTCACGGTGATGGCAGTGTAGTGCGTCTCCTTCTTCGCCGGGCTGGTGGTGCGATCGTTGGCAGCGTTAGGAAGTTCCGTCAGAGTGGGTGACGACATCGGCGACGGAGATCAGTGACTTTGTTCACGGCGATGGCAGTGTAGTGCGTCTCCTTCTTCACCGAGCTGGTGGTGTGGTCTTCCACGACATTTGAAAGTTGCGCTGAAGTGGGGTAATGGCGACGGCGAAAGAGATGAATTCAGGACAGAGTTGCTGCTTTGTTCTTTGGTGATGGTTCAATAGTTCACGGCAAAACAGAGAGTTGCTACTCTGTTCTTCGGTGACGGGAAGGAGAAGGAGAGAGATTCTCCTGTTCTAATACCAACTTAAGAATAAGAATTCAATTTCTTTCAACAAACTATATGCGGAGAATTTAAGAGTGATTAACAAAAATCAAGTAATTACAGAAATTACATAATATGTATTGAGAAGGTAAAAGTATATTTTTTTATCAGGGAAGAAATCTCAACCGTTGGAGAAAGGAACCGGAGAGAAGGTTGCAAGATTGTGGAGGGGTTCTTTTAATAGAAAGGGAGGGATATTAGTGTTAGTCCACAATGAACTTGAATTGAAGTGAAGAATTGAATTGAACTTAAATGAATTGATTCAACTTCAACTCATCCTTGGGTGTTAGTGTAGACGAGTTCAAGTGCACTGGAAAACAGATTCTAGTGTTAGTGCCCCAAATGAAAAGTATGATATAAACAAGAGAATGAGTAACCTTTTTATAATACACTGAAATAAAATATATACCTAAACAGATAATGTACCAAAATAAATATGGTTACTACACATATAAGTGATTTAACTTGTAATATTAAAATATGTTAATATCATAATTAATAAAAAACTATATTATATTACTTAATGATTATAGTTATTATAAATTTATACAATAATTATGTGTGACTAGAATAAATTATTAAAAATTAATAAAAAAGTAAAAAATAACATAAAAGCATATAGTAAATAAATAAATTATTTTGTAATAACATAAGAAATATTTTAACATTAAACTCACTAATTTAATATAGTAATAAAAAATAAATAAATAAATAAATAAATTAATATAATATATATATATATATATTTATCAATAACATAATATATATTTTTATGTATTAATAATTAATAATATAATGTCCCAAAATTTAAAACCATTGGTTTAATTAATTATAGCAATGAGATAATTAAACCAAAACAATTTATCAAATATTTATTTTAAAAACATTTTAATTATGACTATTAAATAACTAATTTAATATAGTACTTATAAAATAAATATATTAAATAAATAAAAATAATTATTTTATTAAAAAAATATAAATTATTATTCTTATTACGATGGTTTAGTTTTTCCTTAACTTAGGAAAAATTAAACCGTTGTCTTGCTCAACGGCGGGCCAGCAGGCAACGGCGACGGAGGCAGCGCTCCAACGGTATGCCGAGAGTGAGAAGAGAGGGGGGCCGAGGGTCGGCATCCCATGCTCTGCGACGGAGGTTGAGAGGGAGGAAGGCCGATGGGAGGGAGGGAGGGAGAAGAGAAAAAAATAAAAAAAATTGGCCAAATGATCGTGGAGGGGGAGGGGAGATAAGTTGGGAGGCCGAGCCAGGGGGAGGGGAGATAAGTTGGGAGGCCGAGCGTACTCTGCGACAGAGGACGAGAGGGAGGAAGACCAATGGGAGAGAGGGAGGGAGGGAGAAGAGAAAAAAAAAAGTTTTGGTCGAAGGATCGTAGGGGGGGGGAGAGCAACGTGCCATGCGCGATTCAATTGGTTGATTCGCAAAATAGGTAGGAAACCAAATTCTTTTTACTGAGAAAATGAAGTGATGTAATTTAACTTTTACACGATAGTATTTAATGAACTAAATAATGTGAGAGAATTCATGGATTAAACCCCCTAAGTCTGTAAGGTACGCGAGAGAAAGAACAGACATTTCAGCATTGGAAACATCCAATGTAGCATCATTAGTAACGAAGAATATTTGTCGAAGTATTGGAAACACCCAATATAGCATCATTAGTATTGAAGAATATTTGTCAAAAGACGCACTGCCTTTCTTCAATTCGTTCCCCGTGTGCACTTTCGTCCCCAGTATATAAAAGCGTTCGATTCATGTTCTGTTTCCTTCTGCTTTTCGGATTCGACGGGGGAATCGTTTTTGTAACGGTAGCGGTTTTGGAAGGAGACAGAGCATAAGAAAAAAATTAGGGAGGAAATGGATCCATTGAAGGAAGACGAAAAAGAGTACAGCTGGAGGGAGGTGAAGCTGCCGAATTTGATACCGGTCGTGGGGGAGCCGGAGCCGGAGCTGGAGAGAGAGACCGGAGAGAGGAGAAGAGGAAGAGACGTTCTGATAGCTATCGATCACGGTCCCAACAGCAAGCACGCCTTCGACTGGGCTGTCCTTCACTTTTGCAGGCTCGCCGATACAATCCACCTCGTCCATGTCGTCTCCAGTAAATCGCTCTGTCAGACCACTCTAATTCCCTTAAAATTTCCCCATTTTTGGTGCTTCTGATTGCTACCTCCTTACCTGTTTTCCAGGTTTGAAAAGCGAAATGGTTTACGACACGACGCAGGTTCTAATGGAGGAGCTAGCAGTGGAGGCCTTACAGGTCGCGATGGTAAGTTGAAATGTGGAAATCTTAAATTTTTTCTTGGTTTTGATTGTAGACTAGACGATTGATCAAGTGTCAGGTACAATTAATCTCTGTAGATTCAGAAATCTGCTGTTAAGTCGTCTGTGCATGCCTTCTTAATGGTTTTTTCGCTAGGTGAAAAGTGTGGCTCGGATCGTGGAAGGGGATCCAGGGAAGGCCATCTGCAAGGAAGCTGAAAGGTTAAAGCCTGTTGCTGTCGTTATGGGTAGCAGAGGACGGGGTTTGATCCAGAGGTATGATTGCTTTCTCGGAAGTGCTGAGCACTCTTCATATTACTGGGAATCCCCCCTAAATCCATCATTCTGAATCTTAAACTATGATTTGTCACAGAAGGCAAACCCTATCTAGGCATTAGAAAAAAAAAAAAATTGTTTTCTTGGATCTTAAAAACCAGCAAACTGGGGATAATTTTATGTCATTGTTCATTCTTGAATTGTTACTCGTGGGTCTCTTCTTGGATGAATTATAATTGTCCCTGATGAGTAAAAAAATATCCGATCTGTGCATGATCCTCTTCTTTAACATTAACAGATAATACAAGATTGGGTAGAGGATTCGACTATGTGCTAGAATTTCAATCGCATTCAACATAGCTGTCTGGCTGGAAGTTTGTCCAAACGGAGGATTGAATAATATTCGTGGATAGCTACAACTTTGTTTGTAGAAGATCATTGGATACCTGGACAACGTAGATAGAGGTGACTTGTGACAAGTAAATGTCAATTGCAGCACCTACCTTAGCTAGATTTTATGAACCACAGCTTTAAAAGAAAAAAAATGAGCTGCAAAGAATAGTTTACATTCCATTTTTGCAGTTCTTCACGTATGATAGACACATCATATGAGCTTTAATGTTATCTTCTTATTTGTACCTAAGCAATGAGTAGACTTCGTCATTGAATAATAGTCTTCTATGTTGTTGCTAATATGGAAATTGGATTCTGGCTCACAGCCTCTCGCTTTGATTTCAGCGTTTTGCAAGGAAGTGTTGGTGAATACTGCTTCCACAACTGTAAATCTGCTCCCGTTATAATTGTTCCTGGAAAAGTAACATATGGCTGAGTTCTGCTTCCCAGGGTTTGCTCTTCCTTTTTTATTCTTCCGATGGTCACTCTTTCTTTTCTGGGTTCCACAGGATCAGGAGAGTAATCAGTGTTGTAGTCTGCAGAATCAAAGAGAGTTGGGTGGATCTATATGAATTTGCTTTTCTTTGATTTGATTTTTAGTATCTTATGTATATTTGGTCTGACTTGTCCTTACCCATATGGATTTTCCCTTTGTAGTTAATGCTGCTAATATTTGTTTATGATTGGACCAATGATATAAAAACCATCTCCTCCTACGTCAATTTGGGTTTGACTGCCTGTTGACTCGAATTGACATCCATATGATCTAGGAAGTCTTTCTCCTCCCACTCTGCAAATAAGGGCTTTCACCTCTTTTATATGAAACTCCTTTAGTGGCTCTTGCACAATGGAGGACCCCTGGCCCTTTGGGCAGATAGAAGGTAGTCCAAGCAAAGTCTCTTCTAGCAGAAACGAGCCAACAATTTTTTCACTGGAAGAAGCTTAACTTCTTGTAGTGTTGGACACATTGTAAATGCTCTAAAAGAATAATGAACTTAGAATTATACCCAAATATAATTTAGATAAAATAACAAAAATGAAATTTTGGGTCCAACCAAAACAACCTAGGAAGCCATTTATATCAACAAGTACAAGTTCTAACCTACATGAGCTAACATATAGTTTTATATATGTGCCCTTTGAGATATGCCCCAACCAAGGAGAAATTCTTCTCTACTTTCTCACTCTCTGTCTTTTTAATGAGTTATCGTGGTTTAGAGATTACTACTGTTGTCTCTTTAGCCTTTTAGTTTCTTGAATTCCCTCTACATTTCCTCAACCAAGGCTCTCTTAGTATTACTCTTTAGTAGAGACCATGGGGTGGCATCTTCTTTTACTATTAGGTGGTCTTACAAATAGAAAAATTTTAAGGGACTAGGTTACATTGAGGCCACATCCTCACCCTTTTAATAAGTGAGGATAGAAACATTACAAAAAATTCATAGATTGTATAACACACAAAAGTTTAATATATTTTTCTATTTCTAAAGATTGTTCATGTATATGAAGTGTTTTTTTTATCCAAGTAACATATATATTGGAGGAAAATTGAACTGGTAAGGCAATTTTATGTAATTTTATTCGAATAAGGGTGATTTAGTAAATTCCAAATTTAAATTAAAAATATTGCTATTGGACCATATAAAGTATTTTAGCATGCATTTATGTATATATTTGTGAGAATTGTATTGATAAGGCTACTAATCAGGTAATTTGGATGAATGAGGGTATCTTGGTAATGTTCGTTAAAATTTAATAAATATTATAATTCAACCATATAAAGTGTTTCTACCCTTAGAGATATATGTATGTATATATCAAATATTATATCAATAAGGCTTTTAATCAGGTAATTTTAATCAAAATTCTTCATAATTGCAACTAGGCCAATTGCCTAGTTTTTAGCCCAAAATTATGTATTTTAGTAAAAAAAAAAAGGGTAACTCTATTGATAAGGTAATTTTGATCAATTAAAACTTGAGTTAATAGTTAATTTAACGGATTAGTGGATGCCCATTGATTAATAGCACTCCATCTATATTGGACATGATTTGACATCTAGATTAGTCATCAATTAATTGAAATGTTTAATAAAAGCCTAATGGATGATTCAATTTACTACTTAGACAAACCTCACATGCAAATTCAGTTATCTTCTTAGATATGAATTGACATATAGACGGATATGGATTAATTATTGAACTACTTGACCAATTCGACTGAAAGACTCCACTGAGGAGGTAGGATATTAAAACATAATATTTAATGTTCGAATAAGACACCATCAAGTATATGGATTAATGAACATGAATCGATAAATGGATTGTTATCAGTTAAACCTTCTAACCTTCTATTGTAAATGATTAATCAAAATTAAGAGATTTTTCAACTAATAACCACTAAAGTATAAATTAAATGAGATATAAATTGTAGGCTCAATAATGTAAGTATTCTGCTCTTATGCCCAAAATTTCTAAACAAATCTATATAAAATTCATAAAACGAAAACGGAAGCTAAAATATATTACCTCCAGCCATGATAGACAGATTCCAGGAAGTCTTATTGACGGAGAACACAAACTTCTTTTGCTAGAGGAGATCCATTTTCCCTACAACTTTTCAAACGCTTTTTCCATTAAAAGACAAGAAATTGTTCCTGCATATAAGAAAATGGAAGGTTTAAACAAAGCCGCCATCTCTGTGAGTGAGACGGTATTATGTGATTCAAAGGAGTTGAAAAAGAAAAAAAAGTCACCTGGGCATCTTTATAGGAATCTGAATCTCTAGTTCTAACAGATGATGTGAAGAGACTCGCAGTGAGCTATTACATCAACGACGGATAAAGCGATAATCATTGTCACTATCGCTTCCGGTTTCCACGCTCGAATTCAACGTCTTCATCTGTCATCTCCCTCTTTCCGACTCCAGAAAGCCAATACCAAGAAAGATTCAATTGAACGAACAAATTCTCTACTATCAATTTTTCACAGTAGGAAGGAATCTCCGTAATACAGAGCCAGTTAGAGATAACATAGCAGCTGTCCTCTACCCATTACTAAATCAGCTTCTCTTCGATAGTTATATGCCTTAAAGAAGCTTTAAACTACTCCAGATAAGACCCGTAAGTCAACTACGTATAAAGAAGCGAACATTAATGGTGACGATGTTCAATCTTTCGCTTGCGATTCTTCTCTGTTTAGTCGCGAGGTGTCGTCAGGAATCATAATTGGGTTCGTATGGACGCCTGGAACGTCTCTCCTGCAACAAGTCTAATAAAATTCGTATCACGGAGGAAGAATCCCAAGGGATACGGAAACGAGGCGAAAACATCTTTCATGTCTAAACGATCTTTGTTTACCAATTAATTGAATCTGGAACTGGGGAGATATATAAAAAATTCAACATAATAATAACAATAATAAATAAATAAATAAAAGAACAGGAACGAAGTCAAAGGTTCCTGGAGAGGCAGCAATCATATTTTCTGAACAGTAATTGAATTGGGCGAACTAATAAGGTTACTTACTATTAAATAATGCTGAGATCAAGATGAGCAATGACTGCTCAAGACTTGGAGATTAGTGCAACGTGGTTGTGAAAATCTTCAAATTCAAATGGGTATACGAAAAGATCCAGTTTAATCACCTCTTTTGATCACGATTGACCAAATGCAGTGATTGTTCATAATTTGTCTCATCAACTGAAGTGGGGTAAATTATTCTATTGACTTCATCTCATGTTTCCCCAGAACAAGAACTACCCATTTCTTTATCTGGTTTCTCCCAACAACCCACTTGTTCAGCAGTCCAGTTGCTACCCAGCTACGCTGCACGCTTCACTCTCTAGTCTCTTACAGAGAAACTGGTACCAGTAGCATCCGAGGCGGTGAAGCAACTTGATCAGTGCAGCCAAGAAGAAGAAAATTCAAAAGCTACTGTTTGGTAAAGACAAAAAATGGAAAGTCGGCATCATCATCTCCTTCGTTTTCTCTTCCACGATCTTTTTCTTGAATGATTGATAGGCACAACTGAACTGAAAGAGAAGTGTTGTAGCAGTTTTTCCATCATGTCTATTCATGGGCACGGAAGCAGATCGGGTAGTATCTCAGAAATATCGGCATTCCGTATGAAGAAAGAGACCTCTAACGCCTTGAAACCAATTCTAGTAATGTGTTAGCTGGTTAGGTCCATTCACATGTCGATTCTTTGTTCTTCAGAAAAGCAATCGGGCATTCTAACAATACAAAGTTTGCGAGCAGAGCAGGTTCTCGTTAGGCCAGTGTTTGGTTTCGTTCTTTCTGCATCAACCTCTGCTTCGGGGAAAAGACATGAGACAAGACCAGCTGGACAGAGATAAAGACTTCCCCGTTTTTGTGGGCCGAATGAGGTGGGAGGGTCAACGCCCGTGGGTTGCTGCTACTGGTATAATATTCTACGCACATTTTCTTCCAAATGGATCCGTTTTCTATCTAGAATGTATCGATCAATTCCGCCGACCGATGCTGTGTCCAACTGGTTGATTCAATGCTATTTGTGTGGCTTTTTTTGGTTTTTCATGCACAATTGATGTGCAATGCTTGAGGATGTGAACATATAGTTGCGTCATTGCTGCCTCTTAGGAGTAAGAATCAAAGACGTTAGTTCTGCTGTGAAAATTTATATGATAATGGTAATGTAGGAGTTAAGAAAACTACTCTGGAGCTTTTCCTCCCAGTCAACGATTCCTTGGGCAGACGTGAATTTTGAAGTTCCAGTCCCAACCGCCACACCCGGATTCTACCCTTTTCCCTGTTTGTTTATATATTTCTGCTCTCCTTCTACCAGCCGTAGCAGAATTATCTCTTTAGCCCATAGTCAGAGAGAAAAGCGGAGAGTGTGAGAGAGAGTTATGGTGATGGCACTCTCCGACGGCCTGGCCGGCGGCGATATGTTACGGTTGTCTGTGCGACTGGTACAGGGCAGATGGTTCATGGTGTTTGCTTCTTTTCTGATCATGTCCGCCGCGGGTGCCACTTACATGTTCAGCATATATTCCCAGGACATCAAGGAGTCGCTGGACTACGACCAGCAGACGCTCAACACACTCAGCTTCTTCAAGGACCTCGGTGCCAACGTGGGTGTCATCTCCGGCCTCATCAATGAGGTCACCCCGCCGTGGGTCGTTCTTGCCATCGGCGCCGGGATGAACCTCTTCGGTTACCTCATGATCTGGCTTGCCGTCACCGGTAGGATTGCTCGGCCGCACGTCTGGCAGATGTGTCTCTACATCTGCGTCGGCGCAAATTCTCAGTCCTTCGCCAACACGGGCGCTCTCGTCACCTGTGTCAAGAACTTCCCTGAGAGCCGCGGAGTCGTCCTTGGGCTTCTCAAGGCTTTTGTCGGACTAAGTGGCGCTATCATCACGCAGCTCTACTATGCCCTCTATGGGAACGATTCTGAAGCCATTATTTTGCTCATCGGCTGGTTGCCTGCTGCAATTTCCATGGTCTTCTTGTACACTATTCGGATAATGAAAGTTGTTCGGCAACCAAATGAACTCAAAATCTTCTACAACTTCCTCTACATCATTCTAGTTCTCGCCGGGTATCTCATGGTAGTTATCATAATGGAGAAGCAGTTGACCTTCTCCGCCCCGGAGTACCGAGCCAGTGCTGCTGCAGTCATCGTCTTGCTCCTCTCTCCACTTGCGGTGGTGATCAAGGAAGAAGTTTCCTTGTGGAGAATCAGGAACCAAGAGATAAAAAATCCGAACCCGGTGTCTGTCAAAATAGACAAGCAACCACCGGCTGTAGTGGCTCCTGAAACTTCTTCGTCGGCCCCTTCTTCTTCTGCTGAACTACCAATGTCTCAGAATCCAGTGAAGTCTGTTGTTGCCCGTCTTGCCTTTACCTTCAAATCACCCGACAGAGGCGAGGACTACACAATTCTTCAAGCGCTCGTGAGCATCGATATGCTGATTCTCTTCTTCGCCACGATCTGTGGAGTCGGGGGAACTTTAACTGCGATCGACAACATGGGTCAGATAGGGAAGTCGCTCGAGTACCCGAAGAAGAGTATCGGTACCTTCGTGTCTCTCATCAGTATATGGAATTGCTTGGGAAGACTAGCTTCCGGCTTCGTCTCAGAAATTCTCTACACCAAATACAAAGTCCCTAGACCCCTGATACTCACTCTTATCCTTCTCCTCTCTTGCGTGGGCCACCTTCTCATCGCCTTTGCTGTACCCAATTCGCTCTACGTTGCCTCGGTCATCATCGGCTTCTGTTTTGGTGCTCAGTGGCCGCTTCTCTTCGCCATTATTTCTGAAATCTTCGGTCTGAAATACTATTCCACCCTATACAATTTCGGGTCTGTAGCAAGCCCAATAGGTTCTTACATACTTAACGTCAGAGTCGCTGGACATTTATACGATAGAGAGGCTATGAAGCAGCAGAGCATTACCCACAAAACCAGAGAAGACATGGACTGCGTTGGGTCACAGTGCTTTAAATTATCGTTCATCATAATCACGGCAGCAACCATGCTAGGAGCAATTGTCTCCATAATTCTGGTAATGAGAACAAGGAAATTCTACAGAAGTGATATATACGCCAAGTTCCGAGAGGCGGCAGAGGTGGTGGGAGAGTCTGAGATGAGAAGTGTGGCTGCGGGAAATGGTAGTGTAGATACAGAGAGAGAAGACGAAAACGCAGCCTCAAAACCAAAGTCAAGGTTTGTTGCAGAATGAAAGAAAGAATCGGAGGAACTGAGGCAAAGAAAAAATAATGCTATATTTTACGAAGAAGAAATTACTCCTGAACCTGATTTGTACATTTTTTGTTTTATCACTGTTAGTTGCATGCTTGCTAGAAAAATACTGATTTCTGCTCTCTTTTGTTCTTTTCCCTCTTCTGTCACTCGGCTGTCACCCCCATTGCACATGGTCATTAATTGGTTCAAGACCTCCAGGTGCTGCTCTCCTCCCATGGTGATCACTAAAATACTCCAGCTCCATTATTTATTTCAGCTTGTTGAAGTTCATTTTTCTTTGTTCTTTGGTTCTATAGATATGGACATAGGGAATATCAAAGCCAATTTTATCTAATATTTGCCAGGTGCACGGTACTTGCAACCCAATGGGGGGGGGGGGGACCTTGGATCCTGGCAAACTCTGACCATTAAGCATAAAATAAACTCTAAGAGAGAAATCATCATATAGATAAGGACCGCCGATAAAAAAATAAAAAAAGAGATTTATCCACACCTGATATGGAAAACCCTTGGTTTCTGTATGGCTGTGGAGGATGGAGATGAGAGAGAAAGAGCGAGTCATCCTGGTCCTCCGATTGGAGTACCCTTTGCCGAAATTCTGAAGACGCATGGGCTATCGGTTTGGAGCTACAACCAGCCATTAGAAAGAAAATCCAAGGTGTCTTCATAATATGCCAGAAGAAATGTTATTTAGCTGATGCGTCGTTCTATTCCTGGATAGATACGTATCTCCCTCTTGTCCACTTCGTGTAGTTTAGCAATTCTTTTGGGAGAAAATGAAAAACTGAAAAGAAAAATCAGAAAGTGACGACGATACTGAAGCTGATTTTGTCGTTTCGCACGAAAGATGCGGCGCAGCATTCAGACGGACGTATCTCCCCTTTGAAAATAGGGCGAGGGACCTCAAGATCCTGCCCCCTTCATCTGTCCCAGAGTCTCGACCAGTCGTGAGATTTTCAGCTTTTTCCAGCTCGCTCGTGATCAGAAAAGAACAAGTATTCTACTCATCAAGCTTTAAAGGGCTCCACCGTCAATGAATCGAACCAGAGAGAAATTTATTGTTTCCGTGTCCAAATTGTCTCCCCTTACATTAAACCGGTTTGTAGTGGGCGATAGAGGTGAAGAACATACGTCCGCTTCCTGAGCACTGTCGTCGCCGTGAACTCGATTTTGAGAGTCAGTAAGGGTTTTGCTATGGATGAAAACAAAACTGACAAGGTTCAGAAAGTATCCGTTACTGCTCCTATAATGGACAGTAAACAGACACAAATAAATAGTTGGAATGGTTTAATTCTATAACTACTACCCTCTCTCTGAGTCCACTACCAAGTCCACAAATTTGAGCAGGATCTCCAACAATTCTAGAGAAGATCTACCAGTAACAAATTTGTCAGGAAGTTTCCTGTTACAACACTGTTTATTAAGGGTAGGAGACGGTGGAAAACTAATGGATTCATTAGTTCAACAGGTAGGTTAATCCTTTTTCTTCTAAAAACATTGGGAAAAAATAGATTAATCCTTCTTACTCCAACCGGTCTCTTGATTTTCGCTTCCTCTTGTTTCAGTCTCTCCTCTCCCAGTATGGTGCACCACCATCAACAGATCCTTTACCACAACCACTGATCTGGTCACTGTTACTCCTTGTAAGGCTTTTCCAGCTCTCTCCAGTGTTCCAATCATTGATTAATCAGTGCTTCCAGTTGCTATTTTATTGACATTTTTCCACTTGGATAAAGTTTCCCCACCGAAACACTTCCCTTGTCCCTGCCTCCCAAACATTGGTCTGGTGTCTACTTTGCTCATCTGCTTCAGCTCGAGATTTCCAACTTGACCACCACACATCCGTTTCTTCTCCACTTCCTCCAGTTTCAGATTTCCAACTACACCACTGATCTTGGTCGGAAGCCTCTCCTTGTTCCCAGTTTTTCCATGGGCCAGTACTTCCTTCCATTCGCTCACAACCATCATTCCCTACAGATGAACCATCCTCCTGGCAGGCCACACTCCTTATCGCCGCTATTCCAGCCAGACAACCCACCTAGACCTCTATAAAACCCCAACAAAGAAATTGAGCATCAAGATGGGGAAGAAGCAACACTTCTTTCCACTTAATCTAATGTTTTACTTCAAAAAATTGAGACAACATAAGGGAATAAGTAAAAACAGCATACCATGCATTTGACTCTCTAGATAATGATCATAGACATTCGATCATCAAGTCCTTTAACATCTTAACTGTCATTTGCATATACGACATGACTGTATCGCTCTTTAATAAAACTTCCAAGTTCTTCACCCATTTCTTCTTCTTTAACCAAAAACGGAAGCATCTGTGATTTTCCAGTCCCATCTGTGCCTCTCATCTCTTCACCCAAATCATGCATGAAATCTCAGTCCAAACAAAATAAAATGAAAAATCAGGAACAGCAGAAAAACAAATTTAAAACAATGTTTTTAGACAAGGATGTGAAACGTAATATTTAAAATAGCATAATAACTAAAATAGTCCTAATAAACTTGAAGATTAGAAACGGATCTGTAGTGCACAAAAGTTGCAGGTAGACAGATCTAATCAAAGGTTGGATCCTATCAATTAATATATCTAATCAAGAGATACAGATAGACAGATACAGGGAGAAGGAGAGTTTAATTCTGAATTAAATTTAATCCCAAAAAAGAAAATCTGTGTGAACTACCGCTCATTTACAAGTCAAAACTAAACTAAACAAATTTCAGCCATGTCACAGTCCAAATATTATTGAGCAGAAAATATTTTCAAATACATTCCTGATTAAAAACAATATGTGTGATTTCTCTTTGTGGAAATAAACCAGGAAAAACATAACCAACTGTTTTCCTATGACACTGAGATCATGCAAATTCCACACTTTTTTCACCAATTGCTTTTCTCAGGTTCAACCTAAATAGGCTAATCTTTGTGGAGTACTGCCCCTATGGTGCTTCACCACATTCCATGAGTCATAATTTTTT